>NC_089504.1:82608189-82961607 GCF_036850995.1 Saccopteryx leptura
CTGTTCCCTGTGACCCCGCCTCTGCCTCTATTTTGTTTCTTTGTTCATTTTGTTTCTTAGATTCTACATATAAGTGAGATCATATGATATTTGTCTTTCTCTGCCTGGCTTATTTCACTTAGCATAATAGTCTCCAGGTCCATCCATGCCTCACACTTGTCAGAATGGCGCTCATTAACAAATCAACACACAATAAGTGCTGACAAGGACGTGGAGAAAAGGGAACCCTCCTACACTGCTGGTGGGAATGCAGACTGGTGCAGCCACTGTGGAAAACAGTATGGAGATTCCTCAAAAAATTAAAAATGGAGCTGCCTTTTGACCCAGCTATCCCACTTTTAGGAATATATCCTAAGAATACCAAATCACTGATTCAAAAGAAGTTATGTATTCCCATGTTTATGGCAGCATTGTTTACAAAAGCCAAGATCTAGAAACACCCCTATGTGTTTTTAATTGTGCTTTCCTCTAGGTTTGATTTTTCTGAGATATAATCTCATCAACTTTAATTATTTAGAAATATCTCCCATATCTTGTTTCTCAACAATGTTTTAGATTAAAAATATTAAGCCACAGTTTTGGTAATATTTAGTGGAATGGTTATCCTTCTTGTCACAGTATTAGTAAGTTTTAAAAATATTTTATGAAAGAAAGCAATTAACAAGGCCCCTGTGAGATTCAATTTCTGTATTCATAAAGCAAGGATTATGATACGCTCTATTACAAGGCTATTTTGGAGTTTAAATGTACCTTAAACCCTACCATAAAATACATTCAGTAAATATCAAAGAACATTCTTTTTCTTTAATTTGATCAAAAACTCAACCCCATAAAAATTATGACCCAAATGTAATAAAATTGTTACTGGTACAAAATAGGTCATCTTTTGAAAAAAACTGCAGCATGTGAAATTTCTCAGATGACACCTGTTACCAGAAACACTGCAGGGAAAATGATAGGAAACTGAAATTTGGTAAGATGTGTTTGGCCCCATGGCTATAACCTTATAACAGTAAGAAAACTTCATGAGAAAAATGATATTAGGGTATTCCCAAGAAATGATAGTGACTATGTTTGTGTTGTCAAGCTTATTTTTCGTTGTGTAGCTGCTGCACTAACAATTCATTACCTCAGTGACATCTCAGTGAAAGGTAGGTCCCAGAAGCCCATGCAACACCACAGTCACCTCAATATGATATCACCGTAGCCACTTTCAAAACCCTAATGGTGGACTTGTTGGCTGTGGCAAAATGGCATCAGGTGTTAGACTGGTGGGGTCAGATTAGACCTTTGTTCAGCAACCTCCATACTTAAGTTCTAGCTAAGAAAGAATTCAGAATCAAGTTTCAAACTATAGGAAAAAATTTATATAGAAAGTCACAGAGGTAGAGGAAGTGAGCTATAGAAGAAGTGGGCCCAGGAAACAAGAGGAAGAAGAAGGATCCTTGGAGCTTAGGAGAAAGAGGGAGGTAAGGAAAATGTCCTGGGGCAAAGAGGTGGGATGCTCCACAGAGAAAACCCAGCTGAGCCCTCTGTTTAAAGCAGGGGTCCCCAAACTTTTTACACAGGGGGCCAGTTCACTGTCCCTCATACTGTTGGAGGGCCGGACTATTAAAAAAAAGCTATGAACAAATCCCTATGCACACTGCACATATCTTATTTTAAAGTAAAAAAACAAAATGGGAACAAATACAACATTTAAAATAAAGAACAAGTAAATTTAAATCAACAAACTGACCAGTATTTCAATGGGAACTAAAAATAAGACAGCCCCCGTCTTTTGGGGGTAAAATTAATATAAGACAGGGTCTTATAATCGGGGAAACATGGTGTGTAGTAATGTGGGGGGAGACTTTTGGGCAAAGGGAGGTTATAGGGCCCATTATGTTGTTGTACATTTGGGGTTGTATGGGGGTCATTGTACTGTGTAGTAATGGTTATAGTGCTTTTCCTTTCTTCCTACTTCTGTTGTTATTTCACACTGCTTCCGGTGATGTGGGACGCCGCAGCTGCAGACTGGGTGTGTGTCATATGACGCGCTTCTGGAGCCCTGACGCGTGCGTCCTGCATCACCGGAAGTAGTACTGTACGTGAGCGATGCTGCGCTTTGTGGTGCCGCCACATACAGTACTCTAGGAGCACAGGATGCGGATCCTGTGCTCCTCTCACTGACCACCAATGAAAGAGGTGCCCCTTCCGGAAGTGCGGCAGGGGCCAGATAAATGGCCTCAGGGGGCCGCAGTTTGGGGACCCCTGGTTTAAAGGGTACTTATGTCAAGGTCTCAGAGGAGGATCTCAATAGAATATGCACCAACTTTCCACATGTGTTCTTTCAGGTTTGAGGTCCTTACTGATTGATCAGCACCAGGGCAGGGGGTCATTGTCACTGGATCTGGTCCTGATGTCGGCCATGGAAATGCTTGTCTGGTTTTGCTGCTTTTCTGGACTTGGAGCTGAAACACAAGTGAGTCCTAGATATACTTAATGTGTGTGCTGATTGTGCTGGGGGGCTTAATGTTTAAGGGCTATTCTCTGGCCCTCTTGATCATTTCCCTCTAAGGAAGTCTAACCTACATGTATAATTGCCAGGGAAAGAAAGATCAAGGGGTCTTAAATGCTGGACTAGCAATATGCTAGGGCAGGAAAGGTCACCCTGGGGGTGAGGTCCTAAAATTCCCAGTTTTGCCTATTGCTAGGCACTCGAGGCTTTTCACCTGGTGGCATTCCATACCTGGCCCACCTTACTTGGACCACCATCTTACACTGCTTATGTCTGTCTAACTGCCTACCACATATTGCTCTAATTAAAATATAGTCTTTAAAAGTGACTGTCCTCTTTTTTTTTTTTCTTTCTTTTTTTTATTTATTTTTTTTCTGAAGCTGGAAACGGGGAGAGACAGTCAGACAGACTCCCGCATGCGCCCGACCGGGATCCACCCGGCACGCCCACCAGGGGGTGATGCTCTGCCCCTCCGGGGCGTCGCTCTGCTGCGACCAGAGCCACTCTAGCGCCTGGGGCAGAGGCCAAGGAGCCATCCCCAGCGCCCGGGCCATCTTTGCTCCAATGGAGCCTTGGCTGCGGGAGGGTAAGAGAGAGACAGAGAGGAAGGAGGGGTGGGGGTGGAGAAGCAAATGGGCGCTTCTCCTATGTGCCCTGGCCGGGAATCGAACCCGGATCCCCCGCACGCCAGGCTGACGCTCTACCGCTGAGCCAACCGGCCAGGGCCGACTGTCCTCTTTAGAATCATAAACAGTTATTGCATGAACTCTCAAAATTCAGAATGCAAATTTTTACAAATACATGTAGCTTTTTGCTTATTTATCAGTTTTTTAAAAAAACTCAAATCTGAATGCACATAAAAAGCAGAGGCTTTTAGCAGGCATTAATAAGTCCATTACCGATGAGAAATAGAAAAGGTGAGTGATGGTCACTGAATAAGAGTGTGGTATGTCAGGGTGCAGCATAGATCTCTGATGAATTTTGGGGGCATTTAGACTAACATTTCCTCCTGGTTCTGTAATGCTGCTTTTCTTTTTGCTTTTTGATGTACATGAAGGGCAACTGCTCTCATGCTAAATTTTGCACATTCTTTCATGGCAGACTTGGCATCCAATTCAAAACATAAATAAATAAAACAAAAAATGAAGTACTGTACATGTCTGGAAGCGTCTAGAGTGAATTTGAAATTTCAAGGACACCTTGAAGGTACCAATGATTCATGTAACAGGAATGTTAGCCAACCCTGATGTAATATTGTATATGAAGGGCTTTTCACTTACAAAGGTCTCAGTATTTAACAAAATTAAATGTTTAAAGGCACCCATTTAATTCTGTACAGACTAATGATGTACAAATTGGATTGGAAGGACCTGAGAAGTCACTTAACATACAGCAAGTGTTTATAGCAACTGAGCTAAGCAGATAAAAAAAAGACCTTGTTCCTTTGAAACTACAGGGGGAGAGTCCAAGCAGGAGGCCAAGGCATCCAGACATCCAACTAAGCTTACTCTGTCCAGTCTGCAGGGACATGACCATGGGCCAGCCATATTTGCTAACCACACATTAAAAGTTATGAAATGTTTATTTTTTGCTTTTCTGGCTAGGGAAAGTTAAAGATCATATCTGTAACCAAATAAGCTTATAAGCCCTCTATACTTCAGGCTTTCTCTGTAACCTTAGTCTGTGCAAACAAACACAGATTTATCCTTTTTATAAGGAAGAAGAGATTATCATTCCTTATCGATGAGCTACCACGGTACTGAATTATATACAGCTGCTAACATCAGAATTATTTGAAGCCTTATGCTATTGGGAGACTAATTTGAAGACCAGCACTACCATCTGTCTGCCTCTTAGAAACGATTATTGCTGATAAGACTGTTCTTTCCCCTTGGAAAAAAAAGCATGCTAGTCCTACACAAGAAACTATTAATGTTAAGTTTTTAAACTGAGTTAGGGAACCCACTCTGTTAGAACCCACTCATGTCCCTATGTGAAACACAGATGAGCTATGCAGATGTACAACTTCATTCATATAGTCCATCTGGTCCTCAAAAGAAATTTGTACATTTTGAATTAACACTTTTTCCTAGAAATATTAAGTACATTTGCCTTTTAGATTTATTAGTTCTGTTCTAAACTATATTACTAAGGCAAGATTAAGTTAGAATATACATTTGATAAAAATCTCATTGGCTTGAATTTATGGGAAAGGGGGAAAGAATGTCACTGAGAAATTTAGATTCTTTTAATTGATATTTAATTTTATTGTATTTAAGTATATTTAGCAACAGAAGTCAGGCTAACAATGTTTGCCTATGCATGCTGTGATGAATGAATAAGAATGCACTTTAATTTTCTCATAATTCTATGCTTTTGATATTCCAGGAAAATTTATGGTGGAGCACAAAATTTAGCCTAGAGTTTCCTGACAGCTAAGGTACAAAGTGAAAACTATTGGAATAGTTAGTGCTATTTGTCAGATAAGAGGAAAGATTATTTTCTGAGCAGGGACAGAATTTCTACTGACAATGAACTTAAGGTAAAGGTATTGCTCCTCATAAATTTACTAGTCCAAAGTAGTTAATTAGTTGATTTTCTTTATCAAGTACCTACTATATAATCAGACTTTAATACCTAGTATGCTAAGTATTAAGGTTTATAGAAAAGTAAGACAAAGTCCCTTATTCAAGGAGCCAACAGTCTATATATAAATAAAATGGCACATAATGATTTTTATAAAAATGCAACTTTACTCCGATATGATTTCCTTTTTCTTTTATAAACATAGGAACATAATATTGAAATCTTAATTGATGTATGTTATCCCCTTGATATTTGAGACAGTACTTTGAGGACTACACATTTAAGTCAGAGCATAGAGAATTGAGAGCAACAGAAACTTAACATATCCATTACACTGTTTTTCTCAAATATTAGATGTATGAAATGAGCCTGTGGCAAATTTTGGATCAAAGGCTATTATGGCTTACTTTTGAGATAAGGTCTTGAATATTTCATGTTGTTGATTGAAGACTTTAGACTAGATATTTAGGAAACAGGCTTTTAATTTTCTTGTGAGACTTTTAAAAGTCCAATTGAAGTTTTGTTGTTGTTTTTTGCCAAGATATGTGGCCAGTCATCATCTGCTTCTTTTAGAAATCATGGGGGGCAGCAAAAGGACCAATGTTTTCCTGTAATAAAATCTATGAAAGTTGTAAAGCCAGGAGGCACGGCCAGAGCCACCATCAGAGCAGCCCATAAAGCCACTGACTTATCCGAGTTTCCTAGAATCAAAGGTTTCTAGCTCACCAACCTTATTCTCCTCAGTTCCCCATTTCCTTCCTTATCCCAGATACAAACTCTACACAAACTGGCATCTCACTCAGCACTCCGCCATCTTGGCTGCTTCTCCTGGCCTCCTCCACGTGGCCTCCTTTAGCTGCTGGCTCTACTCTCTCCGCTCTCTCATGCTAACCGCAGGAACCAAGAATCAAGTCCCGTTCTGCCCCCATTTTATAGTGTAGCTTAATCCAATATACAAAATAGGGTAGTCTCTAATACAAAGTCACTTCTCTGAGGCATGATTGGATTGTACCGCCCTACAGCAAAAAGGGTGGGAAAGGCTTAATCCCAAAACCAAGCCCCAGGTTCAACGATCTCCAACACACATTAATATCACCTGGGCGACTGCCTCCTCATGTTATCTTTAACAAAGTGAGCATAATACATTTTATCCGCCCAACAATCCACCCCTATGCTCACTTTACTACCCACAATTTACATCACCAGCATTCCTGTGCAAGGAAATTAGAACATTACACAGATTACAATAGCAAAAATCATACAGTTTCAACAATTACAAAGGTACACTTCACCAGTCTCTGAGCACTTTGCCCAAAGCGCAAAATGTCCTCGGCCTTCTTCCTAGCCATGGGAAAAGCTTCCCGGGGCAGCGGAGTGCTTCCAGCAAAGCCACCCCCCACCCCCATCAGGGTATTTCACATTGTCCAAAATCCATAATCCGTAAGTCCATCCAACAAAGGAGCCAATGCCCACTCCGGTCGTAGTCCAGGAAATCAGTCCACACACGTGGGTCATCAGCCACCCCCCTCATTCCTGCCGTCCTGGCAGGTTTTACACTGTCCCAAAGAGGGGCACGTGGCAATGGCAGTCAGCATTTCCATCTCTGCTCTGGAAAGCATGTCCAGCCCTATTTCCCAAAATCGCAGACCTACCAGGGCCGAAGTAGGTGCTCCTTCCAACTGCGCTTTCACCTTCTGGAGACTGCGGATTGCAACTCCAGTCCGATTCTCCTCATCCTCCAAAGAAGGACTGAAAACACCAGCTCCGGCTGCCGGTCTCGAGCCCCGGGCTGCCGCAGCCTTCTGCTCCGCAGACCTTGCAGCTCCGGGCCTGGCCTCAGCTTCAGCCTCAGCCCCGGCCTCAGCCTCAGCCCTGGCCTCCTGCCGCTGCTGGCTCTCCACAACATCCAGGGCAAGCTGCAACTCACGAACCTCTGAATCCTCCTCCAGCGTTTGCTCCATTTCCAGGCGAATCTCGAACACCTGGTTGGCCTCCTCCTCCAGCATTTCCTCCAGCTCCAGGGTCAGCATCGTTTTCTCCTGCGTTTGCTCCAACTCCTTCCGCTGCTCAGTTTGCAGGTCCCGGGCAACCTTTTCCACAGAGCTTTCAGTTTCCTCACGCATGGCTGTAAAAGTCAGCCAGCCTACAATCCCCAAAAGGACAGCCATGGGGAACCCTAACACTAGCCAGTCCTCTACTCCACTGCTCAAAGGCTCCTTGCCGATCTGTATCGAATCCTGCCACAGACTACGCCAAATGTAAAGCCAGGAGGCACGGCCAGAGCCACCATCAGAGCAGCCCATAAAGCCACTGACTTATCCGAGTTTCCTAGAATCAAAGGTTTCTAGCTCACCAACCTTATTCTCCTCAGTTCCCCATTTCCTTCCTTATCCCAGATACAAACTCTACACAAACTGGCATCTCACTCAGCACTCCGCCATCTTGGCTGCTTCTCCTGGCCTCCTCCACGTGGCCTCCTTTAGCTGCTGGCTCTACTCTCTCCGCTCTCTCATGCTAACCGCAGGAACCAAGAATCAAGTCCCGTTCTGCCCCCATTTTATAGTGTAGCTTAATCCAATATACAAAATAGGGTAGTCTCTAATACAAAGTCACTTCTCTGAGGCATGATTGGATTGTACCGCCCTACAGCAAAAAGGGTGGGAAAGGCTTAATCCCAAAACCAAGCCCCAGGTTCAACGATCTCCAACACACATTAATATCACCTGGGCGACTGCCTCCTCATGTTATCTTTAACAAAGTGAGCATAATACATTTTATCCGCCCAACAAAAGTATTTGAGCCCTGCACTTGGTTGCCATCCTAGAATTGATGCCACATAGCACAGAGAAGGTGACTTACGATAACTGAGGGACACATCTGCCTCCTGAATATAAGAGTCTACAGCTTATTCACAATGCATCCCTATCACATAATATACTGCCTGGCATATGCACTCAATAAATGTTTGTTGAATGAAAAGAAATTAAAGTTAGAGGTTAGCACAATATAGAAATTACCACAATGAATTTTTAAGTAACTCAGTAGTCACTATGATACAGAGATTAATATAAACCTTATTTACAAGGAATTTGTAATATTTCTGGGAGGTGGACATTAATTACTAACCTAGTGTACATACTAAGGGCTGGAGAAGCACAGAAGAAAGCAATTGATTTTGCCTCAATAGATTGGGGAAAGCTTTATACTCTTAAATGAGAAAACATTTGAGTTGCGTCTTTAAGAATGAGAATAAATTAATCAGGCAGAGAAAGATGGAACGGTGTTTAGTACTGGTTTAGGCACCTATTGCTCGATAACGAAACACAGCAGAACTTAGCTTCAAAAAACAATCATTATTTATTTTCTACATACATATTCAATTTGAATAGGGCTTCACAAGGACAGATTATTTCTACTCAATGTGGCTTCAGCTGGGTGGCCTGGAAATTTGTTGACTGGTTGTTGGTTGGCAGATTAACTAGGGCTGCCAGATGGAGTTCTTTCTATCAAACTGCTAGAACATTCTCATAGTGTGCAACCAAAAGTTTGGGAAAGAATATCATTACTTAAGTTTGTTAAGGGCTTTCTATAAACTGTGCCATCATTCATGATCATTAAATTATTTGGAATCTGAATATTTGATTTGAATATTAATAATGAAGTCATCTCAAGATCTTTCAGTTTTTCTTTGAATATCTCTTCTTAGAGCCATTTGAAAGATATGACTTATGCTTGGTCTCCTACAAGTCACAGAAAGAAAAGTCTGCTGGAAAACTCCCAGGAAAATGTGAACAACATATGTCAGAAATTTTAGGTCTTATACCACAAACACTGGGAGCTGTCTTTACTGTATAGAGCTCATTTGAATCAGAGTCAGGGGACCTATACCATACAATGGGGAATACCTGGAAGTGCAGGGCATCAGGTCTGATTCTCAAAGGATGGTGTTTATGAAACCCAATTTTAGAAAGCTATGTAGCAACAATAGAATAATCATTACTGTAAGCATTCTTTTCAGGGTGAGAGAGGAGATATAGTGAAACTGTTGGCTTGGGTGACATGAATAGTTATAGGAGGTAAGGTATGCTGCATCATGAAGATTAAGGCTGCTGTTGGCTTGGTGCAGGATCTTTGGCAGCAGTAAAGAGAATGTCAGATTAAAGTTTCCATCTTTTTATGGCTCCACTGTAGAAAGTACATCATCATCTCTTAAAATGAGATATTTAACTTTATACCATATGTTCTAGTAGGCACTCATCAGTACATTACTTCCTTTTAACTTACTGTTTTTCTGAATGGTAGTCCTTTTTTCTTATTTTACCTATGGGGAATCTAAGATTCCTTGAAGGATTAAATTGGCTAAGACCACCAAACTGAGACAAGATTTAAACCAAATCTGTTTTACTCCAGGGTCTATATTCTTCCACTATACAAAAATGTCTCTGTAAAGTCTTCCATCTTATACTTATTGAAATAAAATTTATATACCATAAAATTTACCCATTTTGAATGTGCAATTCAAATATTTTTAAAGTATATTTACAGAATTGTATAACTACACCCATAATCAACTTGCAGTACTTAGTGAAAGAAAATTTTTAGAAATATTTGTGTTTTGCACATTGTGAATGCTTAATATCTCATTTTGAGAAAGTAAATGGAAAATAAAATAGGAGGCAGACTCCAGGTGGAACTCAGATATTTTTTTAATCTTATTTTTATTAATTTTAATGCAGTGACATTTATAAATCAGGGTACATATGTTCCGAGAAAACATCTCCAGATTATTTTGACCTTTGATTATGCTGCATACCCCTCACTCAAAGTCAAATCGTCCTCCGTCACCTTCTATATGGTTCCTTTGTACCTCTACCCTCCCCCACTCCCTCCCTCTCCTTCCTCTCCCCTTTCCCACCCCTCCACCCCACTCCCTGTTACCATCACATTCTTGTCCATGTCTCTGAGTCTCATTTTTATGTCCCATCTATGCATTGGTTCATATAGTTCTTAGTTTTTTTCTGATTTACTTATTTCACTCCGTATAATGTTATCAAGGTCCATCCATGTTATTGTAAACGATCTGATGTCATCATTTCTTATGGCTGAGTAGTATTCCATAGTATATATGTACCAGAGCTTTTTAATCCATTTGTCCTCTTGACAGACACTTGGGCTGTTTCCAGATCTTTGCTATTGTGAACAATGCTGCTATAAACATGGGGGTGCATTTCTCCTTCTGGAACCGTTCTATGGTGTCCTTGGGGTATATTCCTAAAAGTGAGATAGCTAGGTCAAAAGGCAGTTCGATTTTCACTTTTTTTGAGGAATCTCCATACTGTTTTCCACAGAGGCTGCACCAGTCTGCATTCCTATCAGCAATGCAGGAGGGTTCCCTTTTTTCCACATCCTCACCAGCACTTATTCTGTGTTGTTTTGTTGATGAGCGCCATTCTAACCAGTGTGAGGTGATATCTCATTGTGGTTTTAATTTGCATTTCTCTAATGATTAATGATGTTGAGCATTTTTTCATATGCCTATTGGCCATCTGTATATCCTCTTTGGAGAAGTGTCTATTCATCTCTTTTGCCCATTTTTTGATTGGATTGTTTGTATTTCTGGTGTTGAGATTTACAAGTTCTTTATAAATTTTGGTTATTAACCCCTTATCAGACATACTGTCAAATATGTTCTCCCATTGTGTAGTTTGTCTTTTTATTCTGTTCTTATTGTCTTTGGCCTTGCAAAAGCTTTTTAGTTTGATATAGTCCCATTTCTTTATCCTGTCTTTTATTTCCCTTGCCCATGGAGATAAATCAGCAAATATATCGCTGCGAGAGATGTCGGAGAGCTTACTGCCTATGTTTTCTTCTAAGATGCTTATGTTTTCACGCCTTACATTTAAGTCTTTTATCCATTTTGAGTTTATTTTTGTGAATGGTGTAAGTTGGTGGTCTAGTTTCATTTTTTGCAGGTTGCTGTCCAGTTTTCCCAACACCATTTGTTGAAGAGGCTGTCTTTACTCCATTGTATTTCCTTACATCCTCTGTCAAATATCAGTTGTCCATAGAGCTGTGGGTTTATTTCTGGGTTCTCTGTTCTGTTCCATTGATCTATGTGCCTGTTTTTATGCCAGTACCAGGCTGTTTTGAGTACAATGGCCTTGCAGTATAGCTTGATATCAGGAAGTGTGATTCCTCCCCTTTTATTCTTCTTTTTTAAGATTGCTGAGGCTATTTGTGTTCTCTTTTGGTTCCATATAAATTTTTGGAATATGTGATCTATATCTTTAAAGTATGTCACTGGTATTTTAATTGGTATTGCATTGAATTTATAAATTACTTTGGGTAATATAGGCATTTTAATGATGTTTATTTTTCCTAACCATGAGCATGGTATATGCTTCCACTTGTTTGTATCTTCCTTGATTTCTTTTATCAATGTTTTATAATTTTCCGAGTATAAGTCTTTAGTCTCCTTGGTTAAATGTACTCCTAGGTACTTTATTTTTTTGGTTGTAATAGTTTCCTTAATTTCTCTTTCTGATTGTTTATTGTTGGTGTATAAAAATGCCTCTGATTTCTGAGTATTAATTTTATATTCTGCCACCTTGCTGAATTCATTTATCAAGTCCAGTAGTTTTCTGACTGAGACTTCAGGATTTTCTATATACAATATCATATCATCTGCAAATAATGATAGCTTTACTTCTTCTTTTTCAACTTAAATGCCTTTTATTTCTTCTTCTTGTCTGGTTGCTATGGCTAGGACTTCCAGGACTATGTTGAATAAGAGTGGTGAAGGGGGGCACCCCTGCCTTGTTCCTGATCTTAAGGGGATTGCTTTTAATTTTTGCCCATTGAGTATGATGTTGGCTGTGGGTTTGTCATAGATGGCTTTTATCATGTTGAGGTATGTTCCCTGTATTCCCACTTTGCTGAGAGTTTTGATCATGAATGGGTGCTGGATTTTATCAAATGCTTTTTCTGCATCTATTGAAATTATCATGTGGTTTTTCTCCTTCCTTTCATTTATGTGATGAATAACATTGATAGATTTGTGAATATTGTACCAGCCTTGCCTCCCAAGAATAAATCCCACTTGATCATGGTGTATGATTTTTTCCATATATTGTTGGATCCGGTTTGCTAATATTTTGTTGAAGATTTTAGCATCTATATTCATCAGGGATATTGGCCTATAATTTTCTTTCTTTGTGTTGTCTTTGCCTGGTTTTGGAATCAGAATTATACTCACTTCATAAAAGGAGCTTGTAAGTCTTCCTTCCTCTTGAATTTTTTGAAATAGCTTGAGAAGGATAGGAGTTAGTTCTTCTTTAAATAGTTGGTAGAATTCACTTGTGAAGCCATCTGGCCCAGGACTTTTCTTCGTTGGGAGTTTTTTGATAACTGTTTTGATCTCATTTGGTGTAATCGGTCTGTTTAGGTTTTCTGATTCTTCCAGACTGATTTTTGGAAGATTGTATGTTTCAAGGAATTTGTCCATTTCATCTAGGTTGTCCAGTTTTTTGGCATACAGTTCTTCATAATATTTTCTTACAATCCTTTGTATTTCTGTTGTGTCAGTTGTTATTTCTCCTCTCTCATTTCTAATTTTATTTATTTGAGTCCTCTCTCTCTTTTTCTTGGTAAGTCTAGTTAAAGGTTCATCAATCTTGTTTACCTTTTCAAAAAACCAGCTGCTAGTTTCATTGATCCTCTGTATTGTTTCTTTATTCTCTATGTCATTTATTTCTGCTCTGATGTTTATTATTTCCTTCCTTCTACTACATTTAGGCTTTACTTGCTGTTCTTTTTCTACGAACTCAGATATTTTGATTTGAATCAAGACCTCAGATTTTCTTGAAAGGGAGTTATCTGGACAGTTTCACTGACATATATGCAAATTCACAAACTTCTGGGTTTTTTTTTAACCTAAACTTTCATTGTATTCTGAAACATGTATTTAATTCTTGGAAATATATAACATTAAAAATATTTCTTGCCTGACCAGGCGGTGGCACACTGGATAGAGCGACGGACTGGGATGCAGAAGACCCAGGTTCGAGACCCGAGGTTGCCAGCTTGAGCGTGGGCTCATCTGGTTTGAGCAAAAATTCACCAGCTTGGACCCAAGGTCACTGGCTCAAGCAAGGGGTTGCTCGGTCTGCTGAAGGCCCGTGGTCGAGGCATATGTGAGAGAGCAATCAATGAACAACTAAGGTGTCGCAACGCGCAATGAAAAACTAATGATTGATGCTTCTCATCTCTTTGTTCCTGTCTGTCTGTCCCTGTCTATCCCTCTCTCTGACTCTCTCTCTGTCTCTGTAAAAAAAAATAAAATAAAAATATTTCTTATATTTTGCTTTGGCATTTCTTTGAATTATTACTTTCTGGCAGCCTGAAGAACTGTATAAGACAGTTAATATTGAAGAACATAAATATAATAGTTAACCAAAAACTTTTAAGAAATAATGCCCCAATTCTCACCAGATCTTTAAAATACCTGTAAAGAAATTAACTCATTTTCTTTGAGCTATGCCTTTGAAGTTCAGACCAAACTCTCAAGTTGGAAATGGCTGTATCAAGAATAAAATGACATTGGAACACAAATATTTAACCTGAATGGAAATAACCACCAAATTAAAATCAGTGATACATGATTTAAAGGTCCCACTAGATCTCTGTAAGTTAGGGCTGGGAATTATAAGTTATAAGTTATGGCAAACTCAAGTTATTTTGATATTATGCTGAAGACATAGAAAAGCAGCAAACACTTAGGTATTTATTTAAATTTAAATTTCTCTCCATTTTTCACATTCAACAATATTATGCTTTCATTTTGTTTTATTAGTTATTTTTAAGAGATTTTTATTTCCAAGAGACTAAGGGAGAGAGAAAGAGATAGAGAGAGAGAGAGAGAGAGAGAGAGAGAGAGAGAGTAGGAGGAAAGAAGGGAGAGAGAGAAAAAAGCATCAACTCATTGCTCCACTTTAACTGTACCCATATTGCTTCTAATATGTGCCCTCCAGTGCTTAAAACAGTGAACTCAGTCAGGGGTGAGTCAGCATCTTCTGGATTAAGCCAGTGACCCAAAGATCAAACTGGTGACCTTGGTACTCCAGGATGATGCTCTATCTACTGAACCACTGGCTATGGCTATTTTTAGAAGCTTTATTGAGATATAATTAATATACAAACAACTGCCATATTTAATGTATACGATTTGATGAATTTGGAAAATTATATGGGAGCCCAAAAGTTAGAAATGTGACTCCAGTAATAGTAGTTTTAGTCATAATTAATAGAAGATTATGTAAGGGGTTAAATTGCAATAGTTTATTATAAAGACTCAGTCACAGAATTTTCTGGAAGGAGTTAAGGCACTATGGATAACTAGAAACTTAGTTTACAAATCTTATTCATTCCTTTGTTACCTAAGAATACAGGGATTCCTTCTGCAGAAGCAGGGAGTCTTTCTTGCTAATGGTTCCCAGAGGCACTACTAGACCCAACTGCTCTGAGACAACATCAAGGATACCAGATAGATCTGTACAGTGGTAGGTTCCAGCTGGTTCACACTGAGTTTGGAAGAACCAATACCTAATTTTTTGTTGAGTTCGGTAAACTGGTTCTTAAAATGGCATTTTTAATCTGAGTTCTCTCTAAGGTGGGTGCCTGGGTAGCTGCCCAATGAGGAAATCACAAATTTACATTCTTTACTCTTTTTAATGTTCATGTGTGCAACAAGTATTCTAGTGCTCTTACTCTCTTTTAATGTTGATTTGTACAACGATGTATTCTGAGTGCCCTTAGTAATGTTCATTCCGTCCATAGGTAAAATAATTGCAAGTGAGGATGCCAATCAGGAAGCGGTATGATAATATCTTAAATGACAGTTTTATTGCTTTTTTTCAGGTATTATTTAATTATTTTTCATTAATATTTTAAAACTCTTATAATCTAGTTTTGTGTACCTCTTTTATTGTTCTTATTTAACTATTAAATGCATGAAATAATAAACTACCTTTTGAAATATCATTCTTTTTATACTTAAAATGGTTATTAGGGCAGAGAACGGGTTGTTAAATTATTTGAATCCCACCACTGGACCTGTGCCAGTGTCAGAAAAATATTCCGGGAAGCATCCCTGCAAACCAGACTCACACCTTTCACACACTGCTACGTGACTAACTGCATGTTCTATAATGAATTACTAACCTCCCAAAAGGTATATAAACCAGCCATTCAGCTGACACTATTAAAGCAGTTTTTCAGACTGGAGTTCCCTGACTTCTCAAGTTGCTGGCCATTTGAATTAGAACTGCCTACCCAAGTTCCTTCTCTCATGAAATGGCTGAAAGGGCTACGGCCAACATGAATCCTGGCTTGTTCTGGTAACTATACCATCACCACAATCAAGGTAATAAATGTATGCAACACCTTCTAAATTTTTCTTGTGTTTCTCTGTTTTTTGTTTTTGTAGAAAGAACATTTAACATAAGATCTATCGTCTTAGCAAATTTTGAAGTGCACTACTATATTGTTAACTTGAGTACCATGCTGTACAGCAGATATGTATAATTTATTCAGCTTGTGTAACTGAAACTTTATGCCCATTAAACAATAACTCCCCATATTCCCTACCTCCTAGCTCTATTGTAGTCTCTGCTTCTATGAGTTTGACTATTTTAGATACCTCATATAAATAGAATCCTATAGTATTTGTCTTTCTGTGCTGGACTTATTTCACTTAGCACAATGTCCTACAGGTTCATCCATATTGTCATCCATGTTCATCCCTCTTTTATTTTTTTATTTATTTTTTTAATTTTTATTTTATTTATTCATTTTAGAGAGGAGAGAGAGAGAGGAGAGAGAGCCAGAGAGAGAGAAGGGGGAAAGGAGCTGGAAGCATCAACTCCCATACGTGCCTTGACCAGGCAAGTCCAGGGTTTCAAACCGGCGACCTCAGCATTTCCAGGTTGATGCTTTATCTCATCCCTCTTTTAAAAGGCAAAATTATATACCATTGTGTGCATATACCACATTTTATTTATCTCTTCATCTGTTGATGGATATTTGGGTTGTTCCCATATCTTGGCTTTCGTGAACAATGCTGTAAAAACATGGGAGTGGAGACATCTCTTTGAGATCCAGATTTCAATTCTTTTGAATATATACCCCCAAATGGGAATACTGGATCATATGGTAGCTCTATTTTTAATTTTTTGAGGAACCTCCATACTGTTTTTTTATAGCTGGCACCAATTTTCATTCTCACCAACAGTATACAAGGGTTCAAATTTGTCCATATTCTCTTCAGCACTTGATGTCTTTTATTTCTTGAAAACAGCCTCATCATAACAGGTGTCAGGTTATATCTTATTGTAGTTTTGATTTGCATTTTCCTTATAATTAATGATATTGAACATCTATTCATATACTGTTGGCCATTTATACATCTTTTTAATAGAAATATCTATGTAAATCCTTTCCTCACTTTTAATTGGGTTATGATTTATATTTATTTTTTTCTAATGAGTTGCATGAGTTCCTTATATATTTTGAAATTAACTTCATATCAGATACGCAGTTTGCAAATATTTTCTCCAATTCCATAGGTTGCATTTTCATTCTGTTGATTTCTTTTTCTGTAAAAAAGCTTTTTAGTTGTTGTTCATTCACTGAAAGAGTGATTTAGTTCCTGAACCAAAAAGTTTGCCCAATGTCATGGCACATTACTCTTGCATAATTTTAAGTGGCAGTGTTCAGAGCTAGCGTTTTCTCTAAAGCTGTGTTTTCTAACACGATATTGACTTTATATTAAAAGTATGAGAGTACCTAAATGATGGAAAGTCCAAAGCAATGATGATCACAGATCCATGCTCCATGGAAAAAGGCATTGTTTTGATAAAGGGAGAGGAGGGAAAATTCTACAAAATATAGGTAGATGTACTTTTTCTCCAGAGCATTTCTTGGTAGAAAACATACCAGCAAACTAGCAGTCTGAAGTCCAGGTTGTCAAGAAGCTTGTGTCTCTTGTAGAGTGGAAAGAAACCACCCCATAATTCTGCTATTCTCTAAGCTTAATGAAATGCTAGCAGGCTGCCCCACTGTTCCCCATATCTTATATTTCCAGGCCTTGCCACCTGTGCAACAAAAGCAAGCAATCTATTTAGAAGGGTGTTTTTCATTCTCTTAACTCTAAAGGTCTTTATTCTCAGCATGAGATTATTGCAACAACTTAACAAGCCGTGCTTTCTCTCCCTATTTTCCTTTATTTTCTTTTTGCACCTATGTCCTTTTAAGTCCATTCAGGCCTTAGAGAAACATTTAGTACTTAAGCTTTGGTTTTTCAAGCTCAATCGGGTAGAAAATCTAACACAGAATGTGTGCACAAATGATAGCTCTGCACAACAGAGATGAACAAATAACACAAAGAGAAAAGAAGAATATGAGTGTTCAGGGAGCAGGACTGCACTTGAATTCAATTTCCCAACAGCAGACCTGATGCTTTCTCCCAATTCCCAGGTTTCAAATTGGTCATATATTGAGGGCCTGTTACCTGGACAATGGGGGGAAACGGCAGTCGGTAATTATGATCTTGGTTTCTAGGTTGTTAGGAGACTAATATTAATCCTGAAATTGTATGAGGAATGTGTTCAGCTGGCTGTAATTGTATAGTTCTTGAAAGCATTTAGCAGCATGCTAATTTAAAGCAAATCACCCCAGGGGGGTATTTCTGAGCTAGTGGGGCTGCCAATTTACTAGTTAACTCAAGACAGTTTCTCTAGAACAGAAATAGCAACAGAAAACTCACAAAAAGATTATATCTATATATCTATATAGAGATAGATACATATATTTATATTCTATCAAGTGAACAATTCAGTATAAAGATTATCAGAGCACATATTGTTCTTGAAAAATGATTGCCTGTGTTGGCTGGCTGGCAAATGATCGTGCATGCTACTGAGTTACATGCAAGTAAAAACATCTTGTGATCTTAACACCAGGAGATAATAAGGCTGTTTTCAGAAAACATATTTAATTTGAACAAATACATCAAAATGTTGTCTTTCACAATGAAATACCTATGTAAAAGAATTATTCATACTATTCTCTCAATCTCCATCAAAATTAAAACATAGATGATGGGTGCCTGGTTTGTTTTTATTTTGCGAGAGAAAAGAAAATTAAAAAACCCAAGAAGATTCTAAATGTGTTACACCTTTAGAAACAAGACAAAGGAAACATAAGCATTTGATTAAGCTTGTTTTTTAATATTATTTTATGATTCAAAATAAAGATTATTCTTTCTGCTTTTGTTCTTTGATTGTTTACTTATTTCATTGTAGTATAATAGAAAAAAACAAGTCCTTGAATTTTGGGAAATAGAGTCACTAAATTTTATTTTTAAGAATGTATTTTTAAGCTTTATAGAGAGTAGTATGGAATTAGGTAATTTTATTGATTCATGGAGCCAACTCTGTTGTACACATGATTGGTTAAGAAAAAAATATTCCCACAAATTTTACACTCCTGGGTTGGAAAAGAAGCATTAAAATATTCTTCAAAAAGAGACTGCTTTATTTATTCACATGATTATGATGTTTAATTTGTCTCTACCACTGGTGACAGTGATTTGGTATCTTACATTAAATAAACACCAAGAATAATGGGGATAAAATATTAATATAATCACTAAAATAAATAATGTAAACATTAAAAACTTTCAAAAAACATTTTTTCCCTTATGAATTGTTTTGAAAGTTAAAATATATATATTGGATTAAAGTTCAAATAATTTTTGTATGTAGATACCTGAAGATTTGTATAGCAGTTTTGTTTGAAGAGAGTTGGGTAAAATTTCAAACCAGTTGTCCCTTTTAGAGAGCTTGTATGCATAAATACTTGGAAAAATAAAATTGGCCCAGATTCTCAGAAGTGGTTCATTCATCCCATAGTTGAATTCTACTCTGAGCAGTTTGCTTCTAGAAGGCTAGGTAAGGAGTAATTGTAATCATATATGCCTTTGTTATTAAATAATTTAACAACATTTTATGGAAACTACTCCAAATTCCAATTATTCCAGTCATGAGAAGCAGTTACTCAAGATACATACATAAGGATTGATTCATACATAAGGATTGTATGAATTCCTTATATATTTTGGATATTAACCCCTTGGATATATGATCTGCAATTATTTTCTCCTATTTCTTAGGATTGCCAAGTTACTTTTTCATTTTGTTGATTGTTTCTTTTGCTGTGCAGGAACTTTTTATTTATTTATTTATTTATTTATTTATTTATTTATTTTTTAAATAAATTTTTATTAATGGTAATGGGATGACATTAATAAATCAGGGTACATATATTCAAAGAAAACATGTCTAGGTTATTTTGTCATTAAATTATGTTGCATACCCCTCACCCAAAGTCAGATTGTCCTCCGCCACCCTCTATCTAGTTCTCTGTGCCCCTCCC
Organism: Saccopteryx leptura; assembly: GCF_036850995.1. Lineage (NCBI taxonomy): Eukaryota > Metazoa > Chordata > Mammalia > Chiroptera > Emballonuridae > Saccopteryx > Saccopteryx leptura. The sequence goes on from NC_089504.1 coordinate 82,627,766, forward strand.
CCTCCCCCTAACTCTCTCCCTCCCTCCCTCCCATGTCCTCCCTCCCCCCACTCCTGGTAACCACCACACTCTTGTCCATGTCTCTTAGTCTCGTTTTTATGTTCCACCAATGGCTGTGCAGGAACTTTTTAATTGATGTAGTCTCACTTGTTTATTTTCGCTTTTGTTGCCTTTTTTTTTGCTTTTGGTATTATATCCAAAATTATTGCCAAGACTGATGTCAGGGAACTTTTCCTCCTATATTTTCTTCTAGGAGTTTTAAAGTTTCAGATCTTATATTTAGTTTTAAATCCATTTTCAGTTAGTTTTTTTCTGTGATGTAAGATAGAGTTTCAGTATCATTCTTTTGCATGCAAATATCTAGTTATCCTAGCATCACTTATTGAAGAGATTGTTTTTTCTCATTTGACATTCTTGGCTCCTTTGCCAAATATTAGTTGACTGTATATACATGAATTTATTTCTGAGTTCTTGATTCTGTTACAATGATCTACGTGTCTATTTTTATGTCAGTAATACACTGATTTGGTTACTTTAACTTTGAATTTTAGTTTGAAATCAGGAAGTGCGATGCCTCCAGATTTTTTCTTTTTCTCAAGATTGCTTTGGGTATTTGGGGTCTTTTTTGTTTCCATACAAATTTTAGGATTGTTTATCTATTTCTATGAAAAATATAATTGAAATTTTGATAGGGATTTAATTGAATCTATAGATGGCTTTGGGTAGTATGGGTAGTATTAATTCTTCCAAACCGTGAACATGGGATATCTTTATTTGTGTCTTCAATTTATTTTACCAATGTCTTATATTTTTTTGTGAACAGATCTTTCACCTGCTAGGCTAACTTTATAAGTATTTTATTGTATTTGATGCAATTATGAGTGGCACTGTTATTTCTCAGTTTGTTGTTGGTGTGTAGAAACACAACTGCTTTTTGTATATGATTTTGTATCCTATGACTTCACTGAATTAATTTATTAGTTTTAACAGTTTTTTTTGATGGAGTCTTTAGGGTTTTCTATATATAAAATTATATCAACTACAAATAAAGACTATGTTACTTTTGGATTGGGAGGACATTTATTTCTTTTCCTTGCCTGACTGCTCTGCAGTAATATGATGAATAAAGTAGTAAAAGTGGGCACCCTTGTTCTGATCATGATGTTAGAGGTAAAGCTTTCAACCTTTAATTATTGCATGTTAGTTGTGGGTTTGTCATATATGGCTTTTACTATTTTAAGATATATTCCCTTCATACTCAGTTTGTTGAGAGTTTATATCATGAAAATATCTTGTCAAATGCTTTTTTCTGCCTATGGAGATAATCATCTGATTTTTATGTCATTTTGTTAATGTGGTGAGTTGCATTTATTTATTTGCGTATGTTAAAACATCCTGGTATCCCAGGGATGAGCCTCATTTGAATTTGGTGTATGATTTGTTTAATGTAGTATTAGATTACATTTGTTAGTATTTGTTAAAACTTTTGCATCTATATTTACTAGTGATATTGGTTGGTAGTTTACTGTTTTGTCCTAATCTGGTATTAGGATATGGATAGCAACATAAAATGAACTTGGGAATGTCCCCTTCAGAGAGTTGATCTTAAATGTTTTTACCTTATGCAAAATAATTCATAATTAAGTGAAGTATGAATATGTAATTAGCTTATTATAATTATTTCACAGTGTATAAGTATAGCAAAACATCACATTATATACATTTAATATATACAATTTATATTTGTCAAATATACTTAAATAAATCTGGAAAAGAATAAATGAATGCATAAAATAATTGATAAGTAAAAAATTTTACAAGTATTAAACATGAATAAACTATATCTATGAATTAAAAATACATGAACTTAACACTGCCAGATTTGGTAGACCTAAAATTAATATGTTTTTTTCCTCTAAAAAAGATAGATATAACAGTTTGAATCTATAGCTGGAATAACATGTAAAGCTATCATAACAATTTGGTACAACTATAATTCATATTCCTCTTCCAAGTTTGCTTGAATTTTGTTTCACATGTCAGTGTATGTCCTTATAAATTCCTAAATGGTCATAATGCTAGAAATCTCAGGATTATACAGGGGTAGACAAAGTAGGTTTGCAGTTGTGAGTATGCAATACACAGAGTTTTTTCTTGTATTATTATTTATTAATCATTATATTATTTGTATTATTACTGTAAATCTACTTTTGCCAACCCCTGTATCAGACTACTTTCTATCCCAAAGCCACCACTCCCAGTTTGCCATCCAGTTATCTTAATTTTAATTCAGAAAGTTTATCAATTCAGCTCTGAACTTTTCTGTTTCCACTCTCAATGACTTCAGTGTTCTGTCCCAGTGCAAATGTCCTTTTAACCAGCTTCCTTGTTTTTCACTCAATTAAACTGCATTCTATACTCAACACCGCCCTAGAATAGCCTTTCTAAAATACAAAATTTATATCCTTAATTATCTACTTTGATGACTCCCCATTGTGAAAAATGTCATGTCCAAACATATTGGACACTGAGCTTCTGAATCAGGACCAAACCTACCTTCCCATGATCATCAACCACCATGCTATTCTATGGACTTTACACTTTAGTTGTATTTCTCTGAAAATACTTTGTAATTTATTATCTTCAGACCTCAGATTTTTCTTTTATTTTTCTTGGATTTACCTTTCTCTACTTCACTTAGAGAATTCAGTTCCATCCTTTAAAGCCTTCTAAACCATCACTTCCATATAGGTTTTTCTTTATGATTATTATAGACAGAAGAACCAAACAACTGATCTCCTGACTTAGTTTATATGCCTTTATTATAAGCTTTAATAATTTAAAAAAGTGTTTTCTACATTAATAGAATGATCTTCTTAAAGAAGGGACTAGGTGCTTTTTTTTTTTTCTTTCAATTTTATGTCCAATTTCTAAAATAGAGCCTAGCACATAATAAATGCTCCATAAATGGTTGTTTGTTGGATTAATGGGTGAATAAAGATCAATCAGAATTGTTTAGCAGTAGGTAAATTTATAAAACAAACAGCAGAAATTGCACCCCTGGTTATCCACATAAGAATTTTATGCTCCCTTTTAACTAATTTTGGTATTAACTAAGTCTCTCCTTGGTGGAGAACTCAAGAATCCAGGACTTTGCTGTATCTTTTTTTTTATCCAAATATTAATTAGCAGTAAAATGCAATACTTAAAAACATAGATTTTAGGATAAGACTACCGGCAACTAGATCCAAGTCTCCTTATTTATAAGCTGTCTCAATCTGTCAAGTTATTTAATGTCCTTGTGCCTTAATTTACTCATCTATAGAATATTTAATAATAGGACTCATATTATAGCATTTATGGTGAAGATTACCCTATTTCCCCATGTATAAGATGCCCTTTTTTCTGAAAAATGTGAGGTCTAAAAACTGGTGCATCTTATACAGTAGTTGTAGTTTGTTTGTTTTTTTACTTGCATTTTACTTGCTTCTTTGCACTTGTTTTTGCGCTCATCGTTGAAGACTGATTCATCATCAGACACAGATGGGACAAGGTAATAGATGGAAGTTTTGGCGGGTGGGGAGCTGTATGAATTTTATAATGAATAAAACTTGAGTTCAATAACTTTATGTAGTAAATTTTTTTTTTCAAATTTCAGGCCCCCTAATTTAGGTGAGTCTTATACATAGGAGCGTCTTATACGTGGGGAAATACGGTAAATTAGTCAATGCATATGAAGCAACCAGAATTGCTCCTGGCATATACCCAAAATACATTTTATTAGTTTTTAGCTATTGTAAGCATTGCTTTTTGGTTTTGCTTAACTAGGACTTTGTTGATCAATGATTAGAGAGTCTTACAAATGTACCCCTACTGAAGTCTCAATGATTGAGTATAATAAGGGGTTTTCTACTTAATGAAAATCTTTGATTTTAAATGGATTTAATGCGATTTGCTAGAGAAATGCTAATGTGTGAGAATTTTGAATACTATGAAGGTTTTAAGGTTAGATTACTGAATTGGTCTTTTTCTATCAAATGACAGTTTCCAACTTTAAATCTGTTTTGAAGATTGTTTTGCTATGTATGTGCTACCTACATAATGAAGGAAACAAGAGAAGACTGAAAGAAAAAACAAGACTTTACTAAGCATAATGCAAATAATTTTTAATCTAAGAAAACAATATGTTTTTGTGGAAGATTGGACTTTAAATATTATAGAAGTTCAGAGAGAGCATATAATGAATCTGGGATATTCACTAAAACCTTCTTGGAGGCTAACAAAAGCTTTTTGGAGGTTAAGAGCAAACAGTGATTGATAGATAGGGTTAGGATGGGAGGACAAGAAACACAGAGAAAAGAAAAGGCACTGCATCGATTTGAGAGGACACTTCTCTGTTTATTAAGCTTATGAGCATTGCTGCCAACAGTATCTCCTAGGGTCTTTTTGAGTTCCTATTTTTTATTCAAAAGTCTCACTGGTTACTGCAGTGGGACTACAGAGGGTGGAAAAGAATACTATACAGAAAACCAATTTAAGTTTTATTGGTGGTGGATAGAGTGGGTAGGAGGAAAGAAAGGAAGATTTGATAAGTTGTCTTTAGAGGCACCTTCAAACTCTGAAATGGTGAGTATCTGATAATAAAAGTTAGTTTGTAGTAGCACCCATTGATTTTTCTGGACATACATTGCATTTTTGCCTACCAGTTCAAAAAATCTTTATGTGTTCTTTGTGAGAACTTTTATCATTCCTATCCCTTAAGGATAATCTATCAGTACAAAATGAGTCTAAAAATGAGCATTTAGTTCTAAAGGATAACTGAGCAACTGGAGTGAATAGTCCTCTGTATGCCTGTTGTCCTTGGATGACCTTTAATCAGGAAATACTCTGCATCTCCATAATCACTGCCTTTTAAAAAAAAATTTAGGATATATTAATGGGTAACAAAATCATTTAGCTTTTCCTAAATTTTGACCATATATCATTCTGTTTGTAGTACGGAGTATCTGTCATCAGTGCAGAAAATATCTTAAATAGTATAATGAATAAATCATATTGCATCATATTCTTACTTAAAATGACTTGATTTTGTTTTAAACATTTTTCTTAGCTTAGGAATTAGCATAAAGTGATAGCCTTATATTAGACATCTGAAAAATCTGTTGTAGCACGTGTAATACCAGTTATATCACTTTATACTATAGAATCCTTAAAAGAAAGAAATATAAAGATAATGCTTCTCAGATCTCCATGGGCTCCTGGCTGTTTTTATGATTATATAACTGATAGAAAATGGTTGGATGGCACAGGCTTTACAGCTCTGGGTTGGGTCCTATTTCCACTGATACTGAGTTATAGTCTCTTAGCTTATTTATCTGTAAAATTGGATTAAATAAGTCAACTGTATAAAGTGCTTAATAAATATCATTAGTCAGAGGAGAGGGACTGACATATATTGACCTCTGTCTACATATTTAAAATTTATTTTGTTATTTACAGCAACTACTTGTAGTATAAATTACCTTTCCAAAAACTCTTTTATTTTATTTGATCCTCAGGTCTGAGCTCAATGAATAGAGTGGAAATGCAACTGGCAAATCTTTAATACAAAAGGCTAATTCAGGACCTTATTGAGATATTCCCATTTGGGGCTTCCTCACCAACAAGATAAAGATATTTATTTACTTATTTATTGATTTATTTATTTAAGAGAGAGGCAGGGAGAGAGAGCAACAGGAACATGGAGCTGCTCCTGTATGTGCCCTGACCGGGAAATTGAACTGACCACTTCCATGGTGCAGGATGATTTTTATTGAAATTTAGAAAGACAGAGAGAGGAAGAGAGAAAGGGGAGGGGAAAGGCAGCATTTGTCCCACTCAGTCGTGCATTTTTTGATTTCTTCTCATGGTTGCCGTAATCAGGGATGAAACCTGAAACTTTGTTGTTTCTGGGAGATGCTCTTAACCTACTGAGTAACCGGCCAGGGCCAGGTTAGAGATAGCTTTATTGTTTAATGCAGTGGTCCCCAACCTTTTTTGGGCCACGGACCGATTTAATGTCAGAAAATATTTTCACGGACAGGCCTTTAGGGTGGGACAGATAAATGTATCACGTGACCGAGACAAGCGTCAAGAGTGAGTCTTAGACGGATGTAACAGAGGGAATCTGGTCATTTTTTAAAAATAAAACATCGTTCAGACCTAAATATAAATAAAACAGAAATAATGTGAACTATTTCAGCAGTTCCTCCTTCTTCAAAGACTTATATGTCAACATAGAGCTCCATGTTTCATAGGATATACTCAAGCTCACTCCATGCTCCCTGGAGCTTTAGCACAAGGGAATGCCCCCTTTTTTTTTTTCTTTTCTTTTTTTTTCCTCTTTTCTTTTTTTTTTTGTTGTATTTTTTCTTTTATTTATTTATTTTTTATATTTTTCTGAAGATGGAAATGGGGAGGCAGTCAGACAGACTCCCACATGTGCCTGACCGGGATCCACCTGGCATGCCTACGGGGGGGGGGGGATGCTCTGCCCATCTGGGGTGTTGCTCTGTTGCAACCAGAGCCATTCTAGTGCCTGAGGCAGAGGCCATGGGGCCATCCTTAGTGCCCGGGGTGGCTTTGCTCTGGTGGAGCCTTGGCTGCGGGAGGGGAAGAGAGAGACAGAGAGGAAGGAGAGGGGGAGGGGTGGAGAAGTAGATGGGCACTTCTTCTGTGTGCTCTGACTGGGAATCGAACCCGGGAATCCTGCACACCAGGCCAATGCTCTACCACCGAGCCAACCGGCCAGGGCCTAGGAATGCCCTTGTTGATCAAGCTACCCAAAAGAAAATTATATGGAGCAACCATAACAGACCGAGCAAGTCATTCTCATACTATTCATCACCAGAACGCTGCAGCCCGGTGTAAACAGTTTCAACTTTCTCGGGAAGCAGCACGGCAGATTGGGAAATCCTGTCCAAGGGGTCCTATACTGCCCCTTCATTTGGAGTTAACCCTCAAGGACCCCTACCAGGACAACTTTGGCAGATGGATGTTACTCATATACCTTCATTTGGCAAACAGTCGTATGTCCACATTACAGTGGATACATATTCCGGATCTATAGTAACCTCTGTCAGAACAGGAGAGGCTGCTAAGCATATTATAGCTCATTGTCTGTATGCATTGTTCTATTATTGGATTTCCTAAACTGGCTAAACTGAAAATGCTCCTGCATATGGAACAAAAGCATTTACTGTATTTTGTCATGCTTACAATCTTTAAAGTTAAGGTATTATTAAAGTGTACTCAGCAAACATTTTAAGGTCAATTAAAAAAAAATTAAAAGGGGGTAGTCATATCCTGGAACTCCTACGGGTCTACCATATCATGCTTCTTACTTAAAAAAAAAATTTACATTTCTTTTGAATGCTGATGAACAGAAGACACCAAATCTTTTTCACCTGCAAACTACTACCTTCTTTATTAGATCCAGCTAATAACACTGTTTTGTCTTTTTCCAAATAGCTCCAGATATATGAAAAAGATTTATATAGGCGGATGGGGATCCTCAAACCCCTCAGCGAGATCTTCTGAGCATGGCTTTTAAGATACCTAGAGGCAGAAAAAGCCCAATAGAGATCAGGGGAACTACCAGCTTTTAGGATACACCCTTAAAGGCTCCAATGCCCCAAAGGGGTCTCATAGGATGCCATCTGGGTCCTGCTTCAATAGTGGAAAGGAAGGTCATTGAGTTAAAGCCTGCCAGGCTTACATGCCTCTGCTGTGAGGAAACAGGGGCACTGGAAGGTAGGCTTCCCCCTCACTCCTCTAAGGGAGGGTTCAGTCTCTTCCAGCCCTGCTCCAGCCACCTATGACCTAACCTTGCCCAGAATGCTGGGGTTTGCCACTGAAGGCTGAAGGTGCCCAGGGTCGTCGGCCCCATCTATGACACTGTGTACGAGCCTAGGGTATTTCTTCCAAGAAGCAGGTAAACTGATCTCATTTGCACAAGGGCCACTTAACTATGTTTTGCCTGAATAGTCAGGTTTTTTATTCTTCCCTCAAAGATCTCTGTTGTGGGTGTTGATTGTCCTATTTTCTGCTGCTTTGCTTAATATATAGTGTTTCCTTTATCCCTCCTACCTCAATGCCCCACTCATATTTCAGTCTGGGACCTACTCCTAATTTAGAGCTCTCTTTCCCCCTTTTGCCAACTTCTATTATGAATCTATCTTTGCCACCCAGCTTAGTGTATCCCAAGGTTCTCTTTACCATGTCACAGTCGCAGAGCTCCAGAGAAAAGCAACCTGGTCTCATCTCTCCAGGCAAAGGAGAACAGAAGCTCCATATCCATGCATGCTGCAAATGGCTTTTCCAGTCTACTTGAATCATTACCAGCTAGAAGCAGCGGTCATTGGGACTTGGACATGAGCTGCAAAGTATAGAATGGTGACAACAATTCCAGTGCCATGAGGACTTTCCCTAGATGTGGACTTTTCCTGGACTCCTACTCCCTGTGACAGCTCCTAACAGACTGAACTGTGGTTGGGTTGCATTTTTCAGGAATTTGGCATGGTGATGGGGCCAACTTGGACTTGGTGAACATGTTAAGGACACTACTCTTTTATGGATTCTTGCTGTATTGGCCAAGAGTTTGCCTAAAGGTTTTTAATCACTGTAAAAAAAAAAAAGAAGACTGGATAAAAAAGATGGGGCACATATACACCATGGTATACTATTCAGCTAGAAGAAATGATGACATCGGATCACTTACAGCAGAATGGTGGAATCTTGATAACATTATGCGGAGTGAAATAAGTGAATCAGAAAAAAACAGGAACTGCAGGATTCCATATATTGGTGGGACATAAAAACGAGACTAAGAGACATGGACAGGAGTGGGGTGGTTACGGGGGGGTGGGGGGAGGGAAGGAAGGAGAGGGGAGGGGGGAGGGGTACAAAGAAAACTGGATAGAGGGTGACGGAGGACGATCTCTCTTTGGGTGATGGATATGCAACAGAACTAAATGACGAGATAACCTGGAAATGTTTTCTTTGAATATATGTACCCTGATTTATTGATGTCACCCCATTAAAATAAAAATTTATTTATAAAAAAAAAGGTACAAAAAAAAAAAAGAAATAATGTAAGTTATTTATTCTTTCTCTGCAGACTGGTACCAAATGGCCCATGGACTGGTACTGGTCCGCGGCCCGGGGGCTGGGGACCACTGGTTTAATGTACCCCTTTTATTCTTGGGTATCATATGCTCCAAAGACTTGTGGAGATAGATTTCTAGTTATTATAATTCAATGACCTTTGGAACATGATTAATTCCTCCTCTATGTCCTTGTCATTAAAATTGAAATAACAGTACTCATAGCACTTATTGCAACACAGACATAAGGGTAAAATAAAATTACATTAGTAATAGTAAATCCAGTTTGAGTATATACTCTGTACTAGTTACTGTTCTGAACATTTTACATGTATAAGCTCATCTAATTTCCTGAAAATCTTTTAAGATGGGTCCTACTATGTATCCCATCAGCGCAGTTTGCAATGTCTTCTTTTTCTAATTCATCCCTTATGTTCTGACTAAGAATTATCACATTTTGGCATGTATACACAAATGTCATACAGTTAAATGATAGAGCTGGGTTATGGATTGAGATGGCCTGGCTCTACACAACACTGACATCTCAGAGATTTTGATAGTACTGTGCAGACAATAAATAATGAGGGACTGGAATAATTATGCACACTTTGACTTTCTTATGGTACATAAGAGGAGTCAAGTAGATTGGGGATCCCCATGTGAAACCCAATGTGGAAAAAATCTGAGGCTGGTTTTATTTGATAATTGTATTTGAGGAAGTCTATGAAATGTAGTCATTCAGAGAATAAGATGTAAAAAACGTGGAATTGAGAACCAAATTATTTATACATCAAAACTGAAATCATGTATCCCTTCATTCATTCATCTAGTCACTACCATGCATTATTTTAACAGTTGGTAATACAGAACTGAAAAAAGAGGCACTTGTTGTCTTAAAGTACTTATTTGTCTAACGGGGAAGATAATGGTGTTGGTTGTCATTCTACCATCCAGTATTGTTATGAACTTTAGTGAGCCATTTAATTGCTTCAATCCTCTATTCCCTCACTTTTAAATAAGGATAAAATCTTGTACATTTCAAAGTTTCTATGAATATTATAGATTGAATATTTAGACTATCAGAAACAAATCATCACTGAATAAACAGCTGTTAGTGTTATGAAGGTGGAGCATGGAGGGAGTTGAATTTGGAGAATCAATTGCACACTCTTGTGAAAGTCACAGAGAATCATCAAAGGACATTTAGCTGAGTCATACAACAGTCAGGTTGTCATATTAGAAAGTTCACCTTGGTAGCAGGATGAAAGTTAAGCTGAACAGAAACTAAGCTGAAGGACAGGAATTTCATTCAGAAAGTATTGAAAAATAGAGGATGAGGGACCTACAAGGTAAAGGGGTGTTGTAGACTTGAGACAGAGACAAGAGAAAATTGCATAGTGGTTATTAGAGGGAAAGGGAGGTGGGGGAGGGGGATAGGATAGAGAATTGGGGGAGTGTAAAGATGGACAAATATAAGGTGAAAGAAAATGATGTGACTTTGAATGATGAGTATACAACATAATAAACAGTTCAAATGCTATTGAAATGTTTACCTGAAACCTGTATACTCTTACTGATTAATGTCACCACGTTAAAGTTAATTTTCTAAATAAAATTTAAAATTAAGAAAAAAAAAGGTTTTTCTTTATCTTAAGCAGGGATCTTTTACAGGATTTGAAAATGAAATCTTAGGAAAAACCAAAATGAAAAAATTTATTTTCATCAGACAAATCCTATTTAGAACATGTCTTTTTGTTTTGAGGCTGAAGAAAGGTATACTGGATGTTAATTTTGCACCTTTGAGCTCGTTCTATCTCTCTCCTCTAAGGTCAGTAGAGATCACTTTATTTAGGGTCTTTAGCACCCTTCTGCACATCCTTTCTAGAACATATATCACCACACTACACTTATTTTTTTTATGACTGTCTCCCCCAAAGGTTGAGAGCTCAATGAATAGTGTTTTTTCCCAATTGCCCAATATTTAATGTATGCAACAGAGCAGGTATTTAAGAAATTATTTGTGGAATAAATGAATGAGTAAACAAATGAGAACATTGTAGTTAAGCATAAGATCCCTGGAGTAGGACTGATAGGTTTTGAATCCCAATTCCACCAGGACTTACTAGCAGGATAACAAGTTTCTAAGCCTGTTCCTCATCTATGAAATGAAAATTCAAATATCACAATGTTGCAGTGAGGTTAAATGGCACAAATGCGCAGAAAGTGCTTAACTTACTCTCTGACACCCAATAAGCACTTATTTAATTAAATGAGAGGTACCAGTAACTATCAATATTATCCTGAATGCAACCAGACTCTTACTTCCTAGCTATTCTCCTCTACTCCTCTACCCTCTGCTGCTCAATATAATTCTTACTTGAAAAATCAAACTGATGAAACTGATGATTATATTAACAAAACTTGCTGAATAGTAAGATAGATTGATTTTTCTTTTCCCTCATTATTCTAGCTTACTCTCTCATTTTGCCCCCATGCAATCAAAGACCTAACAAATATCTGTATATGTTTATATGTCTATGTATGATACATATATTTTATATATATATATATATATATATATATATATATATATATGTGAGAGATGTGTGTGTGTGTGCACATATAGGAGATGTACACACACATTTCTTATATAACTTATGTATTGTATATATCTAGATATAGATAGATAGATACTTCCTTGCCATAGAGAAATATTCCAAAAGGAAGATTAGCTCATTGGGAACCGAGAAACAGAATAGCTTGACCTTATCAAAGTAGTAAAGCAAGTGGCTGTCTCTGAAGAATTAGACCACTATAAACAGGAGTCATTGGAACAATTGGAAAGTGGTTTACACAACTTTGTTTTCTTACCAACTGACCAAACATGAAAGATGAAACTCAATATGTAACAAGGGCTCCCCTTTATATACTTTCTCCAATGCCTTTCATGTTTCCAAATAATTTGCTTGAGAAGCACACTTTATGTTTTTTATGAAATACATGATTGCGCTAAATTTCTTTATATTAGCTGATTTAATCTACCAATGAGCTATAGCTTCAGGTTTGCCATCTGGAAAAATAAACTCCTCAACAGCCATATAATTTGTCCTTTGTCTGGTTTCAGGCAGTGGATTTTGGGGTATTAGTGTTGAACAAACAGCATGGAGGTGATTTCCTGGCTCGTTGAAGCCCTCTCCCTTGTCTAGAGAGGCATCTTGTTAAGTTGCAAGTTAACAAATGGTTCTTGCTTCTATAATGTCTTTGTTGATGCTTTGCATATATGAACCTAATTTTCAATAACACAACCTGCTTTCTTTTCTACATAGGAAGGCAGTGCCATATGGACCAGAGCCTAAGGTCAGAGAAAGCATATTGCCTGAAACACAGGCCAGCACACCAGCTGTGCGCATGCACCAGAAGGTGAGGGGGTGGCAAGAGGATACCTTTATCTTTTGGCTCACAATGCTAATCCCCCTCCCCTCCCTACCAACACACCAAGTTACTCACTTGGTTGTTTGGGAAATGTTATAGGAGACAATTCCCAATGTTTTACTATAACTAATTATAATTTTTCTCCCCAAGCTTAAATGCCAGGTCACTTTTCTTAGATTCCAGCATGTAAGAAGTAGGGTTTTGCAATACAATATCCAAAACTGTGTTTGCTCAGATAAACACCATTGTTCCTGATAACTTGCACTTATAGTTTCATGTACAGTTACAGAATCATTCTCTCCTTTACTTTTTTCCTCAATAAAGGAGCAGTTAGAAGGACAGCCTACTTGTGGTTAAAATAAGGGCCAAGGGGTTAGATAGACCAGAATTCTTGACCTGGTTCTGCTACTGATCAGCGAAGTGATCTTGGCTGAATTAGATAACCTCCAAGACTCAGTTTTTTCCGTACGTATAATGGAGATATTAAATAGACATGTTAAAATGTTAACACAGGTCTGGCAAAAATACTCAATACATTATAAAAATACAATTAATTAGGACAAATGTATACCACATACTCTCATACACTGTGGTAGGTGTTTTGTAAAATAATCATACCTGCATTTTATAGTTGCATTCTATACCAAGGACTAGGCCAAGGACTTCTTAACTTCTATTTCTGTTATATAGTGATTATTGAAACTCTGAAAATTTAACTAGTATTTCCAAGTTCCATTGTAAAGTCAGGATTTCATCTGGATGCTCAGACTCTTTGCTATTACTGAAGTGTTAAACTCCTTACTATAAAAAATATAAAACAATGGCTCAGCAGTTTTCTATTATTTCTTACCATGTCTATAGAACAGTACCACAAGTAAGCAGTGCCTTTTCTTATTTCCCTCAACCTGTACTCTCAGTGTCTTTATCCAAGTCCAGTGTGATAGAAACCAGTTATCTTGCTCAGATAAACACCATAGTTCCTGATAATTTGCACTTATTATAGTTCTATCAAAGAAATTTACCATCCAAGATAAAAAAAAAACTGTTGCATTTTACAACTTAGTATTAATTTGTTTGGGCTGCTATAATAAGAAACCACAAACTTGTGACTTTAATAACAGAAATTTATTGTCTCACAGTTCTGGAGGCTAGAAATGTGAAATCAAGTTGTTGGCAGGACTGATTCCTTCTGAGGGCTGTAAAGAAGGTTATGTTCCAACCCACTCTTCTTGGCTTGTGAGTGGGTATCTTTTCCCTGTTACTTTTATATTGTCTTCCTCTGTGTGTATCTCTGTATCTAAATTTCTTTCTATTTCTATAAGAACACCAGTTACATTGGATTAGGGTTCACTCAAACGATCTCACTTTAACTTGATTAGATTAGGTCCCACTCAAATGATCTCACTTTAAATAAAATAATAATTAATAAAGAAAACATTCATCTAGCATTTGTGGGGCAAGTTGTCACAACAAGGAAGCACTTTGTGGAGAGAATAGCTTCAGAGTAAGCAAATAGTTACATTTTCCATTATGGAATAAAACACGGATCTTTAACAAGAAGTTATAAAGGGAAATTAAAAGAATTTGCATAGAAAAAAACACACAAAAGTTTAGTTGGTTTGATAAGATGACAGATAACAGACTCAAAGCAATAAAAAATGGAGTTTGTAAAGAGTAAAATTCTGAGCTACTGGGGGTTAGGATTTCAACATATGAATTTGAGAGGGACAAAATTCAACTCATGGCACACTGATTAGTGGGAATATGCTTCGTTTGTGGCAAAATTTAATAAGTGCGGGTTGAATTATAATGAGGAACACCATCAACTTCATCTTTAACCTCAAGGATATTTTTTTTTTAGAGAGAGAGAGGCTGGAAGAGAGAGATAAGAACATCAAACCGTTTCTGTATGTGCCCTGACCAAGAATCGAACTGGCAACCTTTGTGTTTTGGGATGATGCTCCAACCAACCGAGCTATCTGGCCAGGGCTTCAAGGCCATTTTTTATTGCTTTGACTCTCTCTGTTATCTGTCATCTTATCAAACCAACTAAACTTTTGTGTGTTTTTTTTCTATGCAAATTCTTTTAATTTCCCTTTATAACTTCTTGTTAAAGATCCATGTTTTATTCCATAATGGAAAATGTAACTGTTTGCTTACTCTGAAGCTATTCTCTCCAAAAAGTGCTTCCTTGTTGTGACAACTTGCCCCGCAAATGCTAGATGAATGTTTTCTTTATTAATTATTATTATTTTATATATTTAAAGGCAAGATTTCTCAACATTAGCTTTATTGACTTTGGGCCATATAATTCTTTGTAATCTATGTATGTATGTATGTAAAAACTGAACAGTGAAGAGGTTGATAGAAAAGATAAATTGATTCGTTTGAAATATGACGTTGGAGGAGTGCTCTGGACCTCCAGAAAGACTAACTAGTAGGTTGTAGAGCAAATTAAGCCTGAAACATCACTAGAGGCAAAAATGACAAAACTGAAGCTGGCCTACTTCTGGTATATAATGAGAAGGCAAGATTCTTTGGAAAAAACAATGATACTGGGAAAAATAGAAGGCGGCAGGAAAAGAAGAAGACTAATATGATATGGATTGAAGCCATAAAAGAAGCCATAAGCATGACTCCACATTTTCTGAGTAGGGCTATTGAGAACAAGACATTTTGGACATCACTCATTCATAGGGTCACCAGGAGTTAGAGCTGCTCAGTGGCACACAATACACAATTCTTTGCTGTTGAAGGCTGTCGTGGGCATTGCAAGATATTTATTAGCATCCATTGTTCTGCGCAGATTCCAGTATAACTAATCTAGTTGTGACAAAAGTGTGTCCAGACATTGACAAATGTCTGTTAAAGTGGGAGAAAAATCACCTGTTTGATAACCACTGAGCTAAAGTGGGCACCTAAGGCAATGTATGGCAGATAGCAGGTACTGAAGAAATAGTTTCCCTTCCTAACATTTCCATTACTTTAAATATTCTGTGAGTCTATTTTAACCTGCTTAATTTTTAATAAATGTTGTCCATTAAAAATGAATAACATATTAAACCTTCAAGGTCATCCAAGATTTTCCCCCAAAGATGTCTTGTTGATCACCTTGCAGGTCTTCTCAATGCCTTACTAAACATTTTTATCAGATCATCTAACCATCACCTTCAAATAAATATACCTAAATGAAACTCAGTTTTACCCACTCAAAAACACTGCCTTTCACAGTTTCATTATTTTAAATAATGAAATCACTTTTCATAGCCACATAAACTTGTGATATGAATACACACAGCCCCTTAAGCATTGTTGCCTCTGGTGGACTTAAGTTCATACTCCACCACTTATTATGGGAAAAGTCATGTAAGCTTTCTGAACCCATTCACAAAGTGTAGTTTTGAGGCATAGAAATAGGATATTTAAAAAAATGGAATACTTACTATGACCTTAATAAATATAATATAGCACTGTTTCGTTAGAAATAATGAGGTAAAGAATTTTACATAGTATAATTTTCTGCTTATCATCTGAAAGCTGATATAATGAGTAACTTATATTAAAAAAGCATCAAGCCCTGGCCAGTTGGATCAGTGGTAGAGCGTCGACCTGGCGTGCAGAAGTCCCAGGTTCGATTCCCGGCCAGGGAACACAGGAGAAGCGCCCATCTGCTTCTCCAGCCCTCCCCCTCTCCTTCCTCTCTGTCTCTCTCTCCCCCTCCAGCAGAGAGGCTCCATTGGAGCAAAGATGGCCCAGGCGCTGGGGATGGCTCCTTGGCCTCTGCCCCAGGCGCTAGAGTGGCTCTGGTCGCGACAGAGCGACGCCCCGGAGGGGCAGAGCATCACCCCCTGGTGGGCAGAGCGTCTCCCCTGGTGGGCGTGCTGAGTGGATCCCAGTTGGGCGCATGCGGGAGTCTGTCTGACTGTCTCTCCCCGTTTCCAGCTTCAGAAAAAAAAAAAAAAAAAGCATCAAACCAGCTAGGTTAATGGGATGGGTATCTAGAGAAAAAAATAAGAACCATTAAAATTAAGTACATGCATAATAACATGTACTAGTTATTTATCATGATTTAGCATGTGTCAGGAACAAGCTGAACTTCCTGTACAGTATATTGATAACTTTGAGGGTAATGGAAATGGTACTAAAGTGGTACTAAACCTAGATTTGACACAGTAGTTATGTGACCTTAGGTTCATCACTTACTCTTAACTCATTATTAATAAAAATTGGATAATATTTCTACCTCACTCTTTTGTGGTGATAATGAAAACACTGGAAGAACAAAGAACAAAGTATCTTGGGTGGGAAAAGAGAAAATTACTGTTAGCTAAATGGTATTCTGGCTGGATTCAGAGATTTCCCCAAAACATGTGAGAGAGGTCGCAAACACCTGCTACTGCGTAATTCACCTGTCAGATGGTCATAATAGCATTACCTCAGAGCCATGTGTTAGCCTGGACTGAAGGATCTTAACATATCAATGGGATGCTGGGAGACACTATTTTTTAAGAATAGTTAATACTAGTTCTAGGGTTTTAGTGGAGGCAAAAATTCACATTCAAGATAATCCACATATTTTTCTGGGAAAATTCTAAGTACTCTAAAAGCTGTCTCTTCTTTCTAATAAAATGAGCATTGATATACTCCCCTCACTCCCACTTCTGTTATTTCCTGTCACTTGCTAGCAATTAGTGCTAATTTGGATGATGGAACAGCTGATATTTCTTGCCATAGCATTGTTCAGAATTTGAGTGTCATTTGATACCTCTAGTATGGTAAATTCCATTTAAGTAGAAAAAAATCTCCTGAAAATTGTATGTTGACTGTAGGGGAGAAGAAAGAATTGTCTCTCTACTCTTCTGAGTTTTTAACTGAGATCCCTGTAATAAAATACAGAGAAACAAGAGAAAAACAAGCAGACTTTTATTAGTGTGTATACCTAATGTATATATGGGACATACACAGGAGAATATGAATAACTTCCTGAGGTGGCTTTAGAATTCAGGCTTAAATATCATCTTAATAGGGAAAAAAGAGGCTAATGTACATCTCATAGAGGAGAGTAAACAATGTTTAGAAAAGTTAAATGGGCCTTTATAATAATAGATAAGAACTATACTTTGTGATGAACTTTGTCTGAATGTGTTGTTGACTGCTAGTCTCCTCTCCTGTGAGAAGTCAACCTTCTTGCCCTGGCCGGTTAGCTCAGTGGCAGAGCGTTGGCCTGGCATGCAGGAGTCCCGGGTTCGATTCCCAGCCAGGGCACACAGGAGAAGCACCCATCTGCTTCTCCACCCCTCCCCCTCTTCTTCCTCTCTGTCTCTCTCTTCCCCTCCCGCAGCCAAGGCTCCATTGGAGCAAAAGTTTGCCCGGGCGCTGAGGATGGCTCTGTGGCCTCTGCCTCAGGCGCTAGAATGGCTCTGATTGCGGCAGAGCATCGCCCCCTGGTGGGCATGCCGGGTGGATCCCGGTCGGGCGCATGCGGGAGTCTGTCTGACTGCCTCCCCGTTTCCAACTTCGGAAAAATGCAAAAAAAAAAAAAAAAAAAGTCAACCTTCTTCACTGGTTGATAAAACTCCTAGAGAAGGAATTTATGACAACTGACCTATTTTTGGTATCTACTTTTAGGCAGATAAGGGGAGTTCATTGAAAGTCCCTCCCTTCATTGGCTCTTTTTCAAGTGCCTACAACTCAAAATTATCAATATATCAAAGCAGCATATGTTGTGATGGCATGTCCTGAACTCATACAGTCATATTTTGTGGTAGAATACTCTGCTGCCCTTCACACCTCTTCCGTATTAAATTCAGAAACTAGAATGATTGGCGAGCTACTTGCCCAGTCTGAAATTGGGTGTTCTCTAGTATGCAAGGCTACCATCTGGAGCTTAAGGAGTTTGTAGCCTAACTACAAGTTCTCTACAGAGCCCATATACAATGTCTATAGACATGTACAAGCTTCAAGACACTTTTACATCCAGAAGGTAGTATTGACCACTCCCATATAGTGCTAGGAAGACCTCTTAGAAAACCACATCTTTTGCTTGAATAAGCAAGAGAATGATACGGTGTTATTGCTCCAGAAGTTCCTAGTGCATTTGGGATGAATCTTCAGAAGATTCACCAGCAGGAAAACTTTATCCTGAGATGCAAGAAAGTTTTCAGAGAAAGTGAGACTTGTTGAATCTATACTGATGGCATCTGTGTTCCATATTCTAGAATGACATGAAGGGTGAGGGTTTGGTTGGTAGCTGGAAATGGAGAAAATAAAAAGGTGCCTTTCTTGTTACATGCTAAAGCATGTCACTTACTAGGACATGTGTCCTATTATTTTTCTTTCATGCGTGGCTGCCCTGCTTGCTGAAGGTATTGAGATAAGTTGCCAGGAGATAAATTCAACTATTTATGAGAATCATCATGTGGTTCCTTGTTTATTTCCTTGGCACCCGCCAAGATCTATAATTTGGAACTGAACATTTGTTTTTTGGGGGGCTTGTAAATAAAAGTTTTAAAATATGTCTTAAACATATTGTTTAGAAACTGTATACAAAATAAGAAGCCTTTCTACCATAAGGGGACCTAGAAGAAGAAGGAAAGGAAAAGTTAGCATTTGACCACTGATGACATCTCTTGTGTGACTGGGATAGTGTTACATGCTCTCATTGCTGGTTATAAAGATGATAATTAAGTGGGAAGTACCTGCAGGATTCTGAACAACCTGGAAACATTTCTCCATCCCAGGTTTCATCTTCTCTCTCCTTTAAGTGGGAGTTGCAAAGGCAAAATAAGAAGACATACCAACACCTGGTATGTCTTAGCTAACTGTGTCATAATATAACTGACATAGCTGGAATAAGGAAAATTCATGTCAGAGACAATACAATTCCACATTTTGTTTATAGTAGGGAACAGAATGTATACCTCCACAATCCTGGGCAACCGCTTTCTCACTGACTAGTGAAGGTGATGACTGAGTCAACTGTTGATCTGCAAGTGATAGAAAAATGGCTATCATGTAGTACAGTTTATGAAAATAGTTTTTGAAACATGAGATTTTTAATTTAAAGGGGTATGTTTCATTGCTCCTCTATTTCTTCACTCATACTCCAAGCAACTTATCTCATAACTCCTAAGATGACATTCAGCCTGGTTCTCCAACATGTGTATGAATAAAAAGCCAAAGCTTAATAATTTTTGGTGTAGGTTAGCAGGACTATGACTTATCTACTAAACACCTATCTGTGTCCAGCTGAGAAGCTATTTATCTCCCATTTTCTAGGAAGAATAGAATTTCTATATCCCTCTGATTAATTGGCAAAGAAAAAAATGTCAGATTTGTAGTATTTTGTTGGTTTAAAATGAAAAGGATTGTCAGGACTTCCCTGTGAATTTGTGGAATAAAAGAATGCTGATTCAATCACCTCTCTAATAAACTTGTTTAAACTCCTGTAGTTTGCCACAGTATTCTCTTTCTTTTGAATTGGAGATTTTGAGCTTTGAATTTAGCTCATGTATAGCCTACTTTACATGGGTTTCAGTCTTGAAGATTCCTGATACATCCTGAAGACATCAGATTACCTTTTCTCCAGAACTGTTTGCCAAGACCTGAGAAAAATTTGCTTTCTGAAGTAATCAGTTTGGAAGCCTGTGCATCCAGACTCATGGCAGATCAGTGTCTGAGACTGCAAAATGTCAAATGTCAGGCTGGCCAAGTATTGTGTTAAGACTAGCTAAACCCTTTAATTCAAAAGGATGAGCTTAAAAGAAAGAATGCAGGGGAAGCCATAACTTCCTAAATCTGACTGAAGGTTGAGAAGGATCAAAGAAAATTTCAATAGTTTGGAAACTGGTCCCCAGGAAACAACGAATATGAGCCTGGAAGAAAAGAAAGGAGACTTGCTGATTGGCTCCCCTTATGGCAGACCCTTTCACTTGGCTTCCTTCGATGAAGTTACAGACTTTTGAATCTCATTCCCACCAGGAATGTGGTCATGTCAAAAGAACATCCTTTTAAATGGTCAGGAAACACATTTTCCACTTTTTGAAAAGTACGCTGTTTTGCTCTCTAGAATAACTTGATCATGTTTTTCTCACTGAGACCAGAGCTTTACTTTAGAAGGTTCTGAACCAATCTAGTTTAAGAGAAGTTTACGTTTGTTTGAGAAAGTTGCAAGAATTCCAGGTAGTTAAATCAATGCAATTTTATCTTTACACAATATTTCTCAATACTGTAAAGAGTCCTTAATGGTCTCCCATTTCTTATCCTTGAGATGATTTCAATTGCATCCTACTTGGTTCCCTCTCCAGCCCCCCTTTGAATAAGGAGGATCCGAGCTAACTTTTTATTGGTTTGGATACCATAACCTAACAAGTAACTCCCACCTCCTTTTTTTCATATGTCCTCAATTCTTACTATACCTATATACTCCAATTTATACTGTCATCATTTAAGGCTCTTAGACTTCAACAGGATTTTAGAGTTAAAATTTTCAAGCCTAAGCAGGAAATCTCATTCTTGACTTATGGTCACAAAGCCTATCTTAAACCATCAGTGTAAGAAGGATTTCTTGGTTAACTTAAACTTATTTTGGTACATTTTGTCTGTAATTCACCATCTTTCACATATATCTCGCCTTCATTTTACCATTTATCTTAAATTAATCTCATATATTTTTCAAGACCCAGCTTAAATTCATTTTCTAAATAAATTTTAGACTAAAGATAATCATTCAAACTTATAAAACAATCAGAATCACAGATTTCTTAGTTAAAACCCAAAAAGAATGTAAAGATGGTCTAGTATAGTCTCTTCATTTTACAGATGTAGGAATTGAAGATTAGGGATGTCTCATAAGAAACCTCAATGCTGCCATGAACAGTGTATCTATTTTTAAACACTGTAAGTATGTTTGTAGTTTTCTCCCAATTGCAAACTTTTTGAAAGAAATTATTATAATTTCTATGTCTGTATTTTCCATGGTGTTTCATACACACTAGGTTTTTCTAACTCAATGCTGTCCAGTAGAACTTTGTACGATGGTATACAGGTCTGTAATATCTACACCATCCAATATGGCAATCACTAGCCATACATAGCCTGTGAGCACCTTAAGTGCGTTAGAGCATCTGAATAACTGAATTTTTGAGTTATTTCATTTTAGTTACTTCAAATTTAAATTTATAGAACCACATGTTGCTAGTGACTACCATACTGAACATTGCAGCTCTTATTCAATTGTTGATTCAATTAAAGTACATTTGTGGATTTGATAATGTTTTAATATTGTTTGAATCAGAATAACAGAGGTTTAGAGATATAAGAAGCCAAGTCTCATATCTTGCATTAATACCCCTAGAAAAGTGAAAACATTGATTGAAGTTCACATGGTTAATTAGAGTCAGATCTATTATTAAAGTCTAGGCCTCCTGGCTATAGTTTTTATTATTTTTTCCTTCTTTGTCATAATAATTTGGAGAAGGTGGGAGGAGGAATCATGTCATAAGTGGAAAGGAAACCCAGAAAAATTAAAAATATCATGACAATGAATGAGGATTCATAGGAAAGGAAGAAGAGAAAAAGAATGACATATAGGAGTAGAGAACTCTGTCAGTATGAGAAAAGAGAGACCAAGAAAGGAGAAAAATTAAAACCTCATACTTTCATTCATGGTCCAGAGTAAATGAAGAATTCTGTTTTAAATGTAAAACAATGTTACTGTAATAAATCAGAGACCATTGGATAGGTGTACCCAGGATCAAGGAGGAAGAGAACTGAGTGGTTACTGATCTATGACAAGCTCTCATACTAATTAATGA
This sequence comes from Saccopteryx leptura, assembly GCF_036850995.1. Lineage (NCBI taxonomy): Eukaryota > Metazoa > Chordata > Mammalia > Chiroptera > Emballonuridae > Saccopteryx > Saccopteryx leptura. The sequence continues at coordinate 82,650,156 of NC_089504.1, forward strand.
ATTACATTCCTCAAAACTTTTGTGAAATCAAATAACTGTCTCAGAAAGAGCATGGAGTGTTAACATCCAGTTCACTGAGTGGAGATAACAGTTTCATCCAAAGCCTTAGTAAAGATTTTATTCCCTCTTGTTTGTTGATCCCACTTTGTCCTTCCTCTTGCACTGCAGCTGTCCAGTGTAGGAGAGACCTTGCTGAAGAGTGTTGGATTCAGAGGCATATAAAATGTCCAGGAGTAGAAAATACTGGTAAAAGTGAATTATTTGGACTTCTGAAGAACACTTCAGATGCCCTTTCTCTATCCAGAGTCCTGAGACTTTCAGTTGCTTTAACAACATTTCAAAAGAAATAATTTGTGTAAAGACTGTAGTCTATCATTAAAAAGAGAAGCAGCTAGGCCCTGGCTGGCTGGCTCAGTGGTCGAGTGTTGGCCTGGTGTGTTGAAGTCCCGGGTTTGATTCCTGGCCAGGGAAGGCAGGAGAAGCACCCATCTGCTTCTCCACCCTTTCCCCTCTCCTTTCTCTCTATCCCCTCCTGCAACCAAGGTTCTGTTGGAGCAATGTTGGCCCGGGCACTGAGGATGGCTCTATGGCCTCCGCTTCAGGTGCTTGAAAGGCTCCAGTTGCAACCAGAGCAATGCCCCAGATGGGCAGAGCATCGCCCCCTAGTGGGTTTGCCGGGTTGATCCCAGTTGGGCACATGCAGGAGTCTGTCTCTCTGCTTTCCCTCTTTCACTTCAGAAACACACACACACACACACACACACACACACACACACACACACACAGAGAGAGAGAGAGAGAGAGAGAGAGAGAGAAGCAGCTAGTTCCCAAAGCTCAGCAGTATTTAATACAAGATGCTATGATCCTTTGTATCTTTTCCCATTCTGGCAGGGAAGTGAAATTGTGCCTGAGATTTTCCCAGAGTATGTGGAATATTAATTTCTTTCTAATTTAATTGTTGTTCAATTAGGTCACAGGCATATCAAGCTTTTCTTATGTGTCTTGAGTGTTTCTTTACTGGGTGACATGGCACCATTCTCAAAGTCATAGGCTCTGATTAAGATTTATTCATTTAAAATTGTAAGGTGGGGTCAATCATCAATCCCTTCCAAATCTCATTCTCTCTCTCTTTCTCCTACTCATTTTCTTCTTGTGAAGTTCCCTGTATCTTATAAATACTACTACTACCTGCCATGTCAACTGCATAAGAAGTCTGTGGAGCATGTTGACTGTCCCTTTTCTTGTATGCCTTACCTCTACTCTACTTCATTGTTCCATCAAGCAGGATCTCTTTCCCAGTGTTTCACATTGTCTCCTTCCTTCGCCTTTCATTGCCTCTGCCTTAAAACAGAGTCCCGTTAGTTCTCTGTTTTTTTTCTGTCACCAGTAGAAGCTACTGTCCCTTACATCATTCTAAATTCAGGAGTAATTGAATTACTGTATAGCTCAAAAACTTTCAATGTGTGGTGTACTTAAAAGAAAGAAGGAATGGAAAAGGTGGAAGAGAAAGCAGAAAAAAAAAAAAGGAGGAGGAAGTTGCCAGTAGAACAAAATAAGAAAGCTAAGAAATTTTAGTATATATAAGAATTAAACATATAGTACTGATGGTAAGTAAAATCAATGAGAAAGTATATTTTGTGATATAGTTGGAAATAATTGCTTTAAAATATTTCGTTGGATTATTATCTTCCAACATACACCAAAATAACTTTTAGATTAATTAGAATGTTAAATGGAAAAAATATTAAAAAAAACTTGATAAATATGACAAATAATTATTTTAAGATTAGAAAGCACTTTCTAAATAAAATAAAAGCAAAAGAAGGAAGAATAATGTAAAAGTTTAAACATAAAATAAGCATTAAAAACCCAATAAAAATCATTCTCAAAGTTGAACAGCAAATGGCCACGTAAGAAAAAATATTTCCATGATATAGAGCAGTGGTGGTCAACCTGGTCCTTACCGCCCACTAGTGGGTGTTCCAGCTTTCATAGTGGGCAGTAATGGAGCAACCAAAGTATAAATAAAAAAATAGATTTAACTATAGTAAGTTGTTTTATAAAGATTTATTCTGCCAAATTTAGAGAAAATCTGACATAAAGTACTTGGTAAGTAATTATTATTATATGCTTTAACTTGCTGTAACTCTGCTTTATAAATTTTATAAAGTAAAGTTACTTCCCTACTTTATAAATCACCATTACTATGGAACCAGTGGGTGGCTAGAAAATTTTACTACTAACAGAGATACAAAAGTGGGCGGTAGGTATAAAAGGGTTGACTATCCCTGATATAGATACAAGGTGTGACTGTATTTAAAATATGAAGGTCTCTTATAAATCAGCTGGAAAAAAGAACAATCCAAGAGAAAAAAAATTTGTAGAGATTAAAGAGAGGAAGTCCATGATTAAAAATAACCTATATCATGAAAAGAAAGACATCAGAGCTATTACACTTCTTCTCTCTGTGTGTTCTTCCATTGTTTTAAGCTCATAAAATCTCTCCACATTTCAGAATTGCTCAGTGATATTTTTCTGAGTTTATATTTTTAGTTTGAATTTAATGTTTTAATTCACTCAGTTTATTTGGACGGTGCTCTGAGATCTGATAGTTAATTCAACTGTAACCTTTTTCTATCTTCCTAGACTATAAACTCCTGGAGAGCAGGAACAACGTGGTATTTATTTTTGTGGGCCTTGCAGCACATAGCAAGCGGACAGTAGTTAACACAGGAGAAGTGAGGAAGCGGGATCAGAGAAGTTTTGAGAGAGAAAGCATCTTAAAAGTCTAAAATATTTTCATACCTTTTTTTGCCTTTTCTTATGTCTCTTTTGGGTTAAACATAACTTAAAGGTGAGGTAACAGGACATAAGAGAAAAGGGTACCGAAAAAAGACAAATGAGGATATAAATACTGACACTAATAATCACTTAAGTCACTCTGAACCTCAATTCTTCACCTACAAAATAGATTACTACTTGCATAGTTATTAAGAAGAAAAAAACTCAAATTTGTAAAGTGATCAGTGTATTGATTCCGTTTCTTTTTTACTACTTTCTTCTGCTATTCTTGGAGGGACACTTTGCATCTCTTAGCCCCTTTTTCTGTGGTGAAGTAAAAATGTAGTGTATGTATGAAAACATCTTGTAACATAGAGTTTTTTAAGTAGCATAAAATACTATTAATTTTTAGTGCATATTAAAGTGTTTTTGTTAATAATAAATTGAATGGAAGCAATATTTAGGTGAGAAGGTTTAGAATAGATAAATACAGGTAAGAAAATAGAACAAAGTTAAATATAAAGAAAAGGAATTTAAAAAATTCTCATGTGTTGGAGTCATATGGTAGAAATGACAGACTTGAGCATCAGACAAATATGAGTTTGAATCTCAGTTCTGCCATAAACTCTCTGTGCAGCATGAGACAAATTACTTGCCTTCATTCAGACTTGTTTTCTCTACCTATGAAGCTGGGATTAATAACATTCCCAAAGAAGGGTGTTGAGAAGATAAATAAGATGAGTAAATGAAAGCGTAAGGAACATAGTTTGACATTTAATAAATGCTTCCTTTTTTTCTTCTTAAAGCCTGATTTATCACAATAACTAGCCTGGTTCATCATAATACTTATGTGTATTTATATGTTTAAGTGACCTGAATATGATTTATTCAGTAACCAACCAACTACTAGTGAATGACTTAGGCCTCAGGGAGAATAGGTACTATTTTTTAAAAATGCACTCAGACTTGATCCCCATGTTTACAAAAGGATTTTTGGATGATGTATGTCTCATGACACATAGTCTAAATCTCTATGCATACTCAATTAATCATCTTGATTTGTCCTGCAGGCCCACAGCCATCATTTATGTCTTGTGAAGACTAAAAAGATAGTGCACCAATTCCTTTGTTCTAGGGGGCTATCATTAGTTGTTATCACTCCTGCTTTTTTAACTTTGTGAGCTATAAAATGTAGTACTATATATTCCTGGGAAGTTTTCTTGTCCACTGAGCGTATTTAAGTTAATTTTTTTCTAACAATATGAAAAGGAAGAACTGGCAATAAAACAAATCATTTGAAATTTTAAAAATAAGAAATACATTTATAGCAATATGTAGGGATATTATTAGTCATTAAATTCTGCAGTATAAAATAATATATCTAGAGTTAAAAATGCTAATAATTATAACAGCATTTTTTCCAGTTCTTTTTTGTTGTTTTTTTAATAAAAGAATGCTTATATTTTAGAATGAATAAAGTATGACCTACTATATTTGCATCAGTTTATTTTGTGTAAGAGTATATAGTAGAGTACTTATATAACTATTTTCTTTTCAAATGTATTAAAGGATATGATTCTAGCATTTCTTATATTCTATTTAGATATGGCCTTAAAAAGAGGCAACACTATTTTTCTCCAATGATAAAAACTCCACACACCATTCCCCCTCCCTTTTTTTCCCTAGGTGATGGAGATGTGGGTTTGCTGTTTCCTTTACCTGTACCATGGGTCATCACTATCTTGCTAAAAATCAATAATTTAGTATTAGCCAGCGTGTCTTAACTTCAGATTTGTTTCTTTTAGGGAAATAGTTTAATGTTTGATTTGAGTCTATTGTACCTACTTATGCACTGTTTAGAAGTTATCTCATTTAATTATTTAATTTAAGTTTAAGGTTCGGTGATATAGGCTTGATTATCTGTATTTCAGAGCTGATGAAAAGTAGGCCCAGAGAGTTTTCATGAATTATTCTACATTTTTATCTACTGAGAGAAAAATATAATTTAGATCAGAATAGGTATGAACATATGTTCTTTACAATTTAGTAGGCTACTGGACTGTTACACTGATTTAGAAGAGTTTTTATATTACCTCTTTATGATTCAAAGATTTTAGAAGGATAATGATTCATTTCTTTTTTATATCCCAAAATATAAAATACAAGTGAAAGATTAGGCTTCTGAGGGGAAAGATGAAGAGCTTGGCTTTTGACATCCTTATTTTTTTTTCAGTAGTCTGTTTTACATCCACGTGAAGTTGGATATATGGGACCAGGACTTGAGGCTTGGGAGCATTGATGATATGTATGCAATAGATGAAAGACACTTATAATCTTTATTCATTTTTGACCTGTTCTCTCCATTCTTACAGAGGTTTGTGCAATTATGAAATTAAGGGTGGACTGATTTAACATATTGGAGGGTCTGCTTTAAAAAAGACAGAGCCAGGGGGTCTAAGAGGCTCAGCCATTAGGAGATGTGGGAGGGTTCAGTCAGAGTACTTGTTTGTCTAAGCCAGATATTCTCAAATTTTGGCGTGTATCAGAATTACTTGGAGAACTAATAAAAAATAAGAGGCACAAAAAGGCAGGATCTTTGCCTCTGTGTGTTTAAGAAGTTTTCAAAAAGATTCTGATAAGTTTGAGAAGAACTAATCTAAACCATATTTTGACATTTCTATCTTATTGCCAAGTAATGACTATAAAATAAAAGCAGTCATAAACCCTTTTTATAATGTAGAAGACTCTAATGCTGATCTGAAATTTGATTTTAAAAAGTATTTGTTTATATTTTATGCGTTATTTAAGGCTGACAAATATATTTAGATGATGAGTCTTTTTAAGATGATTCTATGTTGCTCCTTCTACAGAAGAAGGTGAGTGTGTCTAGAACATTTGAAGACTCACTCTCAAACTGTATTTTCCTTATGGGAAACAGCTTGAAAGAAAGAAAATAAATCCTGAAGCCCCCTGGAAGCAATGCTTACACATATCACGGAGGGGCAGCTGCCAATTTTACCTTTGGGCAGGAAGTACACACCTGTTAGCTACATGGTTTTTAAAATAACTTGTACTTGCCCAGATTACAGGGAACACTGTTGTCATGGCATCAGAAAAAGAAGCTGATTTACATTCAAGTAATCCTTATTAAAGGGGATTTGAGGAAGCTGGACACTTGAGTAAAGCAGGCAACTGTGAAAAGAATATCTCCTGCTTACCTTTGTAGAAGCCGACAATTACCCCCAAATTGGGCTAGGATTAGATAAGGCAATCAGTTGTAATAGAGTTGATACCTGGGAAGAGGAGAAGTTTGAGTCACTCAGAGATAAACCTCTTATTATGGTTTCCTTTCCTTGATAGTCTTTATCCTGCACCCCACCCCTACCTTTATGCCTAGTGTTCACGGGTGGGGTGAGGAAGGAATGACTTTGGAATTTGGAAATGCTCCTTAACCAAGCTTTTGTACGCATTGTCCAAGGCTCAGGGCTTTCTCATCAGCAGGCTTTCCTGCCCTGTCATTAGTCTTCATGGCAAAAGAGCCTCATTCTCATGAACTGACCCATGCTGTGAGCAGGTCACCTCAGATGGAGGCTTGCTGCTTTATTCAGAAGCTTCTGAGATTCCCAGATGTTAAAGCAAGATGCAAATATGGAGACACATTTTTACTGCGACTCAGTTCATTTTTTTTTACCTTTGGAAGGAATGGTATTCTATCTGATGACTGAATGCTTGGTGTCACATGGGCATGGTGGAGTCCCACCTTTCACAGCTACAACTACAAAAAGAGTCTACTTGTGAGAGCAACAATTACTTTTCTGTGAACATTACTAATGTTTAGGGAGAATAAGTACTTTCCCACCTTTATATTTCCCCTTCACTTCTGCTTAAAAATAGGTAATTGGAGCAGGGCTTCCAAGTGTAATCTTGCCCAAAGGCTAAGCTTGCCACCAAATGACACATGTTGTTCTTTTTTTTTTTTTTTTTTTTTTGTATTTTTTCTGAAGCTGGAAATAGGGAGGCAGTCAGACAGACTCCCGCATGCGCCCGACCGGGTTCCACCCGGCATGCCCACCAGGGGGCGATGCTCTGCCCATCTAGGGCATCACTCTGTTGCAACCAGAGCCATTCTAGTGCCTGAGGCAGAGGCCACAGAGCCATCCTCAGCGCCTGGGCCATCTTTGCTCCAAAGGAGCTGCGGGAGGGGAAGAGAGAGACAGAGAGGAAGGAGAGGGGGAGGGGTGGAGAAGCAGATGGGCGCTTCTTCTGTGTGCCCTGGCCAGGAATTGAACCCAGAACTCCTGCACGCCAGGCCAATGCTCCACCATTGAGCCAACCAGCCAGGGCCCACATGTTGTTCTTTATTGAGGTAGTCTTGCACTCATTATCCCTAAATTAGTTCCTTTTCCTTCTTTGCTTTATTATTCATCCACCTTCTCCTTTTATATTTGGATTTTTTCAAGTGAACCATGACAAAGTATGTCTTCTGTGCAACAGTGCATCTGTGTGAGTGAGTGAGCAACCCCACCCGTGTCTCTCCTTTTCACTATGTGTTTATTTAAGCCAAAGCAGTGGAAAACTGACAAATATCTTTGGCACTGACTGCCTCGTAATGATCTCACTGCAATCCAGGGAGGAAAATCTAGCTGAATATGAGAAAATGCTGAAATTCAGTTGGAGGGCCCCCTTGTTGCAGACAGATGCGAGCAGCTCAAACTCAGAGAAAAAAAAAGTTGAAAGTGGTGTTTCAGCTGTGGAGAGTGTTTGTGGAAAAGTAAAATTACTACTTTAACATTCTGTTCTGTCAAAAGAAAAAATTTACATGCCATTCAGGTGATGTTATATCCAGTTGAACATATAACAGAAGGTAAAGGAAGGAGACTACTGATGTGCTTTTCTTTGTTCAGATTTGGGTTGGAATCCCACAACAGTCCTGGTTACCTAGTATTACTTACCCTGTCTGAGTCTTAGTTTCATCTCCTAAAATGAGAATAATATCAACTTCACAAGTTTGTGGTGTGGATTGAAAGAATATATTCAAAGTGCTTAATATACTACCTATTAACTTGTAAATGACTAATTGTAAAAATTTGCCACCCTTCTTATTCCCTTATAATTGAATCACATCTTGGAAAAAGTTGGCTTAACAGCCTAAGAATCTAAGCTTGGATGTTTTCTTTTCCCTTTCTGAAATCATTTCTTTCTTTAGCTTAAAAAGGGACCTAGACTTTCTGCACCACACCAGGCATTTCTATTTCATTCTGCTTGTCAGTGTAACCTTACCAAACACTGGTACACATTCTGCTGAGGAGAAAATTGAGGCTCAGAGAGGTTCTAAAATAAGTGGGGGAGTGAGTATGAAAACAAGGGTTTGTCAAGTCCCAAACAGTCTGAATACAATTGAGAATTAAGGTCCATTTTATTCAACTAAGTTTGCCTTAAGAAAATTATTTCTTTAATTTTTGCCCATTGAGTATGATGTTGGCTATGGGTTTGTCATAGATAGCCTTTATCATGTTAAGGTATGTTCCCTGTATCCCACTTTGCTGAGAGTTTTGATCATAAATGGGTGCTGGATTTTATCAAATGCTTTTTCTGCATCTATTGATAGAATCATGTGATTTTTACCCTTCCTTTTTGTTTATGTGATGAATCACATTGATTGATTTGCAAATATTGTACCAGCCTTGCCTCTTAAGAATAATTCCCACTTGATCATGATGTATGATATTTTTCATGTATTGCTGGATCCAGTTTGCTAATATTTTGTTGAGAATTTTAGCATGTATGTTCAGCAGGGATATTGGTCTATAGTTTTCTTTCTTTGTGATGTCTTTACCTGGTTTTGGAATGAGAATCATACTTGCCTAGCAATTCCCTTAAGATCAGGAACAAGGCAGAGGTGCCCCCTTGCACCACTCTTATTCAACATAGTTCTGGAAGTCCTAGCCACAGAGCCATCAGACAAGAACAAATAAAATCATCCAAATTGGAAAAGAAGAAGTAAAATTATTGTTATTTTCTGATGACATAATATTGTACATAGAAAACCCTAAAGTCTCAATCAAAAAACTACTGGACCTGAATAATGAATTCAGCAAGGTAGCAGGATGTAAAATTAATATTTAGAAATCAGTGGCATTTTTATAAATGTCTGAAAGAAAATTTATAAAACAATATACTACCTCACATCAACAATAAACTGTCTGAAAGAAAAATTAAGGAAACAATCCCCTTCAGTATTACAACAACAAAAAATAAAGTACCTGGGAGTAAATTTAACCAAGGAGGTAAAAGACTTGTACTTGAAAAATTGTAAAACATTGGAAAAATAAGTCAAGGAAGATACAGACAAATGGAAGCATATACCGTGTTCATGGATAGGAAGAATAAACATCATTAAAATGTCTGTATTACTCAAAGCAATCTATAAATTTAATACAATTATTTTCAAAATACCAATGGCATACTTAAAAGAGATAGAACAAATATTCTAAAAATTTATATGGAACCCAAAAGAACACAAATAGCCTCAGCAATCTTGAAAATAAAGAATAAAGTGAGAGGTATCACCTTTTCTGAAATCAAGTTATTCTACAAGGCCACTGTACCCAAAACTGTTTGGTACTGGCATAAGAACAGGTATACAGATCAATGGAACAGAACAGAGAACCCGGAAATAAACCCATGCCTTTATGGTCAATTGATATTTGACAAAGGAGGTAAGAGCATACAGTGGAGTAAAGATAGTCTCTTTAATAAGTAGTGTTGGGGGAATTGGACAGGTGCATGAAAAAAAATGAAACTAGACCACCAACTTACACCATTCACAAAAATAAACTAAAAAAAAAAGACTTAAATGTAAGTCATGAAACCATAAACATCTTGGAAGAAAACATGCAAAAAAATGAAACTAGACCACCAACTTACACCATTCACAAAAATAAACTAAAAAAAAAAAAAGACTTAAATGTAAGTCATGAAACCATAAACATCTTGGAAGAAAACATAGGCAGTAAACTCTCTGATATATCTCATAGCAATATATTTGCTGATTTATCTCCACGGGCAAGTGAAATAAAGGACAAAATAAACAAATGGGACTATATCAAATTAAAAATCTTTTTCACAGCAAAAGACACCATGAACAAAATGAATAGACAACCCACACAATGGGAGAACATATTTGTCAATACGTCTGATAAGGGGTTAATAAACAAAATTTATAAAGAACTTCTAAAACTCAACACCAGGAAGATTAACAATTAAATTGAAAAATGGGCTAAAGAACTGAATAGACACTTCTCCAAAGAAGACATACAGATGGCCAATAAACATATAAAAAATGTTTAACATAACTAATCATCAGGGAAATGCAAATTAAACCACAATGAGATACTACCTCACATCTGACAGAATGGTGCTCATTAACAGATCAACACACAATAAGTGCTGGCGAGGGTGTGGAGAAAAGGGAACCTCCTGCACTGCTGGTGGGAATGCAGACTTGTGTAGCCACTGTGGAAAACATCATGGAGTTTCCTCAAAATATTAAAAATGAAACTGCCTTTTGACCCAGCTATCCCACTTTTAAGAATATATCCTAAGAATATCAGATCACTGATTCAAAAGAAGTTATGTATTCCCATGTTTATTGCAGCATTGTTTACAATAGCCAAGATCTGGAAACAGCCCAAGTGTCCATCAGTGGATGAATGGAATAAAAAAGCTGTGGTACATATACACAATGGAATACTACATTGCTGTGAAAAAAGAAGGAAATCTTACCTTTTGTGATGGCATGGATGGACTTGGAGATTATGATGCTAAGTGAAATAAGCCAGGCAGAGAAAGACAAATATCATAAGATTCCACTTATATTGGAATCTAATGGACAAAGTGAACTGAAGAACGGAATAGAGGCAGAGGCAGGGTCACAGGGAGCAGAGGGACAGCTATCAGAGGGAAGGGGGATGAGGGGATGGGATTAGAGAAGGTGAAGGGATTAGTGAAATTATATATATATATACATATATATATAACACATAGATACAGATAACAGGACAGCAAATCCCAGTAGAAAGGGAAGAGGGAGTTAGGAGGAGGGGGGCAAAGAAGGGTATAATGGGGGATATGGGGGTGGAGATGAGAGTATTATATTCAGTGGGGCATTTAAATCCATTGAGTCCATGTAAACACAATAAATTAAAATTAATAAAAATAAAAAACAACAAAAAAAGAGAATTATTCCTTCAGATATTATTGAACAAAATCTAATTCAGAGAGATGGTAGAAGCTTGTAGTTGATACAGTGGAGGAAATATTAGCAACTTTGCCTGACTGATTCCAAGGTTAAATATGTATATTAGACATATCAAATTGCTCTTGATATTATTAAAAAGATTTAGTCATTCTGCCTCTTTACCAAAGTGACTTTCTCCAGATATACCTCTCATAGATTACTGCTTTTCTTTGTCTTCTTCTTTATCTTAGCTTGACATTCCAAAGGCAATCATACCTTCTTACATTCACCATATGCCAGTTTACATCTCTTTTCATTAGCTGATTTGTATCTAAGTGTTCTCCCACATCACTGGCACCAATAACGTGGGGTGTTTGTGTATTCTAATACTCCTTGCACATGTTTCCTCTTTTTTGTTCTATAAAGTCATTTTTCCTTTCTATTTTTTATTCTTCTTGCATGAAACCAGAATTTGCTGAGAGGGTTCAGTAAAGTGGTGTAGGGGGAGACATAAGGGTTCTAGTTCTAGTTGGGTGACCTTCGTAAGTGGTTTAATATCTCCATGCCTCAGTTTCATCATCAGTAGAAACAAATATTTCAGTTGAACTTTCTCTGATTCTTTCTTGACCATGGCTTCAAAAGCTGAAGATAGAATTTTGTGCCGTGTCCTCCATCAGATGTATAGTCTATTACTCAAGGACAGATTTGGTAATAATAATAATATGCATATACTATACCACCATACACACACACACACACACACACAAACACAAAAACAAAAACAAAAAATCAAAACACTAGGCAGATATCGTTTTACTTGTTTTATCTAACACAGTGACTTGGGCCAGGTCACCTAGCTAGTGAGTAGCAGAGCCAGGGCCTACACATGGTACTCTCAGTTCTGAATCCTGTATTATTTGCTCTGTACTTCAGCAGGGTAAGGTAAACTGGTTGGGCATAAGGAATGGAAGATCAAAAGAGGTTTTTTGGTTTTTTTTTTTATGTTTCTCTGTGAACAGTGCTGGTCGAGTGAATGGACAGTGTAGACTGAGAGTAGAAAATTGAAAGGAAGAAATTGTGGCATAAATTTTTAAAAAGGAAATGAGCCTGACCAGGCAGTAGCGCAGTGGATAGAGCATCGGATTGGGATGTAGAGGACCCAGGTTCGAGACCCCGAGGTCGCCAGCTTGAGTGCGGGCTCATCTGGTTTGAGCAAAAGCTCACCAGCTTGGACCCAAAGTCACTGGCTCGAGCAAGGGGTTACTAGGTCTGCTGAAGGCCCGTGGTCAAGGCACATATGAGAAAGCAATCAATGAACAACTAAGGTGTCGCATGAAAAACTGATGATTGATGCTTCTCATCTCTCTCCGTTCCTGTCTGTCTGTCCCTATCTATCCCTCTCTCTGACTCTCTGTCTCTGAAAAAAAAAAAAAAAAAAAAAAAGGAAATGAGATATTCTTGATAATTATGTTTTCAGGCCTTCTGGTTTTCTCCAAACATCTATCTGAATAAGGGAGTGTGACAGAAAATATAACTTCAGTTTAAAAATTCTAAACCCAATACTAACGAATGCAGTGCAAGCACTATGTGATTTTAGGGATTTTGTATGTTTTCTGGATGGCATTATTCCTAAAATGAGAAATAGTCCTTATTTGACAATCCTTTGTATGGTTTGCTCAAAGGTTAATTTATGCAGTCCCTAGAGTTAGAAGGCTCGAGTCTTGTAACTTTTCTGTCAAGAACAACAACTCTGTCTCAGGTGGAGCCTGTTCTGCTTTTGTAAGATGGATCAAACTTAAATCTGTCTATTGTGTACTCAATGGCCTCTTTTGTCCATGAAAGAGTTCATTCTCCATTAAAAGTCCAGTGACATATTCCAGATTCTATGTGAAAGAATCAAACATTTCTCTCTTTGTTCCGAAGGTGATTTGTTTCTTGGGAGTGTGAAAGAGGAACAGGGAAATGATGGGGAATTTCATCATATGTTGCAGTAATCCAATGTAATGCATTTGGTTCAACTTTTTCTCATGTAAGATTTAAACCAATATTTATTTTTGAAAGGAAATTTAACCCATATGTATCTGCCTCAGTAGCCTTGTTGGCTTTTTTCAATTGGAAACAGGAAGTTAATTCTTGCCAACATAACAAAAGACCTAAAAAAATTAAGTGCATTTCAATCTTGGCAAATGTAGCTTCCACTCTGAAAGGTGGGAATATAGGTTCCAGGTAATAACAACAGAAAAATAAACATTATCCTTAAGTGTCTTACAAGATAAGAAAGGCGGAGAAAACAGAGCAAGTTCTAAGAATTACTGATTGTTTTATTTTGTCCCAATGCCAAACAATTATTGCAGATTCTCACATGTGTAAGTGATGGTACAATTCACTTAAACAATTCAAGCTCTATATGTTAAAATCTTAGCATAAAAAATTACAGTACTGTAAAAACATCTTTAACTTTGATTTATATGTACCACTCAGAACAAAAATTATGAATGCAGGCTATTTATTCTGAGGAGACTCACTACTTTGATCTGTACTTTTGATATAAAATATATAAGATTTGAGAACAGAGAGAGATATTGTTACATCATCCTGAAAGAAAAATCTGTCTTTACTACTTTTATTATCTTCTAAATAGATTAATTTAAAAAAATGTTTCACAAAACATATTCACTGCATTTTCTCATCCACTATAAAGATTTGACACTGTGAAGTGTTCTTATATTCTGAATTTAATTTAGTCTAATATTTGTCCATAGAAAATTGCTCTTAGACTGGCTGTCTTTTGTCAAAATAAGGGTTCCCAAAGGTGGTGGGGAATACTGGAAGCCATGTTTCAGATCCAGGGCCAGATTGATAATTTAGTGCAGAGAGACAGGCACAAAATTTGGTGACTACCAGGAGGTGACTTGCAGCACTTGGTTGAAGCTGTAGTCCTTCAACTGGTCTAGATGAAATCTAGATGAGTCATGGTGCTTAGTATCATGAGAACTTTAGCATAGAATAAAATTTATTTCTGCTTAGAACTCAGCAAGGACCTGAAATCTCATTTTCCCCATGAGGTCTTGATTTGGTAGGAATTCCCTTGGGGAATTCCTTCAAACCAAAAGTCACATTGTAACAAGGTTTTCTTTGGCCACTGACGGTCCTCTAAGCAGTGTTTCTCAAAGAGTGATTTTCTAGGCCATCAGCATCAGCATAAACTGGGAATTCCCAGGTCTTGCCCAAGAACTGCTCAGTCATAAACTCTGGGATTGGGGCTCAACAAGATTGTTTTAATGAGACATCTAGGTGATTCCAATGTATGCAAAAGTGTGACGATCACAGATCTGAAGTAGCCCAGGTCTTAGGCTTTTAGCATGTAACTCTGCAATGTAACCATAGTATAGTTTTTTGCACATATGTGCACTTCTATAAATTTAAGCAACAATTCCTTGTGGGGAATTGGCTGCTAGCCACATGTTTTAAATAAATGTATGCATTATACTATTTCCCTGGAAGCCTCAACCTCTGCTTCCCTCTGACTTAGGTCAGCTCAATCTAAACTCATATCCTGTTCTCTGAGCCCCACCTTGGCTTTCAGTTAGACCCATAATAGGAGAGGCACTTCCTTTCAAAAATGTAATCAGACCAGTAGGTACCAAGTGATACTGGTATGAGGTAACCATCTGATAGAGGTAGGCACAGCCTTATGTAAACTTCCTGCTGGGAAAGGAGCCAAATCATACCAGTGGCAAATGTAGGAATCTAGTCAGTGGGCAATTTTGATTGGAATTGATATACTCAGAAAGAGAGAGGCAGGTCCTTAAAGTTATCCAAATACTTAAGTGGCTATTTTCTTTTTTCTTTTTTTTTTTTCAAGTAAATTTAAAGTTTTTTTTATTTATTTATTCATTTTAGAGAGGAGAAGAGACAGAGAGACAGAAGGGGGGAGGAGCTGGAAGCATCAATTCCCATATGTGCCTTGACCAGGCAAGCCCAGGGTTTCGAACCGGCGACCTCAGCATTTCCAGGTCGACACTTTATCCACTGCGCCACCACAGGTCAGGCTATTTTCTATCATAACATATGCTCAAAGAATTTAATGCTAAATGTATGTCATACATATATATATATATATTACTTAATATAGTTAATTTATTCCTTGCATCAACCTAGTGAGATGGGAATTATTATTAAGACCTCTAGTTTGCAAGATGAGTAAACCAAGGCTTATCGAGATTAGGTGAATCACTGTCAAAAAGTAAGTGAATCAGGAATTGCATTCCAACCTTAGACCATTTTAAAAATAAATTCTGTGCTGTTATTAACCACTATACTATTGAATCTCAAGCTATCAGACCAGTCCCTGCATTCCCCTTTATAACAAATATAGGAAAGGCCCCCTCTACTATCTTGAAATAAAATGCATAGATAACCTACCTATACACAAACTTTAAAATTCATAAAATAGAACACTCCTAAGTAATAAAAAGGAGCAAACTACTGATACATGAAGCAACATGCATAAATCTTAAAAGCACTATGTTGAGTAAAGTTGGGTACAAAAGTTTACATTTTTTGTGATTGCATTTATGACATTCAAGAACAAGCAAAACTAATCAACAGAGAAGGGAAGAGATTAGCAATAAAGAGGCATATGAATAGAGTGATAGAAATGTTCTATCACTTTATGGAGTATTGAATGTATGGATTCTAAATTTGTTCAACTCATCAAAATATACACTTTAGATCAATAGGTTGCACTTTTTTTTCTTTTAGTCTTATATTTTTTTATTTATTTTATTTATTTTTTATTTATATATAATTTTATTTTTTTAATGGGGTGACATCAATAAATCAGGATACATATATTCAAAGATAACAAGTCCAGGTTATCTTGTCGTTCAATTATGTTGCATACCCACCACCTAAAGTCAGATTGTCCTCTGTCACCTTCTATCTTGTTTTCTTTGTGCCCCTCCCCACCCCCTATCCCTCTCCCATTCCCCCCTCCCCCCCGTAACCACCACACTCTTATAAATGTCTCTTAGTTTCACTATTATGTCCCACCTACGTATGGAATAATACAGTTCCTGTTTTTTTCTGATTTACTTATTTCGCTTCGTATCATGTTATCAAGATCCCACCATTTTGCTGTAAATGTTCCGATGTCATCATTTCTTATGGCTGAGTAGTATTCCATAGTGTATATGTGCCACATCTTCTTTATCCAGTCATCTATTGATGGGCTTTTTGGTTGTTTCCATGTCCTGGCCACTGTGAACAATGCTGCAATAAACATGAGGCTGCATGTGTCTTTACGTATCAATGTTTCTGAGTTTTTGGGATATATACCCAGTAGAGGGATTGCTGGGTCATAAGGTAGTTCTATTTTCAGTTTTTTGAGGAACCACCATACTTTCTTCCATAATGGTTGTACTACTTTACATTCCCACCAACAGTGTATGAGGGTTCCTTTTTTTCCACAGCCTCTCCAACATTTGCTGTTACCTGACTTGCTAATAACAGCTAATCGAACAGGTGTGAGGTGGTATCTCATTGCCGTTTTGATTTGCATTTCTCTAATAGCTAAAGAAGATGAGCATCTTTTCATATATCTGTTGGCCATTTGTATTTCTTCCTGGGAGAAGTGTCTATTCATATCCTCTTCCCATTTTTTTATTGGATTGTTTGTTTGTTTGTTGTTGAGTTTTATGAGTTCTTTGTATATTTTGGATATTAGGCCCTTATCTGAGCTGTCGTTTGAAAAAATCATTTCCCATTTAGTTGGCTTTCTGTTTATTTTGTTATCAGTTTCTCTTGCTGAGCAAAAACTTCTTAGTCTGATGTAGTCCCATTCATTAATTTTTGCCTTCACTTCTCTTGCCATTGGAGTCAAATTCATAAAATGCTCTTTAAAACCTAGGTCCCTGAGTTGAGTAATAGGTTGCACTTTTTGTATTTATAGCTCAATTAAAATTGAGTAAATAAAAATTATAAAGGTAGTGAACAGAAAAAATAAAAGGACTTTAAAATATATATCTTAATATATAAATGGTGATATTTAAAGACATAATGAAATGGTCAGATGCTTGAATCTAATATTTTTTTTTTAATTTTATTTATTCATTTTTTAGAAAGGAGAGAGAGAGGGAGGGAGAGAGAAAGAAGAGAGAGAGAGAGACAGAGAGAGAGAAGGGGGAGGAGCAGGAAGCATCAACTCCCATATGTGCCTTGACCAGGCAAGCCCAGAGTTTTGAACCGGCGACCTCAGCATTTCCAGGTCGACGCTTTATCCACTGCGCCACCACAGGTCAGGCTTGAATCTAATATTAATAAATAAATTTGGATTTTCAGTTTTGAAAATGTACATATATGCATATAGATGCAGATTTATTTAGAGTGGGACAGCTGCAAATGCAGATAGATATGATGTGCTATGTAAGGTTCACCAGTATCATGAGTAGTACTGTTTTTGATGGTGTAGTAAGGTATCAAAAAGCTGCAAAATTAATATTGATATTCTAGGAGGAAAAGGTCAGGCTTTCTGTCCATCCTCCTTTTGGGGAGGGGAGGAATAAGAATGTAGAAGTTTCTGGCTTGCAAGGACAATGGGTCATTTAGTTTTAAATCCAGAATAAAGGTTAACTGAGGACTCCTTCTCTTTCAATAAGAGACAATAATTTACACCCTACATCGATTGTAGTTCCTCC
Source organism: Saccopteryx leptura (assembly GCF_036850995.1). Classification (NCBI taxonomy): domain Eukaryota; kingdom Metazoa; phylum Chordata; class Mammalia; order Chiroptera; family Emballonuridae; genus Saccopteryx; species Saccopteryx leptura. The sequence continues at coordinate 82,667,874 of NC_089504.1, forward strand.
TTCCTTCCTGGAATCCTGAAAGTAACATACCTCTAGGAAAGGAGGGAAGATGAACCCTAATAGATTGTAAATATATTTGATTGTATTACCTTGAAAGTCTTAATGTTTCTGTGGATCCCCTAAACAAATGTTATAAGCTTGTGTCATGATGTCATGCTTCCCATCCAGCCTGTGTGATCAAGGGTATATAACCAGCCTCTGAGATGTATTGGGCACATGATTTGGGTCTGCAAATGCCACATGTCAACCATATGTGGCTGGCATATTTAATAAATCTCCTCCTTTAATAAAATCCTTCAAATTCATCTGGACTTGGTGTCTCTATGAAGAAGTGAGGTACGGTACTTTTCAGCATCTGGGGTATAGTACTTTACAACAATGGAATGATGGGATACTTTTGGAAGAGTTCTAATTTTTTTCCAGTTTTTCCTCAATTTACTCAAGAATGTTAATTCTGGGAAATTCAGTGAATAAGCTATACAACAATTATTTTTGTGTTTATTTTGGAAAACAGTTGACTTTAAAGTTCAGATGATTATACACTAGTTTTTTATCTATAAGAATGTCCACACATTAAAAAAAATGTGAGTACAAGGCACTTTATTTATTTTTGATCAATTTTAGTGAGAGAGAGAGAAACATTGTTTTGTTGTTCCCTTAGTGTATGAGGACGACACTTAAACCAACTGAACTACCCAGCTGGGCTACAGGACATTTCTTCACTGTTCAGGACTCTCCTACAGTGACAAGACAATTCATATCCCTGGCCATTGTCCACCACACCTATGTAGTGGTGTGCTCAAACACTGTGACAACTCAGAACCCCACATATGTCTAAATCTCCTCAAGAGGACGGACTCTGGCTGAGTTAAAAGTTTTGCTTAGATAATACAACATATTTTAAGATCCTTGTCATGGGCTACCTCTTCTGCTAAGCCTTCTTTGACTTTTTTTCCAGATTCATCAACATGTCTTTCTTCTGTCCTCCTAGAATCCCAAGGAAATTTCTATCTCAGAAATTACCTTTTTGTTTTTGGTCATTGTTAGTATACTTAGTCTATCTCTCTCCTGAAATTGTACCATACTGGATGCTGGAAAAATTTTTATCTCTAATACCCAGTAGAATTCAGGCACATGTTCCACACTCAGTATATATTTTTTTGAAAGCATGCATGACTGAATTAATGAAATAATGCAACCATCAAATTTGCTGAGTTCATATAATCCAAGCAATGAACTGAATTTATATTAAAAAATTTGATTATTTAATACACACATACTATTGTGTTGTATGGTTGGGATTTACTAGGATTAAAACAAACAGATTGAGAAACAAATAATTCTTTCAATAAGATCTTTTAAAAAAGACTATTGGGATTATTAACAGGTAAATAAACAGTTATATTTTATATAGACCTACTTCTCATTTCCTTTAACTGAGATTAAATGTGATAAGTGCTGTATCAGTTTTAAGTTCAAACTACTTCACTATTGTGTAACAAATAAACAACAACAAAAAAGTACAGATTACAAAAGAAAATTTATATTTACTTACAAAGACAAATTGTGATTTTTAAGGTAGTGCTTGTTACCAATGGGAAAGAATCCCATGCAGCCCATTATGCCCATAAGGGCAGCTCTGCTACTCCTGCACCTGAAGCTTTATTTGGGTTCTTACCTGATGTTATCTGCAAACAATCTCAACAGGGCCTGCATTCTTAGCTGCTAAGGATGTGGATATGGGTCCTTCCTACTCATGAAGGAGGCTCCAAAATTGTGATTAGATAGACTTGTCTCATTTCCAATTTCTCCCAGGTGTTAAGAACACTGGATTACTTTTCAGATTTCTCAACTCTATGGAAACAAAGAAGTACAGTGTAAGTATTCACCAGATCTCAGGCTAGCTACAGTGGCTTTGTTCCGCAAATATGAGAGTTGGACTCCTTTACTTTTCTCGTAAACCAAAGAGTGTTAATAAAATTGATTTCCAGAAAGTTCCAAGTTTGGATATTCTTCTATAAGTAATAGAAACCTCAAAGATTATTCACAAATAAGGCCCTAATTTATACTACTTTCAGTTTAAGACTGAGAAATTATGCATTCTTAGACCAGTGAAATAATGTATATATAAACCAAGAACAATAAGCATATCTTAAACTAAGCAGAGACAGATTACCTACAAAACAACAATTATCAATATATTCAATGTGGACCACTCATAGCAGCAATAGAAACCAAAAGAAACTGGAATATATTGAAATCCTTTTATAAATTAAAAAAAAATTTCTCTGTTGAACTTTCCATTTTGGGAGATTTCTTTTTTCCTTTTTTAAAATTTATTCATTGATTTTAGAGAGAGAGGAAGGAAAAGAGAGAGAAACATTTATTTCTTATTCCACTTATTTATACATTCATTGGTTGATTCTCATATCTTCCATGAAGGGGATGAACCCACAACCTTGGCACAAGGGATGACCCTCTAACCAACTGAGCTACCTGGCCTGGGATATTTTCAAATTTTTAAAATTCTGTGCATAGCCAAACTTCTATATAAGAAATAGTATAGAGGGAAAATAAGATATTTTCAGAGAGTCTGAGGGAATTGACTTAACAGGCTAACTACTACAAGATATGATTCAAGGCCCAGGTTGGTTGGCTCAGTCAGTGGTAGAACATTGGCCTGGCATGTGGATGTCCCAGGTTCAATTCCCTGTCAGGGCACACAGGAGAAGCACCCATCTGCTTCACCATTCCCTCCCATCTCACTTGCTTCTCTCTATCTCTCTCTTCTTCTTCTTCTCTCTCTCTCCCCTCCTCCTGCAGTCATGGCTTGATTGGAGCGAGTTGGTCCTGGGCACTGAGCATGGCTTCACGGCCTCCGTCTCAGTCTCTAAGAAAAGCTTGGTTGGAGAAACAAAGCAATGGCCCCAGGTGGGCAGAGCATCACCCCTTAGTGGACTGATAAAAATGATAGTAATGATTAATTTTGTAAAATATTAAAAAACATTGAAACAAAAAATATATATTCAAAAACAATGTATCAGGTGTTTAGTGTTAAAGGTCTAAGGTTCTTTAATTATTTAGGAGAATGGCATAATAATGATTACAGTCAGATGTTAAATCAAGTATGTCTGTTAAAATTTAAACCTAAATGTCGTAAAGAAAAAAAAACTAGTTTTTAAATAAGTAATGAGTAAAACGAATGAATAAAGAAAATGTAATCCCAGCAATAAAAGGTAGAAGAGGAGACACAAATAAAGAAATGTTTGGTAAATTAAAAAAATAGTACAAATAATTTCACGGTAGTAGTAATTAAAATGAAAATCAAGTAGATTAAATTTCTCACAAGACATTTTCTCATTTAAATCCTTTCTGAAATCTTGAGACAGAGATCGGACAAGAGTTCTACTTATACTTAGGGAAACTTACATTTGTAGAATTAATTCACCTACTCAATATGAAAAACTCTGTCCCAGCTGCTCCAGGTGATGGTTTTCACCTTTTAAAAAGTCAAGTGAAAGGGATTGGTTAAATTGACAATACCTTTTAAATTTATCTCTTAGTAAATTTGGGTTTTGAACCAAACATTTTTAATAAAGTCACTAGTAATTGATCTCTTCATCTGTAAAAACAGATATATTGGAAGTAGACACAACCTTTATTGACTATGAAGATGGGGGGGTACAGATGAGGTAAATAGTGCCCGTTATACAATAGGCCTGAATTAAAGTTGTGTGTGTGTGTGTGTGTGTGTTGAATTATAGCTAGTAAAATATTAGCAGAATATTCAGTAGAATGGATTTACATGTTCCATTTCTATCATATACACTTATTATTCTTTCATAAGATAATTGAATTTAAAACTTGAATTTAAAGTTTTGTAGGTTCAGGAATATCTCAGATATATATTTTTTATTTAGGAAATTCCAAATAGGTCGGTCTCATTTTTCTACTAAATATTTTCTCCCCCCTCCCCCATTGAATATTCAAATCTATTTGTTCCTTAGCACATACTTAGTCATACACTTACGTCTTTTTTTTTAATAGTACACCTTAAACCAAGGTGAAATCACTGTACTTTATTTAAAATATTATGCAAATACAACTTTTTTTTTTCATTTCAAAAGTAATATTTTCTCTCTCAGTTAACTAATGTGACATCTTTCGATATAGACCCTAAAAAGCTTTGGAGAATTAGGACTTGATCGACAGTCCTTTTCAGCTTTCCACTACAATTATTCTTTCTCTGAACTGAGATTTATGAATGTCAAAGGGAATTTTTGCATGAAGTTTATTTTAACCTACAAAAATAGTCTTATTTAGAATATTATGCATAATATACCCCTTATTTAATGCAGAGAATATAATTTAGAATAATAAAATATTATACTATACAGTTTCTTTTGCTACCATAAATATTTTCTCTGTGGTCATGCATATATAATTCTATGTGTGCATAATGAGACAGAGGAGGGGATTCATGTTTACTGTACATTGGCTATTTTACCAGTCTATAACAGGCACATTTCAAAAACAACTTAATGTAACACTTTCAATTCCATGAGTCAATTTTAATTTTCCCCTTTTCTAGAGGAGGAAAAGAAGTATTTACCGAAGTCACAAAATTTATGTCTTCAACGTTTTAATCTAAAAGATATGATGTTGATTCCATTTATGGAATATTTTGAATAAAATTGTTTTTTGTTCTTTTACTGCCATATAGTCTCTTTACTGCTGATTGACTTTAAAGTCTAGAGCAGCGGTTCTCAACCTGTGGGTCACGACCCCGGCGGGGGTCGAATGACCAAAACACAAGGATCGCCTAAAGCCAAAATATGTATTTCTGATGGCTTTAGGAGACCCCTGTGTTTTGGTTATTTGACCCCCGCCGGGGTCTCGACCCACAGGTTGAGAACCGTTCATCTAGAGTGTTAATTTTTATAAAGCATTGGTAATTAAGATTTTTATTTCTATATCCTCTTCTACTTTTTATAAGTTTTTATTTTTATACATGATGTTTTCCATTTTGAGATTGTTTACCTTGTAATAAGTTACTATAGAAACTTGGATGTAACCATTTAAAATAGGATTTTAAGTAGTTACTACAATGTATTATTTTAGAGAACATAAATGAGAATGCATTTGATATCTTTATTATATGTGGCTTAAGTGTCTGTTTGTCGCCGATAGCTTATTGGTTGCTTGCATAACTGTACTAGCCAATGGGGTGAAGTTGCCACGGCATTCAAATAGTCCCGCCTTCTGGCATGCCACCTCACAAATTGAGGTTAAAGATTGGAGCAATTATTATGCTGTTAAGAAATCTTAACACCAGAAGGAGTCTTTGCAATGGTACAAGACTAGAGGTTCTCCAATTGAAAAATAATGTCATAATGGCTAAGTCTTTGACTGGCTCCTCTAAAGGTGAAATACATGTCATTCCAAGAATTGATTTGGCTCCATCTGAAACAGGTTGCCGTTTCAATTGAGACGTAGACAATTTCCTGTAAAACTTGCCTTTGCTATGACCATCAATAAGTCTCAGGGCCAAATGCTTAAGCGTGTTGGCATTTTTTTACCCGAGCTTGCATTTGGACACGGTCAACTTTATGTTGCCTGTTCAAGAGTTCGTGAAAGAACGGACGTAAAATTAAAAATAGTTGATGGTCTTCTGCAAAACGAGCTTAAAAATGATGGAAAGATCTACACAAGAAATGTTGTGTACAAAGAGATCTTTGACATGTGAATTAACATTTTATTATTTAAATCACCTTTATTTATTGAGCTAGCGGTGGCTCTTAAGAAATGTACTGCCAGTGATTTCCTTTATTGCACTCTACTTTAAGCAATTAAGCAAGTAGAAGGGGGAAACCCCGTGGGGCAGTAAGCAAAGGGGCATCCTTGCCACCTTCCCTGGGTAATTCAGTTTGAATTAGCAGACACCTTTGCACAAATCATTTTAATTACAATTTATAATATCTAGAACAGTGGTCATACGGCTTTCTAGTAAATATATATGCACACACACACATCAATATATATAATTTAGGTTAAATATTACACAAATTTGAAGTCTTTTACAATTTGATAAGTTCTGGCATGTGAATACATCCATGAAAACATAAGTACAATAAAAATAAAGAATATACACATCATCCCTCTAAAATTTTTTCTCCACCCTTGTCATTTCTTCCTCATCTCCTTTTCTTCTCTCCAGAAAACCACTGTTCTGCTTTCTGTTATCATATATTAATTTGCGTTTTCTAGCGTTTTATATAAATGGAATTCTATAGCATGTATTTGGTATATGTGTGGATAGGTTCTAACTTCTTTCAAACAAAATAACTATTTTGAGATTTGTCCATGCTGTCATATGTATCAATAGTATATTATTTTTTACACTGAGTAGAATTTCTTTGTATAAATAGACCACAGTTTGTTTATCTACTTACCTGTTGTTAATTGGCATTTGGTTTGTTTCTAGTTTTGGTTATTATTACTGAAATTTCTATAGCTATTCATGCACATGACTTTGTATAGAGATATGATTTCTTTTCTCTTGATCAGATAGGTGGAAGTGGCCTGACCTGTGGTGGCACAGTGGATAAAGCTTCGACCTGGAACGCTGAGGTCACTGGTTCAAAACCCTGGGCTTGCCTGGTCAAGGCACATATGGGAGTTGATGCTTTCTACTCCTCCCTTCTCTCTCTCTCTCTCTTTCTCTTTCTCTCTATCTCTCCTCTCTAAAATGAGTAAATAAATAAAGTTTTTAAAAAAACAAACAGGTGGAAGTGAAATGGTTGGGTCATACTTATGCATGTATTTAAAATTACAAAACTGTCAAAGTGGTTGTATCATTTTCCATTCTCACTAGGAATTTATGAAAATTCTAGTTTTTTACATCCTTACCAAAACTTGGTATGGTGAGTCTTTCTCATTTTACCCTTTCTGTTAAGTATGTAGTAGTATCAAATTGTGATTTTGTCATTTCCCTCATGGTAAATAATGTCGAGCATGTTTTCATGTGTCTGTTACCATCTACAAATCATTGATTAACCATCTGTTGAAATACTTTACTTATTTATTATTGTGTTCTTTGACTTCTTATTGATTTTTTACAGTTTATGACTCATCAGAATTTTTAGGAAATGTGTCCATATACTTTGTTGAATTTTTCTACTTTGCAAATGTCTCCCAAATTGGTAAAGATTATATAATCCATTTTCTAGCTCTCTGAAGAAACTCAATAGGTCCCAAGCAAATATTTATTATATTAATCTCAAATATAATCAGTTCTATTCAACAATTATGTATCGAGCCTTTAAGATGTTCCAGACAGTGAGGAGAAAAAAAGTCGGGTTCAAATATTGAAAGACGTCATCTTTATCTTCAAGAAGCTCACCAGTTATTAATATGTATGAAAGGAATTGTCAAACACTCTGATGTACTCAATATGAATATGATTATATATATGAAGATTTCTTGGTTGCCTCTATTTCTTTATTTTGTTTTTACAGATAAAGAAATAAGGACCGGCCCTGGCTGGTTGGCTCAGTGGTAGAGCGTCGGCCTGGCGTGCAGGGGTCCGGGTTCAATTCCCAGCCAGGGCACACAGGAGAAGTGCCCATCTGCTTCTCCACCCATCCCCCTCTCCTTCCTCTCTGTCTCTCTCTTCCCCTCCCGCAGCCAAGGCTCCATTGGAGCAGTGTTTGCCCAGGTGCTGAGGATGGCTCTGTGGCCTCTGCCTGAGGCACTAGAATGGCTCTGATTGCAGCAGAGCAACGCCCCAAGATGGGCAGAGCATCGCCCCCTGGTGGGCGTGCTGGGTGGATCCCGGTTGGGCACATGCGGGAGTCTGTCTGACTGCCTCCCCGTTTCCAACTTCAAAGAAATACAAAAAAAAAAAAAAAAAAAAAAAAAAAGAAAGAAAGAAACAAAGACCACAGACATGTTTTATATGCCATATATTAATTTCATTCCTTAACTTTCCAAAATTTTGTTTCTATTTTAAAATAAAGTTTTCATGAACTATTTTAGAGCATATACTATGAGCCAGAATTCAATACAGGAAAGCCTTATTCCATGTCCTCACATTTTCAGAGAGGGAAGGTAATTTCTGATGCATTCTCATAGGAAAAAGTACTGAAATTAACATTTTCATATTATCTATCCACTCATATAATCTTTTCTTCCTCTTAAAGATATGAGTAGGTGCTCTGTTTAAACTGGTGAGTCCCTGGCATCTATTGGGCAATGTATTCTAGGATGCAGAATTAGTATATTGAAAAGAAATTGAGGTAGGGCTGTCATCCCTTTTCTCTGGCTTTATTAGACCTAGTTGCACTCGCTGAGGCAGGCACTTCTGCTTCAACCATTACATTGTATGTCCTTCATCTTCTATGTTGAAAGTATACCATTTCCAGAATCTCTTTCATAGACTGAAAAAGTATCTAGGGTCATACCTTTTTTTTTTTTTTATAGCTGTAAAGCCAGGAGCCGCGGCCAGGGCCACCATCAGAGCAGCCCGGCCCATGCAGGTTCGCGTTGGATTCGGACAGTCGGTAAAGAAACCATGGAGCCAAAAACTGGTGGGCCATAACCTTTAATCCTACCTTGCACCCGGCGGGCAAGTAAAAACATACACTGGGCTCCAAAACCCAGTCACACTCAGTGCTCACAAAGCCACTGACTTATCCAAGTTTCCTAGAATCAAAGGTTTCTAGCTCACCAACCTTATTCTCCTCAGTTCCCCATTTTCTTCCTTATCCCAGATACAAACTCTACACAGACTGGCATCTCACTCAGTACTCCGCCATCTTGGCTGCTTCTCCTGGCCTACTCCACGTGGCCTCCTTCCGCTGCTGGCTCTACTTTCTCTGCTCTCTCATGCTAACCTCAGGAACCAAGCGCCAAGTCCCGTTCTGCCTCCATTTTATAGTGTAGAAATCCAAACCCTTAATCCAATATACATAATAGGGAAGTCTCTTAATACAAAGTCACTTCTCTGAGGCATGATAGGATTGTACCACCTTACACCAAAAAGGGTAGGAAAGGCTTAATCCCAAAACCAAGCCCCAGGCTACAAGGATTCTGCCTGCCTTTAGCCCACCCCAACACACATTAATATCACCTGGGCAACGGCCTCTTTAACAAAGTGAGCATAATACATTTTATCTGCCCAACAATCCACCCCTATGCTCACTTTACTACCCACAATCTATACCACTGGCATCCCTGTGCAAGGAAATTAGAACATTACACAAATTACAACAGCAAAAATCATAGTTTCAACAATTACAAAGGTACATTTCACCAGTCTCTGAGCACTTAGCCCAAAGCGCAAAATGTCCTCGGTCTTCTTCCTAGCCATGGGAAAGCTTCCCGGGGTGGGGGAGTGCTTTAAGCAAAGCCACCCCCCACCCCCATCAGGGTATTTCACATTGTCCAAAATCCATAATCCGTAAGTCCATCCAATAATGCCAATGCCCACTCCGGTCGTAGTCCAGGAAATCAGTCCAAGCACATGGGGCGTCAGCCTCCCCCCTCATTCCTGCCGTCCTCGCAGGTCTTACACTGTCCCAAAGAGGAGCACGTGGCAATGGCAGTCAGCATTTCCATCTCTGCTCCGGAAAGCATGTCCAGCCCTATGTCCCAAAATCGCAGACCTACCGGGGCCGCAGTAGGTGCTCCTTCCAGCTGGGCTCCCATCTTATGGAGACTGTGGGTTGCAACTCCAGCCCAATTCTCCTCATCCTCCAAAAAGGAACTGAAAACACCAGCTCCGGCTGCCGGGCTCGAGCCTCTGTCTGCCGCCGCCTTCTGCTCCACAGACCTTGCAGCTCCGGACCTGGCCTCAGCTTCAGCTTCAGCTTCAGCCTCAGCCTCAGCCTCAGCCTCAGCCTCAGCCCCGGCCTCCTGCCGCTGCTGGCTCTCCGCAACATCCAGGGCGAGCTGCAACTCACGAACCTCTGAATCCTCCTCCAGCGTTTGCTCCATTTCCAGGCGAATCTCGAACACCTGGTCGGCCTCCTCCTCCAGCATTTCCTCCAGCTCCAGGGTCAGCATCTGTTTCTCCTGTGTTTGCTCCAGCTCCTCCCGCTGCTCGGTTTGCAGATCCCAGGCAGCCTCTTCCACAGAGCTCTCGGTTTCCTCACGCATGGCTGTAAAAGTCAGCCAGCCTACAATCCCCAAAAGGACAGCCATGGGGAACCCTAACACTAGCCAGTCCTCTACTCCACCGCTCAAAGGCTCCTTGCCGATCTGTATCGAATCCTGCCACAGACTACGCCAAATGTAAAGCCAGCAGGCAGGGCCAGTGCCACCATCAGAGCAGCCCGGCCCATGCAGGTTCGCGTTGGATTCGGACAGTCGGTAAAGAAACCATGGAGCCAAAAACTGGTGGGCCATAACCTTTAATCCTACCTTGCACCCGGCGGGCAAGTAAAAACATACACTGGGCTCCAAAACCCAGTCACACTCAGTGCTCACAAAGCCACTGACTTATCCAAGTTTCCTAGAATCAAAGGTTTCTAGCTCACCAACCTTATTCTCCTCAGTTCCCCATTTTCTTCCTTATCCCAGATACAAACTCTACACAGACTGGCATCTCACTCAGTACTCCGCCATCTTGGCTGCTTCTCCTGGCCTACTCCACGTGGCCTCCTTCCGCTGCTGGCTCTACTTTCTCTGCTCTCTCATGCTAACCTCAGGAACCAAGCGCCAAGTCCCGTTCTGCCTCCATTTTATAGTGTAGAAATCCAAACCCTTAATCCAATATACATAATAGGGAAGTCTCTTAATACAAAGTCACTTCTCTGAGGCATGATAGGATTGTACCACCTTACACCAAAAAGGGTAGGAAAGGCTTAATCCCAAAACCAAGCCCCAGGCTACAAGGATTCTGCCTGCCTTTAGTCCACCCCAACACACATTAATATCACCTGGGCAACGGCCTCTTTAACAAAGTGAGCATAATACATTTTATCTGCCCAACAATAGCCTATTCTCTTCAGTTCAAGAAGTGAGGGTGCACTAACCAAGGAGGTACATTTACCAATTTAGCTCTCTGTAGGGGCTCTGTGTTTTGAGAGCAATAGCCCCACAGGTGAGAAAGTAAACACTTTTATCTTTATTTGATTCCTCATTACTTTTATTTTTATTTGATTAATTCAGTAAACTTTTACTGAGCACCTACTATGGGCTAAGTGTTAAAAATACAGTGGTGGCCCTGGCCGGTTGACTCACTGAATAGATTGTTGGGCGGTTTACAGATAGCCTGGATTTGATCCCCAGTGAGGGCACACATGAGAAACAATCATCTGCTTCTCTTCCCCTCCCTTTCCCCCTTCACTCTCACTTCCCCTCTCACAGCCAGTGGCTTGATTGGTTCAAATGTTGACCCCAGGTGCTGAGGATGGCTCAGTTGATTCAAGCATTGGACTCAGATGGGGGTTGCGGGGTGGGTCCCAGTCAGGGTGCATGCAGGAGTCTATCTTACTGTCTCCCCTCCTCTCACTTAAGAAAAATAAAGTAGCAAATGAGACAGGTTTTCTAAAATAGATTAAAAGATGAAACATGTCAAGAAAATGTAAAATAATGAAAATAAAAAAAGCTTATGTGAGAGAGAATATTTGTGGAGCTTTTTAATAACATGGTTAAGGAAATCTTTTTGGAGGGTTGACATTTAAGTTGCATGTTCAACGATGCTGCTTAAGTTGCAACTTAATGTGAAGAAACAACTAAATATGGGGACATACATAAGGGAAGATCTACAAGGAAAATGTCAGTGGTGGAGAACTGATGAGTTAATACATTGGAAGCATAGAAAGAAGCTATGAGTGACCAGTGGTTGGTTAGCTGAGAGGAAGAGATAGAGGACATTCCCTAAGGTAATTGCTGGTGTAACTGCTGAATCTCCTTTTTGTCCCCTTATACTTCATCTTTACTTCTTTCCTGTTAACACTCTCTATCACTCTTTCTTCTGAACCTAAATTTCTTCTCATAATATTCTAGAACTGTCTGACATAACTGATTTTTTCCAGAATGTAAACATTTATATGAAATTGGAATGAGTATTATTTTTCCCCGAAAGATTCAAACTAGAGTGTATTAATATATATTTTTGAATCTGTACTTCATTTGTATCTCTGAATCTGAAATTATCTCTGATATTTGAACCCCAAATATTGTTTTAAATTATTTGCACAAGGAAGCTTAAAAATAGTTATACATTTAAAAAATTTATGGGTTGTTTTATGACTTATGCTCTTCTTTGTATTTTCTGTTTTATATACTTAATTTTTAGGGATTTCTTTTTTCCTCTTTTTTTTTTTTTTGTCTTTGGGTTTCTCTGAATTTTACTTTAGTTCTACCAACAGTCTTCTCAGTACTCACTCCATTATACAATTGCAGCAACTGACCCTTAACATACTCATAACGTTTACATAATAAATGGTTCTTTGTCCACTTATTTCCCAGAAGGAAATTAATCCTTGGGTGTGGTGGTGGGATTCCTGAGCTAAATGCATGTTTGACCTAGCCAGGTACCTAAACAGATAGTTGTTCCACTACTGAAAATTGTCTGAGTGGAATGTCTAACCACTCATGGTGGTCTTAAAAGAAAGTAAGAGACATCTGTCAGGATACTCTAAGCAGTGCAGCTTTCTAATCAGACCATCTGAATTCCTGAGTGAAAGATAAGAAAAAACCCTGCCTATTCATTGGGCAGTCACTCAACAGTACTAAAGAAGATGTTTAAACAAGGTATATTAGCCATGTCTGTCAGTCGGTCATTTAGTGAAGAGGTGGGGACGCAGTGGAGAACAGAAGGAGAAACAGATGAGAGAGAGGAAACAAAGAATAAACCTTTAGACCCGAGTGTCTGAGCAATTGATGTGCTTATGTAGAGGCAATGGTTTAAAATAACAATGTGGCAGCCTAAAACACCATTGCAAATCTGAAACAGTAGTTACAACTTACTGATTCTGAAATAGGTCCAGAGAGAAGGACTGGGTCAGTGCTAAGTGAACCAAAGATGAGAGAAGAAATATATTTTATACTCCCTTTCACATGCATTCTTTGGTAGGGGCATTTGGCCAGGGTATGTCAGTTTTTGTGGTTTATATCTGGAGAATAATTTTCCTAAGGAAAATTATTTTGTTTGTTTGACTCTAATAGAAAGTATGTATTTGGTGTTTGAAACTGGGTGAGACATTTAGTGTCTTTGAGGTCTGATTCTTTCTGTCTCTTTTTTTTTTTTTTTTCATTTTTCCGAAGCTGGAAATGGGGAGGCAGTCAGATAGGCTCCCGCATGCGCCGGACCGGGATCCATCCAGTATGCCCACCAGGGGGCGATGTTCTGCCCCTCTGAGGCGTCGCTCTGTTGCATCCAGAGCCACTCCAGTGCCTGAGGCAGAGGCCACAGAGCCATCCTCAGCACCCAGGCCAACTTTGCTTCAATGGAGCCTTGGCTGAGGGAGGGGAAGAGAGAGGGGGAAGGGTGGAGAAGCAGATGGTCGCTTCTCCTGTGTGCCCTGGCCGGGAATCGAACCCGGGACTTCTGCACGCCAGGTCGACGCTCTACTGCTGAGCCAACCGGCCAGGGCCGAGGTCTGATTTCTTTATCTGTAAAATGGTATGACAATAATACATACTCTGAAGAACTGTTATAAGAACTGGAAGTTAGGGGCTTCCAGTTAAGATGGCAGCATAAGCAAATTTGGCACCTGTATCCTCCTACAACTGCATCAGAGTTACAACTAAATTATGACACAACTATCATTCAGAATCACCTGGAATCTAGCTGAACAGAGTGCTATAATGAAGGATATAGAGAAGCTACACTGAGACTAATATGAGGGCCAGAGATATGGAACGAGCTAGTCTTACACCCATTTGTGGCAGTTAAGAATTGGAAAGGATATCTGGTCTGCCGAGGTCCCCCTGAAGAGCAAGGAGTCCCTCCCCACAACAGACCCCCAAGCCCAGGGTTTCAGTGCCAAGAAGAAAGTTCACACAACTATTGGCTGTGAAAACTAGCAGGGATTGTGGCTAAGTGAAATGGAAGGCTGTTGGAGTCCCAGCATTCCTTTCAAAGAGCTCCCATGTGGACTTACTGGGACTAATTCTCTTTATGGTCCAATACTAAAGAAGCAACTCAAAATGCTCCAGATTTATATAGAGAAGAAATGAATTGTCTGAGGGAGCTGGGGGTGGGGCAGCTTTCTGTCAGATGAAAGTGCTGGCAGAGGCCATTGTTTCTTTTCTGAGACTCTTTATCCCCCCTCACAGAGATAGCAGGTAGGAGTCATGTCTGAGTTTTCATCAACCTGGCTTAAACTGTAACCCCACTATGGTGAGTTCCCACCAAATTTCCAGGCCTACCTGAACCATTTCCAGTAACTTTTTCATACAAACAACCTTTCTTGGCTCATGCTTCAGACTATTCTAAAATCTTTCAAACAAGCAACATCTGGCCTCAGTGTGCCCTATACTTCTAAGTGGCTCCAGGTCCTGCGCTAGTCGCAGCTAGCATTGATTTGCAGCTTGACCTCTCTTGAGCTCCTCCCAACCCAGCATAATTAGCAGCCATCTGAAGACCACTTTGTAGCTCCTGCTGGGTCCCCTGGGCAGGGTACAGGCAGTAGCTGACATTAACCTGTACCTCCTGGGACACCTCAGAGCATGTGCAGCTGGTGGGCAGCTTCAGACCATGTCAAAGCACTACCCAACCACTTCCACAAGTGACATGCTCAAGGGATGGACTCACTGGGCACAAGAGCCCTGCTGAAATAAATCTTGTTCTGTTACATCAGCTCCTGTATAGCACATCCTCCATGGTGGTGGTCATGGTTAATCCTCACAGATGACTGGCCTGGGGATAAATGCCCCCCTTTGGCATACCAACAGTACTCATGGCTTAACTACAACAGAAGGGTACACAAAGCCCACACCTGAGACACAAGCTGACAGAACACCTCCTACATAAGGTCACTCTACCAAGACCAGGAGACATAGCAGTTCTATCTAATACATAGAAACAAACACAGAGAAACAGTCAAAATAAGGAGACAAAAAAACATGTCCCAGCTTGACCAGGCAGTGGCACAGTGGATAGAGCATCGGAATGAGATGTGGAAGACCCAGGTTTGAAACCCTTACATCGTCAGCTTGAGAATGGGCTCACCAGCTTGAGCATGGGGTTGCTGGCTTGAGTGTGGGATCATAGATATAACCCCATGATCACTAGCTTGAGCCCAAAGGTCTCTGGCATGAGCAAAGGATCACTTGCTCTGCTGTAGCCCCCTAGTCAAGGCACCTATGACAAAGCAATCAATGAACAACTAAGGTGCTGCAATGAATTGATGCTTCTCATCTCTCTCTCTTCTTGTCTTTCTGTCCCTATCTGTCCCCCACCTCTGTCTCTGTCACAAAAAAAAGGAAAAGAAACATGTCTCAAATAAAAGCACAGAACCAAAATCCAGAAAATAAACTAAACAAAATGAAAGCAAGCAATCTATTAGATGCAGAGCTCAAAACACTGGTTATAAGGATGTGCCATGATTTCAGTGAGAACTTCAACAAAAAAATAGAAACATAAAAATGGAGATAGAAAACATAAAAAAGAGCCAGTCAGAAATGAAGAATACAATAACTAAAATTAAAACTACATTACAGGGAATCAATAGTAGATCAAACAAGATCAAATCAGCAATTTGGAAGATAAGGAAGCAGAAAATATCCAATCCGAACAGCAAAAAAGAAAAAAATCGATAAAAAATGAAGATGGTATAAGGTGCCTCAGGGACAACTATAAGCATATCAACATTTGCATCATTAGGGTGCCAGAGAAGAAGAGAGAGCAAAAAATTAAAAACCTATTACAAAAAAATAATGACAGAAAACTTCCCTGACTTCATGGAGAAAATAGGCCTACAAGTCCAGGAAACACAGAGAGTCCAAAAGAAGATAAACTCAAAGAGACTCACATCAAGACACATCATAATTTAAATGCAAGAAGTTAAAGACAAAGAGAGAATCTTAAAAGTAGAAAGAGAAAAACAGTTAGTTACCTACAAAAAAGCTTCCATAAGACTGTCAGTAAATTTCTCAACAGAAACTTTACAGGCCAGAAGGGATTAGCAAGAAATATTCAAAATGATAAAGGACCCACAACCAATATTACACTACCCAGCAAAATTATCATGTAGAATCAAAAGACAGGCCCTGGCCGGTTGGCTCAGTGGTAGAGCGTCGGCCTGGCGTGCGGAAGTCCCGGGTTCGATTCCTGGCCAGGGCACACAGGAGAAGCACCCATCTGCTTCTCCACTCCTCCCCCTCTCCTTCCTCTCTGTCTCTCTCTTCCCCTCCCGCAGCCAAGGCTCTATTGGAGCAAAGATGGCCCAGGTGCTGGGGATGGCTCCATGGCCTCTGCCTCAGGTGCTAGAGTGGCTCTGGTCGCAACAGAGTGACGCCCCGGATGGGCAGAGCATTGCCCCGTGGTGGGCATTCTGGGTGGATCCCGGTCAGGTGCGTGTGGGAGTCTGTCTGACTGCCTCCCGGTTTCCAGCTTCAGAAAAAAAAAAAAAAAAAAAAAAAAAAAAAAAAAAGAATCAAAAGACAGATAAACAATTTTCCAG
The DNA here is from genome assembly GCF_036850995.1 of Saccopteryx leptura. Taxonomy (NCBI): domain Eukaryota; kingdom Metazoa; phylum Chordata; class Mammalia; order Chiroptera; family Emballonuridae; genus Saccopteryx; species Saccopteryx leptura. Next base: position 82,684,511 of record NC_089504.1, read on the forward strand.
ACAAGAAAGAACTAAAGAAGTTCATCACCACCAAACCAGTATTACAAGCAATGGTAAAGGGTCTCTAGGAAAAAAAAGAGCCTGACCGGTGGTTGTATAGTGGATAGAGTGTCAAACTGGGATGCTGAGGTCCCAGGTTTGAAACCCCAAAGTCACAGGTTTGAGAATGGGTTCACCAGCTTGAAAGCAGTTGCTGGCTTGAGAGTCATGGTCACTATCTTGAGAATGCATGGTCACTAGCTTGAGCCCAAGGTTTCTGGCTTGAGCCCAAGGTCACTGGCTTGAGTAAGGAGTCACTGGCTCATCTTGATCCCCCTGGTCAAGGCATGTATGAGAAGCACTCAATAAATAACTAAAGTGATGCAATTATGAGTTGATATTTCTTATCTTTCTCTCTTTCTTTCATGCGCTCAAAAAAAAAAAAAAGAAAGAAAAAAATATGAATAATAAAATGGCAATAAATACAAATCTATCAACAATTACTCTAAATGTAAATGTATTAAATGCTCCAATCAAAAGACATTTGGTGATTGAATGAATAACAAAACAAAATCCTTAAATATGCTGTGTACAAGAGACTGACTTCAGATCAAAAGACACACACAAACTGAAAGAAAAGGGATAGAAAAAATATTTTATAAAAAAAAATGAGTGGGCTAGAAATACTTATACCTGACAAAATAGACTTTAAAGCAAAGGTTATTACAAAAGACAAAGAAGGTTCCAGCAATTCCACTTCTGGGTATTTATCTGAAGAAACCCAAAACACTAAATCAAAAAGACATATACATCCATATGTTTATTGCTGCAACATTTACAATAGCCAAGATAGGGAAGCAACCTATGTGTCTATCAATAGATGAGTGGATAAAGAAGAAGTGGTGCATAAATACAATGGAATCTGACTCAGCCATAAAGGGGAATAAAATCTTGCCATCTAAAATCATATGGACGAGCCTAAAAACTATTGTGCTGAGTGAAGTGGGTCAGACAAAGATAAGTGCCATGTGATATTAATTATATGTGCACTCTAAAAAACAAACAAACAAACATACAAAAAACACAAGCAGAACAGAAACAGACTCATAGATACAGAGAACATTTTGACAGTTGTCAAATAAGAGAGAAAATTGAGGGGATTGATAAAATTTGAAGAGACTACGAAGTACAAATTGGTAATTAAAGAATAGTCAAGAGGTTGTAAAGTACAGCATAGGGAATGTAGTCAGTATTATAATAACTATATATATAGTGTTAGGTACTAGATTTATTAGGGTGATTGTTTTATAAGTTATATAAATGTCTAGTCACTAGGTTGTACACCTAAAATTAATATAATATTGTACATCAACTGTAATTTGAAAATAAAAATATACTTTAAAAAGATTTGGAAGTTAAATATGTAAAAGATAGCCATGATTTGTTTTGGTGGTGTGCTTTTGGAAGTTGTTAAGATTGTCACTGATAACCTATTATGCAGTCAGTATGAAAGCATAAGACATCAAAAGAACTCTTTGTGGAAATTTAATAAGAACATGTGAAAATGGGTAATGAACTCAACCCATCTTTGGGATAAGAGATTGTAACTACAGCACCACGGGAGTGTCTACTAAGGAATATTTGCATTTAGGGAGACTTAAGCATGGTAGTGGGCTGCCTTGAATCCATTTTACCGAAGAGGGGGAGCTCAGGAAGCAGTTTACATACAGATTTATGTGTGTGCCCCCACAAATACTTTGTAAATTAAGTAGTGTGCCTGAGGCGGGGGCTAAATCTGCCTATGTACATGCATCTCTCTGTTCCATGCAAACTTCTTACTTAACTAGGGAAAAAATATAAATCCAAAACAGAGTTACAGGACAACTTTCAGGTATATCGTCATATTCAAAATCAAGGTTTTAAAATCTTCTTTCAACATTTTCATAAACTGTTAAACATCATTGTTTTATGGCATAGAATGAGGTAAGATGAAGAAAACTGATGTATAAGCTTTTAGATAGCAGATGTTTAATGGACAGGTGGTCTGTTTCAATTGACTCTATTTATGTTCTTTGTTTTAACATCACCAGGAAATGAATAAGTAGGTTGTAAAATAACAATTGAAATATTCCCTAGTTCCTATCGAGCACGTTATTTTTTTCAGACTCTTTCTGTTTGGTTCCTTTTAAGTTTTTAAATTTTCTAAATTGAATTATGATCTGTTCTCAGGTGTTGAGAGAAACTGATGGAGATGAGTCATATAATAACAAATAGAATAAAAAGATAGCTAGCTGGCTGAAAAGGCCTCTAGAGACTTTCGTGGGAATTTATGAAAAAATATGTCATGTTAAGTGTAAAATCATTTGAAGACTGGAGAAATAAAGGCTGAGTCACAAAATTTCCTGCAAAATAAATTGTATGCCAGTTCATTACTCTCAAATAAAAAAAGGTAAAAACTATGTTATAATTTTGGGGAATATCTATTTAAGAATTCAGTCACCAAGTATAGAAATTTGCAATTTTTTGCATTGATAGTAATAGTGGACACATATTACATTCAAAATGTTTTACATACATTATCTTATTTAATCTTCTCAAATATCCAATGAAGAAAATATTATTCCATCTCTAATTTAATGATGAAATTGGTAATTAGATTAGGCAACTTGACAGAAGTCCCACCATAAGTGGTGAAGAATCAAACTCAATCGACTATGTTATTGACGAAGAAAGGACTCAAAAGTCTCGTACTTTTTAAGTAGCTAAGGGACATAGTATACTTACATTGATCATTAACATTGATGATGCCATTACTAAATATCAAACTAGGTAATGGATAAAGTATTAATGCTACAGTAATACTGGCTAGCAATAAGATACTCAAAGCAAGAGGTCATTCATGATTCTGTGCCTTTCTGTGCATGTTTACAACCATTCTCGTCTCCCAGAGTGAATACTATACTTATTTTAAATTTCTTTTGTGGATTTTAGTATTGTACGGTTTAATTTTAAGAAGCTCTATAAATACACTTTAGCAATTGTTCTGGTAGATTCAATAAATATGGCAGATCATTCTAACCTTTTATTTTGTTTTAGTAGATGTGTACTTTGGAATCTGTGAAGGAGACTGGCATTACAAAACCAAAGTCATATACATAATGAAATACAAAGGTAATGAAGTGTCACATTGCTCCACTGAAACTATTATCCTTTCTGATTAGTATATTACGAGACACTTTTTATACACTGGTGTGTTTTTTTATAAATTACTAGTTTACGTTTTATAAAACCAATCTGCTGACTCAGAAGAATATGGTAAAGCATAATTACATATGAGGAAAAGAACATATTGGTAGGGTTTCAGCCATAGCTGAACAGTGTCATAAATATTTTTAATATCAGTGACATCTACTTACTTTATTTTCACTCACATATTCATTTATTTACAAAACAAACATTCACTGAGCACATACTGTGTATCAAGATCTATAATTCAAATAATCTAAAAGTGAAATAAAGAAGATATTTGAAAGAGCTTATAGTTTCTCCAATTTATGGAAAAATAATCCCTAAGTAAGAACTTTTTTTCTATGTAAAATCATGAAATTATGTGATTCCATAATCAGAGTTTAGTTGCTTCTGAACTTCTGATGGAAACCATGTATTCAAAAAGGTGTGATGATTGGCCTGACCTGTGGTGGCACAGTGGATAAAGCGTCTACCTGGAAATGCTGAGGTCACCGGTTCGAAACCCTGGGCTTGCCTGGTCAAGGCACATATGGGAGTTGATGCTTCCAGCTCCTCCCTGCTGTCTCTCTCTCCTCTCTCTCTCTCTCTGTCTTTCCCTCTCCCTCTCTCCTCTCTAAAATGAATAAATAAAATAAAAATTAAAAAAAAACTCCAAAAAGGTGTAATGTATATTGGTGATTGACAGAATCAGGTCAATTCTGATTACTTTATTCCCCGTTGATAATCATGTGTCTCATTTGAGTATTCTTTCTTCTTCAGTTGCTTAAAATACTCGTGGTTGTCTTTGAACTTTCAGTGGTAAAGAGATTATCCTGAAAAGCTTAAGTATGCTGAGAAAAAAATAGATTTTTTATTATAAATTTTCTACATTTTGTCATGGTTATTTGAATGGGGAATTACAATGACTACTAAAAACAAGCGGTAAATGCTATTTTTCTAAAATTATATTAATGATCTGAGTACATTGAAAGACAACTTTCAATATTATTTTATACATACTAACCTTTAATTAATTTAGTTACTTTGCTTTTATTTATTATCTTTAATTGCTGAAGGATAAGTTCCTGTATTGTTGTGTTTATTGATAATACTTTCTGTTCTTTTTGGATGCCCTGAGACTGCAGACCAAAGATAGTTTTACTCTGAGAATGTCAGTAAGAGTTCAGAACAGTGAGCAAGAAAGTGTGGCTTTCAGCCTTTCAGAAGTTATCAGTTTTCAAATAAAATAAAATAATAAAAAATTATTGTATTAATAGATATTAAAAGTTTTCTATAAATGTATCTGGTATTATGAGGAAGCTATATAAATGTAGGCTGACATTTAGGCAACCAGATTTCATCTCAACTTCCCCAGACCAAATATTAATAATTTTTGTATCTAAGGAATTATAGGATTGTAAAATTAGAGGTTAAACTGAAATCACTCTAAGTAAATATACCAAATAGTAATAGTTGAAAGAGACTGTTGAGATTAGTTTTATTTGGCATTACTGTTATTCTTATGCAATTTTATGAGAATTGACTTTAACCATTGTAAAGCAAAAGATTCAGGTAGATAGCATAATTCTGCTATTCATTCTACTTTGTTGAAGGAGAGTTCTGAGGAATTTTGTTAAGAAACTTTGTTTAAGAAAGATTTTTTTTTGATATTTGGAATTATATTGTCAAAAACCAAGAGATTTGAGGTAGGAGCATCTTTCTAGTTCTGTAATTTCTCCCAAGCTCTGACCTAAAAAGTGTGCCAGTGCAGCATCAATATGATTTTATGATTTGATTATGTATTTTCTGATACATGGGCCACTGTTAATTGTCTTCCTCCATAATAACCTTAAAACAGTAGGCAGGTATAGTAGAAAAAGCTTTGACATAGGAAAAGTAAAAAATGAATACGAAGCTATAAAATATCCCCTAATATTTGTGAGCAACACACACACACACGCACGCACGCACACAAACCCTGCATCTGTTTTGTTTTTTTTCAGAGTAACAGGCATAATAGCTATCACACAGAAGTGTTACAAGGGTTAAATAAGATGCTATAAATGTAACTATATAACTATAATGTGAATGTTTCCAGACTTTCTCCATGTGCTTTGCTAATACATATTGATAATCTATAAGGTGATGAAGGCACTGAGAACACAGTGGGAAACAAAACAGTTGTATTTCCCATCCTTATCAGAGGAGATGGGTATTAAATAATCATAAATACACAAATGAACTATGACAAGCTTATATATGAAAAACGAAAAGCAGAGGGCTGAGCAAATAAGATTGAGAAGAAGCAGAGAAGGAAGACTAAAATCAGGAAATTATGGTGTCATGGAAGTCAAGAGAAGAGAATGTGAAGTACATGAAACTGTGCTGAGTACTGCTGAGAGGTCAAGCAGGTGAAGAATGGAAAGTGGCCTTTGATCTGGAAGCATGGGAATCACTGGTGACCTTACTAAATGCTGTAGGTGGACAGAGGGAAGAGAAACTTGTTCAATGTGACTATCAGATAAGGAAGTGGAGACAGAGTATGTAGGCAACTCCTGCTGGGATTTGTCTGTGAAGCAGAGAGGTAAGAAAGAATGGTATATTAAGAAGGTTGAAGGAAAACTTCGAAAGATAACAGATAGAACATGTTGGTGGCTTATGACAAGGGATCATTCAAGAGAAAGAGACTTAAGAGATAGCACACAGAGGGAGACACCTGCTTTATTTTATTTTTTTATCAAAATCTCTCCTTTTGCTGCCTACAACTAAATCAAATTTCAAAAGTCTGTAGCTCGGTTGAGATTCTGACAGTCTCAGAAACTGCTGACACAAAGACATGTCTCTTTATCTGAACAGTGTGTTGAAGCCTGATAAACTCTTCATTTCACTGACGAGGAGATCAGGCATTTGAACAGGGCAGGAACTTCTGTCCACTAAAATGAAGTCAGATATATCTGAACAACACGCAAGCTTACATAATTTGGACTAAGTAGTGTTTAAAAGTTCATACTATTTAATCGATTTTTTTAAAATCCAACATGCAAAAATATTAAGAGGGAACTCCTGAGAAGCTTGGAATTTTGAAAGATGTAGGACCTCACTTCACCTGTTTTCAGATTTCAAGTTATTGAAGCCATCACTGATAATAATTTGGAATTTAAGCTTTGTGCTTCTGAATTAATTATTTATGCATAAAAACTTGAATGATTTCTAAGGAGTTTAACTTTTGCAGTGTGGTGACTACCAAGTTGGAAGAACATATTTGTTTTGTCTTCTTAGGTGTTAAATATTTCTTAATTCAGTGAAAATTTTGAAAATGATGTAAGAAGAAAACAAATTGAAGAATATGAATTATTATTAAATCAAATGGCTGGAGGTGTTACTTTATTATGCTTATTTTCTCATTCTGTTTCAGAGTATTGTTTTTGTTAAAACATGAATATATAGATACTATCAATTTTAACCTAGCAATAGAGAAAACTAATCAGTGCTAAGATTCCATAATTCTGCATTAAATTTCTTCCATAGTAGACTTTCAGAGACCACAGAAACTTGGTCTCAGTTTTTCAGATGTGCTTTATAAGTCAGGAAGATTTGTATTGATATTAATATAGAATCATTGAATTTTAAACTAGGAAGAGTCATTAGGAATCCTTTATTGCTCTCAAACTAAAAGAGAACTGGAAATGTTATGTAAATTTTTTTTGATTTGTGCATGTGTTCAGATACTCATAAATTTCATACGTTCTTAAAGTGACTGACCTAAAAAAAGCATCTAAAACAACATTTATAGAGGAAAAAACTAAGGGTTTGATAACAAAGGCCTTTACCAAAATAATACAAAATTTTAATGGGAGCAATTTATATTATGATATATACTTCATTCTGAAGTCCATAAAATCAAAACAGACATATTATGACTTTCTTTACTCCTCAAGTTATTTATGAGGCTCAATTTGTCTATTGCATGTTTCTGCTTTACTTAGTTGTTTTATTTAGGTTTTGGCAAAAGTGTTATTTTTTTATGAGAGAAATTCAAAGAGGAGAGATGAACATCTTCATCTTCACTGGGAAAAATAAAGAAAAAGCTATTAAAAATTTATCAAATTAGATGCTGAGAGGAGAGATACATTAGCATTTTTACTGCACTAACACCATGCTAATATGATCAATTCAAACCTGAGAAGAAATGAAATGTGTCCACTATTTTTCTGTGTTTCTATTTTACAAGTGAAGTGAATAGACATCATGATAGGGCCCAGCTGCTGTTTCCATTGACTTAATGAGTTTCTTGATGCACCCCATTGTGCCTCAGTATTAGAGAAACATATGGCACATATATGTCTTAACTATGGATTTATTTGACTTTTTATTGTGTATTTTCCACCAGGGATTCTACAGTGCTATTTATACGAATATATGAACAAAATGATCTTTTTTATTAAATGTTCATAACTCTGTTCTAGAAAAAAAACCCCAAAATAACATAAATCCACCCTCATTTTAAAGTAATTATGAATGTTCAGACTTTTTGGCAAAGTAATGTGAATACAGAAGTAGTTACAACAAAAGAGCTTTACATCAGTAACTTAATCTACTAGGCAGGATTTCATGACATAATTGCATAAATGGCCTAAAAATTAAACAGGAGCATTTTTTAAAGATATTGGGTCAATAAGAGATGTCTTAAGGGCAGAAATTCAATCAATCAGGGATTCAAAAAAAAAGGGGAGGAGAATATCAATAAATAGGATTCTTTATTGTTTTTTTTTCTGGTAATGATTTTCTTGAAATTCATTTAGTAATGAATCTCAAATTCTGAGTCTGCACATAAGTCTTACTATACCATTATAAACGACTAATTATAGTAAAGCTCAACATGAGAATTAAGTAATTCCCTGGGGCCAACTGAAATAGCTTAATGCTAACTGCATTATGGTACTAGGTTTTGATGTGCAGCTATTATTTTCCAAGCTTTGACTTTGAAGACATTGATCAAAAACTACCACCTTCTACCATACACAATAACCCTGTGAGAGGCCTAACAACACCTCATAACAACCATCTTATGCTCACAATGACATGAATTTCAAAACCAAAAGATGTGAATGGCTAAGAGCCAAGGAGGACCTGGTTTACCAAATTTACCTCTTATTTAAAATCCTTGTGAATGGAAGCCATTTTCATTTCTCTTCCCTTTTTTTTTTCTTTTTTTTTTTACTCACATAACTTTTTAATTGGGACACTTCTAATAAAAGCTCCAGAGGACAGACTGGCACAGCACAGGACAGAAGACAAAAATATAAGAATGTATAATACCTTTCAAACTTAATTTCATCATTTTTATAACAATAATGAACACCCCCCCCCCCCCCCCCCCGTTTTTCAGGTCCTGTTGCAATTCCTCAAGAAGACATAGGGGTTTGAGGCTAGTTAATGAATTTATTTTCATATCTTATTTGTATTCCATCAGTAGAATAAAGTAGGAACTAATACATTAACATATATCATTTTTTAAGTTAATTCTTTTGCTTTTCAACATGGGAATTTAAATTTTCTCTTATAAATTTTTACTCTGTGAAAGCTTTTAAGTATATTTCCAGTGCAAAATGGCAGAGTCTCAATAACAATTACTTTGAGAAGCAAAAACTAACTTTGAATTAAAGGCCAGTCTTTGAAGGAACAAAATTGAGCATCTAATCTGACCTTGGTGATGCTTGAGAGTAAAAGGAAGACATGTTTCAAGTTCCTAGTGGCATGAATACATAATAAGAATTTTTGCTGGATTTCTGTCTTACTGTTACATGGTAGGATGCAGAGAAGAAAGGGAAAATAAAAAAACTCCATCATTTATCTTTACTAAATTAAAAGAAGACATGCAAATGTTGGGATTTTTAATTACTGTATTATTTTTCTTCATACCTTCTTTTATTTTATTATCTTTTTTTTTTTTATTTTTTGTGACAGAAACAGAGAGAGACAGAGAGAAAGGGACAGCCAGACAGGAAGGGAGAGAGATGAGAAGCATCAGTTCTTTTTTGTAGCACCTTAGTTGTTCATTGATTGCTTTCTCATATGTGCCTTGACTGGGGGCAGGGGGATACAGCAGAGTGAGTGACCTTTGCTCAACCCAGCAACCTTTGGACTCAAGCCAGTGACCATGGGGTCATGTCTTTGATACCACACTCAAGCCAGCGACCTTGGGGTTTTGAACCTGGGTCCTCCACATCCTAGTCTGACACTCTATCCACTGCTCTACCGCCTGGTCAGATGATACCTCCTTTTCTTTTAATGGCACTATTGTTAACTGAAAGAATAGATGTATTTTTAAGGTTGCTAATTCGTCAGTCAGTAAGCATCCCTTTGGGCAACTATATCATGTACAGCTACATAACAGGTCACTCTGAGTCTGTTCTACAGTGGAAGCTACCTTGACTTCTGGGAGAAGCCTAAGTATAAGAAATTTGAATATTATACTACCTTGGGGGCTTATTCTCTTGGAAACTATTTTTAAAAATTTTAATTTGTAAAATTAGTATAATATAATTGGCCTTTATAAAGTAATGATGAGAATTAAAGGACATAATATATGTGAAGCCCAAGGAGAGTGCATGACACACAATAACTGTCTCTTAAAAGGTAGCTAGAATAATGAGAAACAGAGATGTCCATATATAAAGGATCCTTTAAGATGGTAACGCTTTATGAGGGAAACCTATTGATTAATGGCTATTGTTTTTTTTTTCTTTTTAATTAACTTACCTAGAATGTATTTTTAGATTAAACTTCTTTCTAAAATGCCTCAGTGTTTAATATATGATGTTCATTCAGTTATAATCTTTAAGAGACACATAAAGGGCTTTCGCATACTTCCTGAGTGAAACTGTTGCTGCCTATTTAAGGAATGAATCTGAGAAAATACTTTCACATAATGTTAATTTATGAAGGTGAGTTCTATTTGGCGTAAGACAAATCACAAAGCTATCTCAATCCCTAAGCATAAATTACTCCAAATATCCTATGAGTTAAAAAACAAAACAGGAGTTTCATAAATTCTGAACCCTATTACATGGCAGACTTAGATCCATTAACTAAATAAAGAACATAGCTTTTGAATGTGTGCTTATACAATTAACTACAATGGCACCAAGGTTTCTTTTTATAGTCTTTAAGTCAACAGAGCTACTTTATAAAGAAGTGTTCAAATCAGCAAGTTCACAAAAGGCTGTGTAATTTACTTAAAGAACCATCAAAGTATGTTATAATGTTTAGAGCTTTTGCTATGTTTTGCTTCAGCTTCCCCCAATCACAATCAGAAATTTAAAAAATAGTAATTATCTTTCTATAAACTGAAACCACCAGAATTATTTTCCTAATGGACTCTGGATTATCACTGTTATTTCAGGAGAAAGCAGCATCAATTTCCTAAGAAAACTACTACCATTTACAAGAAAAAGAAATAATACATAAGATGAACTGTATACTGTATTATAATTTGAATTCATATGCTCTTTTCAGGTAAAATGTTGGTAACAAAAATAAAATGCTTTAAATATATCCACAACTTTTAATTCAGTACTTTTATTTACAGGAGTTTATTTTAAAGAGATAATCTGAAATCTAGAAACCATTTTCAGCTCACATATTAATTTATTTCTTATTTAAAATGAAACTTGTAAATGTCCAAAAGTAGAAGAATTAACTAATTATTGTATGACTAACTAATATAAACCTATATAACTATTAGAGCTGATGTTTTCAAAATCCTGTTAAAAATAGGAAATATTTTGTATTTAAAAGTACTATATATAACTTTTTAATATGAAGAAAAAATATTAGTAGTAAATATACTAACTCATTAATCTATCATGTTCATTAACAACAATGTGTGTTTAGATCTAAACATTTTGAAAAATACTGGAATACAGTTACAGTGGCATAAAAGGTATAACTATAGAATTTCATAAGACTTTCTTTAAGAAAAAAATTGTCATAAAATACCTTATTTGATATTAAAAGTACAGAAAACAAAGGAAACAGTAAACCATACTTAAAAAGAAATCACTCTCCAGCTTATATAAACATTGGGGAGGTAAAACAGGAAGGGATTAATTTTTAGTACACTAGAAATTACTTCTCAAAAATTTCAGAATACAAAGGAAAAGTAATATGATATTAATGCCTATTCAGCCAACTTACAAGTTAAGTCCTGTGGCATTTATTCTTTATTTCCAAAGATGTGCCGAATGTTTACTATGTTCTGGGCATTTAGAAATGGTTATTAGAAGAAAATAGGTAATTTTCTGTTCTTAATCTTTGTTAGTTTCTTATGATTCTATTTAAGCATCCTCAAATGTTATGGAAAGAACTCATAAAACAACAAAAGAAAACATGTTCTGCTCTCTTTTGCAATCTGTGCCCCTTGATGGTGGGGGAACAACATGTCTGGTCTCTATCTGGTTTGTTGCCATCCCAGAGCGAAGGACCAGAGATGGTATATTGCAACCTTATTTCCTAAACTGCACACACTGTGGTTAGTTACAAGTCTGGTGAAATGAATTATCTCTCCCCAGTAGCAAGGTATCCTCAGGAATATTGGTTTTGGTGGAGCGATATTTCTTGGCCAATAGTATATAGCACCAAACATGCTCATCCTTTCCCATTAATACTCTGGGAAAGGCTATGTCCTGGAGGAGGTCTATCTTTTCCCAGACTTGATGAGACCCAGTCCAAGAATTGAAATTTATGTTACTGCATACTGTGGCCTCTTAATCATGATGATGAACAATGCTTGAAGAACCCCGGAGAAATAAAACTACAGTTCAAACTTTCCCCTCAAAACTGACAAAAGGGCACACAACTCAATCAATTGTTCAAATGCCATGGAGGTGTTCACCTGAAACTTATTCTTATTGATTAATGTCACCTCATTAAATTTAATTTCTAACTATTTTTTTTTTTAAACTGACAAAACATGACATTAGCAAACATAGCATGGCTCTAGGAAGTCTTGGAGTAGGTGAACTATAGAAGATGTGCTCACACATATTCTGAAGCCATGGAGTGAACTGCATATGTTTATGCATGAAAGAATAGGCAGTTTAGAGCCTTTCCTTCAAAATCCCCTGTCACGTTGCAGAAACCTTTCAACCAGGCTAAGTACAAACTTTTTAACTTTGCTAGCAGGTTAGCCCAGGATATTCTACCAGCAGGTGAGGTGTTTTGACTGAAGCCTTAAAGTAGTGAGGTTCTTTAGAGATTGAGAACATTAAAGAAAAGAACTTCAGACTAGACCTGGCAAAAGAAATGGTCCACAATCTTGGAATTAACCTTGGAGATGACAATATTTTTAGTTTCCAATGAGAAAAGTGAAGCTGAGAGGATAAATGTTTTTCTTAAGATCTAATAGCGTAGTTACAATCAGAGTCAGGCCTATAGTTATGATTACTGATACTTTTATGCTTTGTGTTGAGTGGTTGGTACAGCAGACTAACAAAATCAACAAAAAAGAAGCTGACTATAGAGTTTAGGGTAGACAAGGACTGAAGTAAACATAAATAATAAAAAGGAGGTGCATAGATGCTTTTGAGCTTGGGAGAAATTTTATATTAACTTCCTCTCCTTCCTTCTGATATGCTTCTATATTTCCCATTTATCAGATTAGTCTTTTTTTTACTTTAGTTAGAATGAATTTTTAAATGACATATTTGTGATACTTGCACACAGTTTAAAAGCATGTTTCTTCTTTCTCATCACCTTTTCATTTGATGAAACTGTTGCTACTGCTAAAGTGAAGGTATTGACATTTTCTCAGTGACTTATAAGAATAGTCACAGTACTCACTTGTTATTAGATGGTGTAAGTAGAGGAAAAAAGTATACTTAATTTGAGAAAAAGAGAGAACACAAAGTATTATTATGAGAAGAGAACAGATTCTGGTTTTTTACTGTATTTGAGAAGAAATACATGTGTTCAGAATTATTGCTCCAGCTTTGGGTGCTTAAATTAAGATCACCCTTGCCCCAAATGTTCTCATGTTATTCTATGCTTTTCTTCTTCCAGAGGTAACAAGAAGTTTTACTTTTATAAAAGCTTTATAAGAGTATAATTGACATACAATAATCTGCACATATTGATGTTTTGACATACATATATACATATATACACACACACAAGTAAAATAGTTATCACAGTTAAAATAATTAAGGTACCATCACCTCCAAAAAAAGTTTTCTTTTAATCCTTTGTAATCCTTCCTGCCCATCTTTCAGCTGTCCCTCTACAACCTGTTCCCAAAAACCACTGATATGCTTTCTGTTACTATAGATTTCTAAGATTTTATGGAAATGATATCATATAATACATATTCATTTTTGTCTTGATTCTGTATTTGTGTGTGTGTGTGTGTGTGTGTGTGTGTGTGTGTGTGACAGAGACAGAGAGAGACAGAGAGGGACAGACAGGGACAGACAGACAGGAAAGGAGAAAGATGAGAAGCATCAACTCTTCGCTGAGACACCTTAGCTGTTCATTGATTGCTTTCTCATATGTGCCTTGACCGGGGGCGGGGGGCCACAGCAGACCGAATGACCCCTTGCTCAAGTAAGTGACCATGGGCTCAAGCTGGTAAGCCTTGCTCAAACCAGATGAAGCCATGCTCAAGTCGGTGACCTTGGGGTTTCAAACCTGGGTTCTCCACATGCCAGTCTGACGCTCTATCTACTGAGCCATCACCTGGTCAGGCATGTTTCTGTATTTGAGAATAATCATTTTTAGGTTTGTTCATGTGCAGCATGTATTAATGTACTTTTGTTTGTTGTTAAGTAATGTTCCATTATATGGTTATACGAACTGTTGATGGATATTCGGGTTTTTCCAGTTTGCTGCTATATGAATAAAGATACTATGAAATTATTTGTCTTTGTATGGACATTTGTTCTATTTCTGGATTTTTTTTGTCCTTGATGAACATTTGCTTTATTTCTGAAATGGCTGGGTATGTGTATGCTTAATTTTTCAGAAACTCAACTGGTTTCCAAAGTGGTTGTACTACTTTACATTTCCATCATTAGTGTATGAGAGTCTTAGATGTTCTACATTCTTGCCAATTCTGGATATGGTCAATCTTTTCAGTTTTAGTCACTTTAATAGATGTGGAGTAGTATTTCATGGTAGGTTTAATTTGCATTTCCCTAGTAACATGATGTTCAGCATCTTTTCTTGTGCTTATTTACTATTTATACATCACTTCTGATTACATACTTACTTATTCAAATCTTTTGCTCATTTAAAAAGTTGAGTTCTTTTTTCTTATTGAGTTTTTAAATTTCTTTATATATTATGTGTATAAGTCCTTCACCAGATATATGTATTACAATTACTTCCTCTCAGTCCATGGATAGTATTTTGAATCAGAGAAATATTTAATTTTGATGAACTATAATTTATCAATTTGTTCTTTTTGTGCATCCTACTTTTATTGTTGTATCTAAGAAATCTTTGTATAACCCAAGATCATAAAGGTGTTCTACGTTATATGGTTTTATGAATTACATTTAGGTTTGTGATCCATTTTGAGTTAGTTTTATTAATTTCTTTTTTTACATACAAATGTCCAATTGTCCTAGAAAAATTTTTTTGGGGAAAACCATCCTTTTACCATTGAATTGTCTTTGCACCTTTGTCTAAAATTGGTTGTCTATTTAAACTGTCACATTGGTTGACTTTTTCACCAATATTACATAATTTTATTACTGTAACTTCGTAATAACTTGCAAAGTAAGATACTGTTAGCCTTGCAACTTTAGCCTTTTTAAAAGATATTTTGTTATTCTAGGTCCTTCCTTTGTATTTCCACATCAATTTAGAATGGGTTTGGCAATATATACCAAAAAAATCAGCTGGAGCTTTGATTGAGATTGAATTGATTTACAGATCAACTTTGGTAGAACTGTGTTCTTAACAATATTGAGTCTTCTGACCATGAGCACAACATATCTCTTTATTTATTTAAATGTTTATTGTTTGTCAGCAAAGTTTATTAGTTTTCAGTTCTTCACACATTTTAACATTTTTCATTTAAATAAGCACATTTAATTTAAATATATTGAGTTCAGATTATTTTAACTTCTCTGAATGAAACCAAATAATATTTTATTTGATAATCAAATAAAAACAGAAAACCAGTGTTAAATTTCAGGTAAATATTGTTATTTGATGGGGTTTTTAAATTTCTTTTGTTAAAAAGCATAATTAATAAGTCTTAAGGAATTCTAAAAACATATTACACCAAGCTGCATGGTTTCTTTTTTGTAACAAGATCACAAAAATAATAGGAAAAGGGAACTGTTTTCTCACTAGGTAATTCATTGTATTTTAATGATCCACGTAGCACTAAAATCTCATTTCTCATGCATTGTGAGTGAGTTCACAATTAGAAAATAACTATAAATTTTAGGCAGGAGAACCTTGAGCAAGGATACAGAGGTGTGAATAAGTTTGGATATTACAGAATTTGCTGAGGTTAGGAGTTTTTAGCGTGGTAGTTCTAAACTTTGGTTGCATATAATATCACCTTGAAGTTTAAAAAACTCAGACCAAAAGATTCAGAATACTTAGATATGAGTGACTATATCTTTTAAAAGTCCCCTAGGTAGTTCTGATGCTTAGGAAGGGTAGCAGAGCTCAATGATAGGATATCACCATGTGGATATAAGAGGATGCTGATGGTAGTGATGATGTGAAGTGGGCAGGCAGGAGAACGCCCAGATTGCCTTAGCAGTGTATTCCCTGAATACTGGGCATCAATAGGTAGAATGGTAAGATGTCATCATTACTCTCCATCTGAGGGCTAGAATATGAATTGTCTGTCAAAGCAGTTGAAGATTATTTTAAGAATGACAAAGCCCTGACTCTCCTTTCCATTAAGTACAAACACTCATGAATTTTCTGCCTCAGATGATCTTTTGGTTTAAAGCAGTGTGATCATATCTTATGACTAAAGGCATTAGAAGTATACTTCAACAATATATAAATATTTTATGATATCGTATTTAAAGTATGGTCTCTAAATGACCTTCTCCAATACTTTACAACAGAAATGTGAAGTATTTTTGAACCAGCTTTAACACAATTGTTAATAAATAGTTCCAGATAAGAACTGAATAAAGGCTTCTTTGAAAGGTAACATTTAATAATGCATGGTATCCAAATTTGCATGTCTAAATAAACAAAATACACAAGAAGAATCTGAATGTAAATCAATTCCTTAAATTTTTACCCATTGTTTTGACAAAGCCCTGACTCATTTGAAACAAAGCATCTTTCAGGTGGGTAACATTTGCAGCCTGCCAAGCTGTGCTTTCTCATTAACATTGACCATGCTATACCTTCCTGAAAACCTCATCTGGGAAAAGGAAAGAACCGAACTCCACATTTCAAATCTTCAAACTTGCTTAGAAACGCGAAACTGGGGAAAGGAGAACTTAAAATATTGCTTAATTTGAGGTCAGTAAAACGCATGGGCGAACTCGAAGATTATTTTACAAAAATAAACGTTGAGGAATTCAAGGGGGGAGCAAGTGGGAGAAAAGGGCTTCTTTGGGGAATAGGTATTGGTAGCCTATCATGAAGGTTTCCTGTGTCTCTCATCGCCCCTCCTCCCAGACGGCCCCCACTTTCCGCCCCGGGCCTTCCCGCTCCGGTGCTGCAGAGCTTGGCCCGCAGCCCCGGTGGGCGGGGTGGCTTCTCCAGGTCTCCCTTTGGCTCCGCAGGCTCACAGAGCATAGAAGCTTCACTTAGCGCCCCGGGACTGTAAGAAGCTCACTGGACATCTGCATGTTAGAGCCTCCAGCTCCAGGAAGCGGTGATCCCCAACTCACTGAGAAACTGTGTCAAACTTTGTGTGCGGGTGAGAGGCAGCGGGACCACGGCCGGTCCCCCTGGCCCGCGCTTCCCGGCCGGCTGAGCTGTGGACAGCGCACTTTCCTGTGGCTAACCCTCTCCGGACGCCTCTCGGGAATGGAGCAGTCCCACTGTGGTAGCAGAGATCGCAGCGGCAACGGGCGACCTCACCTGGCCCCGGGGCTGGTGGCAGCGGCCCCTCCGCGCCCGTCATCGGCGTTGCCGGTACCCCCAGGGATACCGCTTCCTCCAACTTTCCTGCGGCCTCCCAGCCTCTTTCTGCGGACAGCCGCGGCCGCCGCCTCCACGGCGGGAAGCGGAGGCTGCCCGCCCGCTCCTGGGCTGCAGGGGCCGGTGGGCACGCTGGGCTGCGGCTACCCGCGGACTCCCAAGTGCGCCCGTTGTCGCAACCACGGCGTCGTGTCGGCGCTCAAGGGCCACAAGCGCTTCTGCCGCTGGAGGGACTGCGCTTGTGCCAAGTGCACCCTGATTGCTGAGCGCCAGCGCGTCATGGCCGCCCAGGTGGCGCTGCGCCGGCAGCAGGCCCAGGAGGAGAGTGAGGCCCAAGGGCTGCAGAAGTTCCTGTACGCTAGTCACTCGGGGCCCGAGGTTCGGACCTCCGGAAGCAGCAGCAGAACCGAGAATTCCCAGGCGCCGAGCGTCCCCGCGGAGGTGACTGCTCTGGGACTGGATGCCTTGAGACAGGCTGGTGGTCTGGGGACCCCTGCTTTCGAGGGTTTACAGCCAGATTACACAGAGGAAAAACAAGGTGAGTTTGCCTTTTATTTCCTCTTTGCAAAAGAAGAAATAATTGTTTTGGAGAAAAACTTTTTGAAACAAGCAGCTGTGCCCTGGAGACGGGCAATAAAAGTTTAGATGAAGAAACTTTTGTTTAAGTTCTGGGAAATCGCTCTGCACTATGACGTTAATGGGTGGTTGAGACCCATCACATTCACTTTGAAAAAGCTTTCTGTTCCTCAAGGTGATAGGATTAGATAATGAAAAAGGGAAAGGTGAGTCATCAGCTGAGCAACTCTTGTTAGGAATGGAGTTTGCACCCTAATTTCTATAACTTTGTGTGAGTAGAACTTCCTAAATGAGCATCCAGTGAAGAGCCTATTAGTGAGAGGAGCTGCATTTTGAGTTTGCTCTACTGTTTTCATATGTAAAACTGGAGTTAATCTTCTGATCTTATGTGAGAAACTCATTGATAGTTGAGAGTACGGTTCTTTACCTGTGGGACAAATTTTTGGAGCCAGCCAGTAGTGGGAAAGAGACTGAAATCTACCAAAGCTGCTTTTTATGCCATTCGCTTCAAATTTTTAGGCGTTCCACGCCAATCCCCATTTGTCAGTCTCTTAAATTCTGGAATGCTCTAATATTTGACGTTTCAACTCTTCTCATAGGGGGGAAAAAATAACAAACTTTTCCAGATATGTAAAAATAGCGAAAAAAATTTCAAAGTCCAATATTGGGGATTTCTTGTCGAAGGAGTTTTAATTATTTTCTCTTACTTATCAACTACAAATCACTTTCATAAACCGTGTTAGGAGATATATATTTGGCTACAGTTATCCCAAATTAACTTTTCCTGCTAGTGTAAATCCCACTGTATTTTACTGAATTTGATAGTTCTTCACAGGGCCCAGTAGCAGAGTGTTATTTTAGTGTTTTTGTATAAATCCAAGACAGATTGTATCAGATGAAATTATACAATAATGATACAGTAAGTTATTAATTCATAAAATGCCCCTGGATTGTGAAAATTGAAGATCTTAAATCACAGGATGTACTTTTGAAAAAAAAAGACTATCTCTGTATTTAAATAAGGTATATATAATTTTTTACTTATGCCATTTTTTGCCCATGTTCTAGTTTATTTCAGTGGACAAAATAGATTTTACACATTTCTCATGAAAAATCAAAGAGGGTTGAAGAACAAAGTTATTAAACAAAATAGCTATAAAAGAGAAATAAAAGTTAAAATTCTGTTAACTAAATTGACAGATTTGGCTGACAACCCTCTGATAGATACCAACTTATATGTTTTTCTTGGAGGGGTACCAAACCGTTCTGTTTTATAGGGTCAATTATTTTCCTTTATTGTTTGCCTCAGTTGACCTTGTTTTTGAAAGACTAGTTTCATGGCTTTTCTAAACTGACTGCCTCCTCTTACACAATGTCCATGTACCATAGGAAGGTATTCTATTTAATTTACTCATTCATGAGACAAAGACTAACGGTGATTCAGAGGTGAATATGATATTCTTATGCAAAAGAACCTTATATTCAAAATGAGGAAACTGTTTTTCAAAAAACTACAAGATGTGATATACAATGATAAAAATAAAGAAGTAAAATGAGCTCTAGGAGCTGAGAAAACAGATTACATAAATGATATCAGTATTTTAAAGACACCTTATTGTCTAGTTTCATGCAATCAGTATTTCATTGCATTATATTATATTCCATGAGTACAATGTAATAACAAAAAATATACATAAATTGCTTTAGAGATGATATTTTGATACTTCGCATGTTCAGGGGATCTTATTTAGTGAATCATACTTATAATTAAAATGGAATGGCAGACTAATGCCAATTCATCTCCACGTGGCAGACCTCATTAGTGGACTTTTATTGTTTTATTCAAAGTTGAAAATACTAGAGTCTAGAGTCTTTGTAATTTTTCAGGAGCAACATCTTTTCTTTAGTTATATGTTTTATATCAAAACAGCTTAATGATCAAAGTGTTAAACTGTATACTTACTTTAATTTTATAATACACCATAGATATTTCTGAATAATTTAGGACATCTCTTTTAGAAAACATAAGTGTTTTGAAAATTGTGGTTGAAATAACTGCTTTAGGCAATATTTGATAAACTTTGTAGAAGAAGAAAGTTTGACTGAAATATTCTCACCACCCCTTGACATTTACTCTTTTAAAATGGAAATAGAGATAAAATATGTTTATAGGATAAACCAAAGTAGAAACTATTTAGTAAATATATGCATTATTATTTTCTTAAAGATATTCTTGTTTTATTAATATTCATATGCTCAACTTGCTGAGGTAGAAAAATGAGATTGTTGTGTAAAAATGTGCTTGGAAAATTTCCCTTAATATTGAAAGGGAGTTAAGATTTGAGGCAAATGCTTAGTATGTTATTTTTAGCACATATTTTTAAGATCCATACAGATTGCAATAGTACAATAATGCAGTTTCCAGTTTTCTGTTAGAAACAATTTGACTAACCTGATTTCTTGATATTTTCCTAGGGGTTGGAAAAAAAAGTTCTTATTTCACAGAGGATTATAAAAAATACCAACTGTTATCAACTCTCACATAAATTGATATATGTGACTGGTATGACTTGACAATGGTATTGCAGTAGTCAAAATGAAGTACACAATTTTGTTTTTATTATTATATATTTTAAATTATTCAGGTAACTTAATTGGAATCTGAAACATGAGCATTAAAAAACCAAGAACAAAAATACAGCATTAGTTATTAAAATGTTCATTTTCATTCTAAGATTCTCTTCTTTTGATTTTTTATCTAAACATAACTATTTTTTTTAGTTCTTTTTTCATGGGGTCATTGATAAGAAAAAATACCTGGATAACAACAAAACTGGGGTAACATTTAGTAAGACCTCAAATTTCCAAGGCAGGGCAAACAGGGTGAGATGTTGGTGTTACATCAACAGTTTAGGGTAACAGCAGACTTTCATATTTGACTCCTAAATAGCTACTGCATTGACATATTATATAATTTTATAATCTTGATATGGCATAATCAATAGCATTTTTCCACTGTTCCAACACTGGCACTTCAGAACGATCTTCTAAAATTCTTATTCAATAAAATTTCTTACAGTAAACAAGTATTACTAATATTCTATGAGGAAATGAATTATTTTATCCAGATTATTTTCTTCTTTTTTATTGAATTTATTGAGGTGAAACTGGTTAATAAAATTATACAGGTTTCCAATGCACAATTCTACAACACCTCTTCTGTACACTATATTGTGTGTTCACCAACCCAAGTCAAGTCTATGTCCATCATTATCCCAGCTATATCATACCTTCCTCTACCACCTATACCGCCCTCTTCCCTCAGCAATCACCACAGCATTATTTTTGAATAAGCAGCACTGTTTTGGGAAGTTTTTCCTTTATTTCATTTCTTTTTTTTTTTCTTTTTCCCCAGAACAAAAAGAGAGTAAATGTGACTCATGCCAGAGTGGACAAAAAGAACCAGTCTCCAAATCCCATCATCTTATCCTGGGATCATCTCCTCAGTCTATTGGTGTCATTGGAAAGCAAAATTTTAGGTCATCTATTTCAGAAAATTCAAACAAGGATGATAGCAGTCTGTCTCCTCACCGGGGAGAGCAATCAGGAGGTGAAGAGAGTCCCAAGTCTCTCTCATCCTCTGATCTGGAATCAGGAAATGAAAGTGAGTGGGCCAAAAAAATCACTGCTACCAGATCCAGATTTCCCTCAGTATCCTCAAGACCAAGAGATCCTCTTGATATCCTTACCAAGATTTTCCCAAGTTACAGGCGTAACCGGTTAGAAGGCATTCTACAATTCTGCAGAGGGGATGTGGTCCAAGCTATTGAACAGGTCCTAAATGGGAAAGATCACCAACCAGACACCAAGGACCTAGCAAGCTCAGGAGAATTAGGAAATACAGCTTCCCAGAGAGCATCAAATTTTAGTTTAGCTGGAATTGGTTTTGGAAGTAAATCAGCTTTCTCCCCTCTGCAAACCACTTCTGCTTCTTATGGAGGTGATTCAAGTCCCAGACTAGGTATCAGTCCATTACGGCTAGCATATTCCTCTCCAGGAAGGGGGCTGTCTGGTTTCGTGTCTCCCTACCTAACTCCTGGGTTGGTACCGGCGTTGCCTTTTCACCCAGTGTTGGATTATGCCTTTTCTGGGATGATTAGGGATTCTTCCTACCTTTCCACTAAAGACTCTATAACTGGTAGCAGGCTTTATTCCAGGCTGAATCAAGACAATATTTAATACATCTGCTGCCTATTATCCCTTTCTGGAGTGTTTCTAGAAGGGATACAATGCCATCCACACACCTACACCCACACTTCATCTATTAATGTGTTCACTATGTATGTGAGTGGATTACCAGGCCTTGAAGATGCTGGTTTTTTTTGTGTTTTTTTTACAAGCAGTATAATAAATGTTCAGATCTAAAGACTTCATTAGCATTTATTAAGTGAAAGAAGTATTTAAGCATTATATGTGCCTTGAATGAAGCCATTTCAAGAAATAGTTTTATTTTATACTAATGAGTTTTCTCTCTAAAATATACATTGTGAAATTTCTATTTTAAAACTATACTTGTTTTCATTTTATTTAAAAATGAACTATATAGTTATAAAATATATTTGTAAGTATGAAACAATCCACTATATAAAATTAACCAAAAGGAAGAATTGGAAAATTGAGGTACATCTAAATAATTATTGTTTTAAACTTTTTCTTTCCTTCTAATTCTTTGTACACTGGAGAGGAAAGTTATACAGAAATGTTTTAAAATATTTTATTCACATATAAATGATTAGTAAAACGTAAAACTTTTGAAAATTTTAAATTTCTTAATTTTAATAAATGTCTCATTTTTCATTTACACCTGTCATTTGTGATGACAGTGCCATAAATAAAACGTTTCTCTTTAAAGTGAATGTTGTGAATTACACAGACTAATGAAGTCAATTTTAGGAAATGAGACTCCGCCATCTTCTGGCTACTATCACTAATTGCAGCTCAGTTCAGATATAGTGTAGAAATTGTAAGTCAATGGTTACCTAATTTTCCTAATTCATATAAGTTAACCATTTTTAGATAGCAATTTTTAGATCATGCTACATAGAAATTTTTATATTATATAGTGAACATCTATTGTGGATGAGGACTTAATATTTTAGTATGCTATGCCTGTATCTGGGGAAATAATCTTTGTCATATGTTTGTGACAAGAATATAGTAGTCATTCTCAAAGGTAAAAATAACATTATTCAGAAAATTTAAATGGCTGTTCAGATAAATATTGATCGCATCTAGATAGATGATGCTTAATGCATTGAGGGAGATCATAAGATTTCCAAAGGAGAAAAATTGTCATTAAATTTTATAGGTTTTTTTGAGATTTTAAAAATACTTTTTGTTCTCCATCTGGAGGATTTGAAAGCTATTTATTTCAGTCAGTGGAAAGTCCCTGAGAAAACTGCTTACAAAACAATTTTATAAAGTTTTTTTTTTTTTTTTACATGTCATCATTTTTTCAAAGGACAGTAGCTTCATTGTTATTGTTAGAAATAAATAGAAACCCAGCTGTGGTGTAAAAGAGTTGATGAATTAGAGATGGTTTAAACAGTGTGAGCAGCACAATTCACTAGATATTTCTTAAATAAGGTGTGTGTGTGTGTGTGTGTGTGTGTGTATACTGTTCATTCAAGCCCTATCAGTTCTATCATCATAAAGGCTTTCCCATGAAGCCAAATTGAAATATATTTCTAAAATATATTTTACCAGCAAATGTCATATTAAAAGATTGTATACTATTTAACACTGATTTAGACTGTAAATATGTTTAATAGAGCATGCATTAATTTTAATGATGTGAATCTGAGAAAGAAGAACCTGTAAAAATTTGATACAATTAATATTCATTACTTACAAAAAATATTTTAGATTCTAAGCCTGAACTGTGATACAATGCCTGGCAAGTTGTTGATATTCAATCACTACACTCTGAGTGAAGAAAACCATTTTGGATAATAGAACTCTTTGAGACTCAGATGAAACTGAAGAATTCTATAAAGTGGCCTTCAGGCACACAGTTTTGCATATAATTTCATGGGGTTCTTGAATTTCCTAACTGCCATTCTGGTTATTGTTAAGTTGTTTCCATTGCATTAACTCATTTATTGAATGCTATTTTTTTTTAAAAAAGTGATCGGTATTGTAGAGGATACCAAACATAAAATACTGTGTTCCCAAAGAAGTTATATTACACAATAGAGATCTTATTTAAAAAATAAAACAATGCTACAATTGCTAAATTCTTTATGTGATTTATATAATGATGTATATGTGTCCATTTGAGAGACTAAATTATTTTTTGACTGGAAGAACATCTATTCTGGGTAATATTCAAATTAAAAAAAATAACTTTATAATCTTATACCTTAATTTATATGTTTTGCATGTTTTATACCCTTTACAATAATTTTATAACTTAAATAATTTTATAGAGTAGCTAATTTTGTTCAAACATTAAACTGTATATGAGGAAATGGTGACTCAACAGTAGTGTTGTTCATCCCCACTGTTATAATAATAGTGTCAATAATCAGGTGTGTAAGTTGCTTCAATTTCAGTTAGACTATAAGGTTTGAGGAAGGATCATGTTTGTCCACTCACAGCTTTGTACAGTATCTGGTACATAAGAGGTGTTCAAGTAATAGTTTTCCACTGACTGAATTAAATAAAAGTTAAAAACAAAGTACTAATTTAGGTATTTATTTATTTAACAGCTATGAATTAAGCATTTACTTTGTGCTAGGCACTGTACTAGATACAGGGGACAAAGAGGTAACTCAGATACAAGACCTTGCCTCAAGTTGCAAAAACAACCAACCAATTATTGTTGATACTATTGACATAGTTGTTATACTAGTGAGTTCTTTGTAATTTTTTTTGTGTGTTATTTGACAAAGGAGTGATAGCTTTATTAAGTATTTGGTAGATAAGCAAGAAACAACTCAAGAATGAAAAACAGACAACTTTTATTGATCAGTGTCACCCCACTAAATTTAATTTCTAAATAAATAAAAAGATTCTCAACATCACTAATCATAAGAGAGATGAAAATTAAAACTACAGTGAGATATCTCCTCACATCTGCCAGAATAGCTATCAGCAATAAATCAACAAATAACAACTGCTGTTGAGGATGTGGAGAAAAGGGAACCTTTGTGCACTGTTGGTGGGAATGATGATTGGTGCAGCCACTGTGGAAAGCAGTATGGAATTACTCCAAAAAATTAAAAATAGAACTGCCTTATGACCCAGCAATTCTACTTCTGGGAATATATCCAAAGAAACCCAAAACACTCATTTGAAAGAATATATGCACCTCTTTGTTCATTGCAGCATTATTTACAGTAGCCAAGCTTTAAAAACAGTCCAAGTTCCCATCAGTAGATGAGTGGATAAAAAAGCTTTGGTACAAATGAACAATGGAATGCTACATGACCATAAAAAAGAAGAAAATCTTACTTTTTGTGACAGCATGGATAAACCTAGGCATTAGTTATAATGCTATGTGAAATAAGCCAGTCAGAGAAAGACAAATGCCATATGATCTCACTTATATGTGGACTCTAATCAGCAAAATAATTTAATGAACAAAATAGAAACAGAAACATAGATACATAGAATAGATTGATAGCTGTCAGAGAGGAGGGTTGGTTCTAAGTGTATAATACATCATACTGTTTGTGTCTATGAGATTTTGTTTATTTCTCCTGTTTGTTCATTTGTTGCTCTCAGTTTTATATCCCACATATGACTGAAATAATATGGTACTTAGATTTTCTGTGTGAATTTTTCCACTTGGCATGATAGTCTCAAGATCCTTCTGTGTTGTTGCAAATATCAATATTTTATTGTTTGTTATGGCTGCATAGAATTCTATTGGTATATGTACCACATCTTTTTTCATCCAATCAAAGGACACTTTGACCACCAAGAATAAATACTGCAGTGAACATAGGGGTACATATGTTATTAAGAATTAATGTCAAATCTTTAGGTAAAAAGCTAGAAGGGTTTCTGAGTCATATGGTAACTATATTTTTAAAAATTTTTGAGGAACCACCTTACTGTTTTCCATAGTGGCTATATCAGTTTTCATTTCCATCAGCAGTGAATGAAGGTTCTGTTTTTTTCCACAACCTCTCCAATACTCGTTATTACTTGTCTTGTTGAAAATAATCATTCAAATGAAGGTGGCATCTCATTGTAATTTTAATTTTTATTTCCTTAATAGCTAATGAAGTTGAGCATCTTTTCATATATCTGTTGGTCATTTGTATGTCTTTGTGAGAGAAGTGTCTGTTCAGGTCCCCTGCCCATTTTTTATTTAGATTCTTTGTTTGGTGTTGAGTTGTATGAGTTCTTTATTTTGGATATTAATCCCTTATCAGAGATGGTGTTTGCAAATGTCTTCTCCCATTTGGTTGGTCACATTTCTATTTTGTTGGTAGTTTCTTTTATTTTATTTTTATTTTATTTATTTTTTTACAGAGACAGAGAGAGTGTCAGAGAGAGGGATAGATAGGGACAGACAGACAGGAACGGAGAGAGATGAGAAGCATCAATGATCAGTTTTTCGTTGCGACACCTTATCTGTTCATTGATTGCTTTCTCATATTTGCCTTGACTGTGGGCCTTCAGCAGACCAAGCAACCTCTTGCTCAAGCAGTGACCTTGGGTCCAAGCTGGTAAGCTTTGCTCAAACCAGATGAGCCCACACTCAAGCTGGCGACCTCAGGGTCTCGAACCTGGGTCCTCCCCATCCCAGTCTGATGCTCTATCCACTACACCACCACTTGGTCAGGCGGTAGTTTCTTTTACTGTGCAGAAACTTTTTATTTTAGTCCCATTTATTTATTATTGCTTTAACTTCTCTTGCCTTTGAGACTGAGTTCATAAATTTCTCTCTAAGACCCAAGGTCCAGAATCAAGTTGTGATTGATTCTCACCTATGCACCTGTCTTCTATTATGTCTGTGTAATATTCAAGACCTTATCATAGGCCCTGGCCAGTTGGCTCAGTTGTGGAGCATCAGCCTGCTTGTGGATCTTCCAGGTTCAATTCTCAGTAAGGGCACTCAGGAGAAGCTCCCACCTGCATCTCTACTATCCCCCCCATCTTCTCTCTCTCTGTCTCTCTCTCTCTCTCTCTTTTTCCCCTCCTACAGCCATGGCTCAATTGGAGCAAAGTTGGCCCCAGGGCACTGAGGATGGCTCCATGGCCTCTGCCTCAGTACCTAAGAAGAGCTCAGAATGGAGCAATGCCCCCGATGGGCAGAGCATTGCCCCCTACTGGGCTTTCTGGATGGATTCTGGTCAGGGTGCATGTGGGAGTCTGTCTCTGCCTCTCCTCCTCTCACTAAAACACACACACACACACACATACACACACAAAACAAACCTTAGCATTAAAATATAATCAATTGCATTTGCATATATAGATAACAGGGTGATAAATATGGTGATAACAGGTGACAATAATTATTTAAAGAAAAAGGGTGTTATTTATTGATGGGGAAATTTATTATGAGATTACTACATAACATGGCTGTTGTAAAAGTCAATGAAATTTAGATTATATTAATAGGTATGAAGTATGTAGAATGGAGGAATGATAGTACCATATGCTCTGGAATATCAATTTGTCAGATGTTAATTAAAGTAAAGTGATTAGTTCTGAGTGCTATGTATAAGAATGATTCTAAAACCTGGTGTGTAGGCAGAGAGGTATAACATGCTAAGTGGTGATTGTGGTGGTGTGGTTGTGTTCTGTCAGAAAGAATTTTGGAAATAGAAAAAAACATTTGATGAGCTAGCATATGACAAAATGAATTGGGTTTATTATTTTTTTAAATTTTATTTATTAATTTTTAGAGAGAGGAGAAGAGAGAGAGAAAATAGGGGGAGAAGTAGGGAGCATCAACTCAGTTGCTTCTATTGTTGACCAGGCAAGCCCAGGGTTTTGAAACTGGTGACCCCAGCATTTCAGGTTGATGCTTTATCCACTGTGGCACCACAGGTCAGACAAATTTGGTTTATTCTTTAGAGTGCAGAAGGCATATGAGGTAAAAATTAATGGAGACAGAATTTAAAGGACCATAATGAAGGACATTTTGGCAGTTAGTAACTGTCCAAGAGTTGAATGGCTGCCTTGTGTAATAATGTATCCTCTAATCATTGAATACACCATGAAGAAATTACTAATCAGAGACTTGACTGATGGAAATGTTCATTATTGCTTTAGTGTTGAGGACTGGATCATTTATAAGGCCAACCAGGAACACAGTAAATATTTGTTTAATAAATGAATAAATGAATTTCAGTTTTAACACCATGAAAAGGAAAACACCTCACCATTATTTGTCAATAAAACACATTACAGTTTTGTTCATCAGAACTTTTCCTATATGATAGTCTCTTGGGAATGTATGAGAAAGGAAGAGAAAATATTGCATGCTTTAAAAGGGGTTCAGAGTGGTAGAGGTTAGCATGAGATCAGTAGTATACAATGCATAAAGAGAAGTAGAGGGCTCCAAAAGGACATAGGAGGACATTGAAGACAAGTTTTAATATATTTTCATAAAGTAAACACAAATATCTTTCTAGAGGGAGAATTGCTTTGGAGTTGATGAGACTTAGGATGGACTTAGCTGTATAATTTGGGAATGTTACTTAAACTCTTGGGTGTTTGCTTTCTTTCAGTAAAGCAGGGATAAGAATATCAAACTTACAGTATTCATGGAGATAAATGATAACTTAAGTAAACTGTATAATACAGTAATGCTTATATACTGGGTGCTAAATAAATTACTCTTACTGTGATTACTTTGCATTAGGATGTGATTTTATGGAAATCTTTCAACAAGGATACTGTAATTACATTTAACTACTTCTATTGGACTTGGAGTACAAAAGACAGGCATTGTCAGAGAAATATAAAGTCTTAATTCTAGTTTTCTTGTTTGGTTGGTTGTTCATTTCATAGATGAGCCACATATTCTTAGTATATTATTGTATGTGCTATTTGGATTCTTTTAAGTACTATGTAGAGTAAGTGAGTAGCAAAATCACAATTTTGTGTTCATTTACAGTCAGTCAGGAAAACAGTCCCCTTAAGTATATATGGAAATAAGGGAGCTGTTACAAAATCTGACCTAACACAAACATAGGAAGACCTGGGAAATGAAAGTCTGAAAGAGGGAAATTGGCAGATCAGAGAAGAGTCACTAAGTGATCTTCCTAAGGCATTGGTATGGGTAGAAGAGTGGGAAGAAATGAGAACTTGCAGTAAATCTGCAAAGCCTTGCACATCTAGTCATTGAAATAGTTCCAAGGCAGCAATTGTGAACGGAGTCTAAGGAAACTAGTGCCTCTGCAGAGCTTCCAACTTTATGGATCTGTAAGTAGGTCTGTCACCGCTCTTGGTCAGCAAGGTCTGCAGTTCAGTGCAGTGCTTGTTATTCACATTGTCGAATGCATGTTCTTCGCATTCATACTCACTTATGTTCATGATATTTACTTCCAAATAAAGGCAAAAAAATCACCCATTCAGCTAAATTTATACAAGTATTATTTGTACAATAAAACATGCTAAACGTCTTCTCTAAAAAGAATACACATGTCTTTGAGGAATGTTCATTCCTCTAACGGAGTCAAATCTCCTTTTGAATATCTTATAGCTGAAATTCTGAGATATAGTTAATGACTATTAATAAATCTTATGTTAGAGTAAGAAAGTGAGTGAAAAAGAATTGATATAGACACACACACGTGCGTGCGCACACATACACACACACATACCTAAAAGCAAGGAAGATATAAATGCTATTATTTACTAGTGCCCTCATATTTGGAACTGTTCATGGGATCATAGATGATATTTATAACTTCCTTTTCTCAATTCTTTATTTTATATATTTTTTGCTCCAGCACGTGTCTAAATTAATTGTAGACACCTCTATTTCATGAGGTGTCTCAAATTTTCATTCATGAAGAGTTTGTGCCATTACAGTTCTGCCTTTTATGGATTGTTGTAGTTTTCCATTAAATTTCAGCACAAAAAAATGGGAAGACTAGGTGACATTGTGGAGGATCTCCACACAATGGAAATACTCCTTTTAACCTCTTTCCTGTTGTTTCAGTAGCATGAGATGCCCAATGTAGCTGATGGTAGTCTCAGGTTCCAATACAATGTTATATTCTCTGGTGGAGTAATTATCCTTTGGGAAGTAAGACTTCTAAACCAAAAATAAACAAACAAAAACCCACAAGAGTTGTAGAGAGAGGAAACAAAATATTGTTAGTGAACCATTATCATCAATACAAGAGGAGCTATTTTCATATCTAGTCTGTGTCTCCTAGAGTCCAGAATTCTGGGTAGAGGAGAAACATCACTGTATAGTCAAAGCTGATTCAAATCCTATCTTACATCCAGGAGAACATTATTCCAACCCTATAAAATACTGTCACCAGCTGGTGCCATAAGTGACTCTTCCAAGGGCCATTCCATAATTTTATTAGGCCAGCTGTTTTCAGGATGAAGGGAACATAATTATAGCAGAGAATTCCATGAGTATGAGTCCAATGTTGTAATTTATTTGCTATCAAATGGATTTCTTTGTCTGAAGTAATGTTGTGTGGAATACTGTGAAGGTGAGTAAGGCATTCTATAATCCCACAGATAGTGGATTTAGTAGAAACATTGAGTATAACACAGACAAAATCATATCCAGCATAAATGTCTTTTTCAGTGAGAACAAAGAGCTGCTTCTTCAATGATGGAAGTGATCCAATATAATCAACTTGCTACCAGGTGGCTAGCTGGTTTCCCCAGGGAATAGAGCCATTTCAGGGGCCCAGTGTTGATCTTAGCTTTTGGCAAATTGGGTACTCCATTATGGCTATAGCCAAGTTGGCTTTTGTGAGTGGAAATCCATCTTGCTGAGCCATATATGTTTTATCTCTGCTTTCATGATCATTGTCTTCATGAGCCAATTGCACAATTATGGGTACAAAAGAATAAGAAAAGACTAGGTAAGTTTTGCATATGAGTATTGTGATCTTGTTATAAAGTTGTTGTTTGGTGTGCATTTGTATGGGACAAAATTATCCTCATATTTATTTTTACATACCTCTTCTCTAGGTCAATTTTCTTTCAAGTTTCTGACCATCCATCCAAACTTAGCCACTGCTCATATTAGATATGTATCTCTGTCTATCTCTTATTCCAGGGAAAATGAACAATCAGGTGCACAGCTTGAAGTTTTTTTCTGTTAGAAAGATGTTCTTTATTCACAATGATTCTTTAGGGCCACACTTGTAGTGCTACAGCTGTTCACTTCAGAAAGTGCCAGAATAGTGTGTGGACTTGTCTGTGAATAAAGACCAAATTGTTCTTCCTCATTCTGCTGTCACAGACAACCAAAACAGAGAGAGAGAGAGAGAGAGAGAGAGAGAGAGAGAGAGAGAGAGAGGAAGGAAGCAATGTGGCAGAAGTAAAAGACATGGAAATTTGAGCCATTGTTGTCATGCAATCTATTTGCGACTTCAACACAAAAAAACTTATCTATCACCTCCACTTGACTGAATACCACTAGAGAGGGCTTGGTGGGTCAAAATATCTGTTAATCATGAGTACTTAAGATCATATGGTTATTTAATGGTAAATGTTAAGTGTTAGGGTTCTATTGGGACCCAGAAACAAGGCAGAAGCTGTTTCTCAAATGAGAATAATTATCTGCAGAGAAAGTATAACTTTCTCCAAAGTCCAATAGGTGTACTGTAACTTATCTATAGGGATCTGCCGAAGCTTTCCCTTAGGATTCCCAACTGCCATAGACCCATCAAGCACCATTAGCTATATTGAGACATGTGACCAATGTGGCAGACAGGTTGAATGGCAGCCTTTTTCTGTTGTAGAGCCTCCTTTGATCTAGATCCAAAACTGACAGCTAATTGGTTTATTTGACATGTAGGCTAAAGTAAGATTTCCAGATTAGGTATCTATTGCAACCAAAATTCAGAGGCTCACCTCTTAAAATGCAGGTGCCAGATGAAGACATGTTCATTATTAGATAAGGAATATTTTAACATGTACCAGACCACTGATTCCTAGAAGTTTCACAGGTATGACATACTCCTGAATTTTGTGGTGTTTATTTTTCCCATTCTCTGACACACATATATCTTAACAAGATTTCCAGTGTACCTGATATTTTCTGTTCACTAGCCAAACAGCATGTTATCATCTATGTAGTAGGGCTTGCTTGATGTCCTGTAGATTAGAGAAGCAAGCAAATTCCCAGCAGACTAAATTATAGAAGACAGCTGGAGTGTTGCTGAAGCCCTAAGAAGAAATACTAAACCATATTACTCTTTTTGGTGGCCTTTACTAACAACTACAGGGGTAAAGTATTTTGGAGATTAACATGTCTCAAACTAGAATAAAGGGGTAGCGTTGACTTGAAATACTGCCCCAAACATAGTTGCCACCTAATTAAGTTTATAATAGTACACTGTTGTGCTTTAGGACTTATTTGCCTATCCATAGGCCAGATAGATGAGTTGAATGAGGATGTGGTAGAACCGTTTCAGTCTTTGATGCTGACATAAACTTTGACAGTCTCTTCAGGAGTGTTCTATGGCTTTTGTTTCACTACTATGATATGGAGTAGAAGTTCTAGAGACTTCCATTTGACATCCTATTATAATCATCCTCAATCTATAAGTCAGAAGTTCAATGTGAAGATTCTACCAGCTGCAGGGTATGTCTCTTCCAATTATGCTTTCCAGAGTCAAGGAAGTAAACATGGGGTAATTTTGGGTACCTGTTGGGCTCACTATGAGGTGGACCTGAGCCAAAATGTCACTGGTGATTAGACTTCATTCTAATTAGATTTTATTTTTGAACCTTATCCAGCTTAGTGAGTCACAGTGGCAGTTTAGGTTCCCAGGGAATAGCCCTTGTCCACTAAATCATGAAAAATAATGATTACTTTTTTCCCCAATGTATAGTCACCTGGTAAATTTGTTCCAGTTCTTTTGAGGAAATCCAGAAGGAAGATTTATGGTTAAAATTATTCGAAGAGTAGCAGGGTCCATAGTCAAGGGGACCCATTCTCAATTTTTATGAGAGTCTTTAGGTCTAGAAATTTGTTGAGGTGTGGATGACTATTATGGTAATTCAAGAAAGAATTGCATGAGACTTAGAACCTTTTCAACTGCACAAATCAAGTGTGAATTTAGGAGGTTTTCCAATCTATTTCCGTCCTACATTAACAGTAATTGATTATTTAATGCCAAAGAGCTTTCTAGGTAAAAAATTCTGGCTACTGCTTCAGCCTCTATTGTCGTTTTGATATTCATGTTTTTTTTTAATATTCAGGTGCATTCATCAGTGCTTAAAAAATCTGTATTCGGTTGTATTGTTTAGTACTTCTATATCTTTGCTGATTTTTTGTCTAGTAGGTCTATGAGTTTCTGAGAATAGGGTATTAAAGTTGCCAGCTATCACTGTTTTTTGTCTCACTGTTTTGGCAAAACACATACACTTACAAATTTCCCTCCATGTATAAAATGTTACTAATTTAAATTAAATAATTTACTAATATTAATTAAATAATTTGGAGTACTGTGGTTTAGTGACTGTTGAAATTCTGAATTTTTGTCAATTTTTTTTGAATTTTCAAAACTAAAGTAGATACTTTGGTTCATGTATTATATTCCATAATTTATATTTTATTGAGTTTTTTATTTTGAAATTTATATTTTCTAACATACATTTAACAGTTTCTATAAATATTAGGATAAACAAAGTTTTATAATATTTAGACCTCTTAGTCTTTACTTTATGGATAAATGTAGTAACCTATGGTTATTTTTTATGGATGGAACACACTGTAGTTTTTATTAAATTAAAATAATTTTGATTAAAAAACACATATCAAGAAGCAGCTATAAATTTACAACTTAAATCAATTTACCCTGCCTATTGAATACACATATATACAAATACATTTATTTAAAAATTGAAAATAGGCCCTGGCCGGTTGGCTCAGCAGTAGAGCGTCGGCCTGGTGTGCGGGGGACCCGGGTTCGATTCCCGGCCAGGGCACATAGGAGAAGCACCCATTTGCTTCTCCACCCCCCCCTCCTTCCTCTCTGTTTCTCTCTTCCCCTCCCGCAGCCAAGGCTCCATTGGAGCAAAGATGGCCCGGGTGCTGGGGATGGCTACTTGGCTTCTGCCCCAGGCACTAGAGTGGCTCTGGTAGCGGCAGAGCGACGCCCCAGAGGGGCAGAGCATCGCCCCCTGGTGGGCAGAGCGTTGCCCCTGGTGGGCGTGCCGGGTGAATCCCGGTCAGGCACATGCGGGAGTCTGTCTGACTGTCTCTCCCCGTTTCCAGCTTCAGAAAAATACAAAAAATAAAAAATAAAAATATTATATTAAACCTTGCTCACAAACAAGATAAATACTTCCATAGGCAAGAAATAAGACATACATGTTCCTTGGGCTTGAGGAATCCAAGTGGTCAAAAAATAGGAACTTGACTACTTTAAGCTAATGTCAACCAACATTGCCTTCTGTTCATGGGTAGTTGGAAAAAACATTGATGAATGAAGCTTGGAGGATGTGCCTGGGATTCTACGCCAACAACAAGTTGTCACAATAAACAAAAGCTGTATATTGGTCAAGATGATACAAAAGAGAAAACAGTCACACAATCAAAATCAAAATCTAAATGGATCATGCTCCATTATGAGCTTTGATTTCACTAACACTAATGAGAAATGGGAGCTTTGAGATGCCAATATAATGCATGGTCAGGGACTGGCGGTCTTTAGGGTGCCATGTAGGCAAGAAAAAAATGTTAGGGAAGCACAAATACAGAGAATAAGAAAGGGATAAAAGTAAACTATCACTAAAGATAGTATGCAAATTAAAATTTTAATACACATGAGGAAATCTACTTCCAAGAAAGCCGTTGCAAGAAATAGTTGAGACATGAGCATATGTCCATGAAATTCAAATTATAGAATGATGTGGAGATAACTTTAAAATAAAGTGTTTAAGAGCCTCAACTGTATAAAAGTAGGACTAGTTAAAAGGAAATTAATTCATGAAACAAATTCAGACTGATAGGTATTTCTGAAAAACAGGTGAATATGGTAAAAGCAATTTAAAATCCAAGGAATAAAAAACTATTGAGAAAAATTAGTTAATTAGGAAATTATAGTGAGAAGTTTATCTGTAATGTAGCACAGAGAGATAAAGAAGATAAGTGGGTATTTAAAATGATGGTGGGAAACGATTGAGAGACTCTAACACATGTGTTGTGGGAGTTGTAAGAATAGAGAAATGAATAAATTGTATAGAAGCAATAATAGCTAAGATATTTTTAGTTATGCAGAAGTGGGAAGAAAGAGAAAATAATAAACAGTTAAAATATGTCAGAAAATGTTATTAACTACTGTATATCTACTTTTTAAAATTAAAAGTTATGGCACTATAGAATTAGACAAAAAATGAAAAATATTATTGGGGGAATGTATATTTGTGGGTAGATAAAAGTTTTTAATATTCTTGTCTTTTTTGGGCAGAAAAAAAATGTTAAATAATTTTAGGGATTATTAGAAAAAATATTTTCTTAAGTACACAAGTTGAAAATCTAAAAGTTATCACCAAAGAATAATAATGGAATTTATAACTTCCAAACAGTGAAATGTGTTGTTATATATTTTAAGTAATTTTTTTCTTCAGATGTTCTATTTCTTGCATAAGGTCATGTACTTACTCTCCTCCTTCTCTCAGATTTCCTGCTGAGACTGAGTAAGCCCAACTAAAAGCCAGAGGAAAAGGGAGCTGGTTGGTGTGTCCATATAGATCCATCTCTTAGGACACAGAGAATAATGAAAAAGTGGGGGAGTTGTTCTGGGGGTATAAAGAAACATATCTGGTACAATTTTACTGCAAAAATAAATCCCATATAGAATAAAAGTTTGTATGTAAAAAACTAAAGTTTGAAATCATTAGTACATAATATGAGATGATTTTTATATCTAAGGGATATATTTCTTTACCAAGATCCCCAAAATATACATCCCAAAAGACAAATGAGTGGAACTATAGTAAAATTAAATTTTTGAACAATAATATGCAAAATTAACAAATATAAATAACAAACTATATATATAACACAGAAAGGATAACTATCCAGGATATATAAATACTGCAAATCAATAAACTTGGCCACATAACCAATAGATGTAAACCATTATACAACAGTTAAAGGGAGCTATCTAGATCTTTATGTATCAACATGGATAACTATCAAGACAATATACTGAATTTAAAAAAACCTATGTAAGGATTATGGGTACTATAATTTGATCCATGAAAATTAAACTAAAATACAGAACATGCAATGTATTGTTTATGGATAGATACGTAATAAAAGTACAAACGTATCGATTAATTATGGCAAAGAAATCATGTTAATTATTTCTGAGTAGCAGTGGAGAAGAATGGAAGTGGTAAGTGTAATATAGGTGTGTGAACATAATCTCTGTTTTACTTCTTAAAATGTCTTAAAGCGTCGACCTGGAACGCTGAGGTTGCCAGTTGAAACCCTGGGCTTCCCTGGTCAAGGCACATATGGGAGTTGATGCTTTCTGCTCTTCCTTCCCTTCTCTGTCTGTCTCTCTCTCTCTGTCTCCTCTCTCTAAAATGAATAAATAAAATCTAAAATAAATAAATAATTTTAAAAAAGAAATATAATAAAATGTCAGTTTTACTTAATTGAAGAAGTATAGGTACATTGCCTTACCCTTTTTTATTTTCTGGGCTTTAAAACTTTTAAAAACAACAAAGCAGATAACACTACATTTATCCAATACAAAAATCCTGTCTCTGATACCTGAGAGGGATTAGGGTCATCATTAGACTGTACTAATTTTAATTCTGTCGACCAAGTTTATGTCTGAGGTTATAAAATTATTGTTGTAGGCTTATTCTAGTCCTCTGTTTCTGTGATAATAGATATAAGCATGCAAGAAATTCCCCCTCCCCAGTCTTTCTTTCGCATAGCAAAAGAGAGTAGCCAGTATTAAAAGTATTCCCAGGAGTTTAGGAACTAAGCAATCAGAGAAAGGTTCTTAATTCATGCATAAGGGTTAATTGATTTTTTAATTCAATAAGCAACATGCACAAAAAAGTATTCTGGGCTATATAGATAAATACAGAAATTACCCTAGAGGAAAAAGCGGGTGGCAGGATATTAACATTTGCTAAACACCTCAAGTGTTCCAGCCCCTAAACAGAAATTTTACTGCACAGGCTATTAATATGAAGTCTTTTAAATCTAATGTTTTAATATATATATATATATTAAGTATTTATTTAATTTTGGAAGTTAGGAACTTGTTTCCTGTCAATAAAAATTAAATATTTATGTTGAAACTAAGGGCTTTCCTCCACAAACTAATTACCACAGCTTTTAACTTGTTTGGAATTGTCTTTTAGTGTATTGGTCATACAGTAAAGAAAGAAACGTCTCACTTGGACAGAGGTGTGGAAACATCAAATTTTATATAGACTATACTTGAACTTTCTTTAATCTTTTCTGCTAGCAAAACATTTCCTATTTTTCCAAGGCTTTTATTTTTCTAGTTTTCTTTTCTGATTTTCTGAACCACAAAATTTTGGGGGGGACCTCAAACTATGAACAAGTTCTTAACTTTTCATTCTTGATCTTACCACCTCTTGTTTGATCTTATGTGACATAACTGGCTTTTTAATGTCCCAGTCTCTTCATCTAATAACTGGGATGATAATAGTACTAATACTTAAGTCATAGGGTTGTTGAGTAGGGAAGGAGGTAGATTTAAAATTAGGTAATAACACAGCTACCTCCATTGAACAATAAGCAGCATTCAGCCTCTGCAAATTAAAACTATGATTTATTTAAAGAGTTTAAATTTAGATGATAAAGTAACTCAATTGTTCTTGAAAAATAACACTATACCCCACAACCCTGTGCTTCAGATTTTCAGATCTCGTGGCCTGAGGCGACGTCAACTGTCTAGTCTTTAACCTGGGATATTCTACTATGCTATTTACACCTTTCTCAGAATGAGTTGACTCTATAAGGAATGATTTTTAAATTTTCCACTTGATGGCGCTGTCTACTTCTGTGGGAGTTGAATTAGCACAAATGTTCTCTTTTGCACAGGAACCTTTTACCCCCGGAACTGATTTTAACTTGTACCATAGTTCCAGTGTATTCTGTTGAGGTGTTAACTCTCCTTAATGATCGATGCCCCAGGCAGATACAATCCTGACCTATGCTGAACACTCTACATTAGGCATTTCATTACATTGCATTCATCTTCTTAAATAACTTGAAGAGAATATTTCTACCAATTTTGTAAATGAGCAATCAGAAAGGTTAATTCTTCCAATTTGTCCTAACTAGTGTGTGGTATAAAACTTAAACTTAATCCCAGATCAGTCTAACTAAAAAAAAAAAAAAAAGTTTACATTTTTCCATGATTTCTCTCTTACATATATATATATATATGTTTACAAATATGATGTGTATATGCATACACATATATACTATACACACATGTATGTAGAGCAGGGGTCCCCAAACTACAGCCCGCGGGCCACATGCGGCCCCCTGAGGTCATTTATCTGGCCCCCGCCACGCTTCTGGAAGGGGCACCTCTTTCATTGGTGGTCAGCATCCATATCCTGTGCTCCTGGAGTACTGTATGTAGCAGCGTCGCTCACATACAGTATATCACTTGTTACGGCTAGCAGTGACAAATATGGAACCGGACATTGACCATCTCATTAGTCAAAAGCAGGCCCATAGTTTCCATTGAAATACTGGTCAGTTTGTTGATTTAAATTTACTTGTTCTTTATTTTAAATATTGTATTTGTCCCCGTTTTGTTTTTTTACTTTAAAATAAGATATATGCAGTGTGCATAGGGATTTGTTCATAGTTTTTTTTTATAGTCTGGCCCTCCAACAGTCTTGAGGGACAGTGAACTGGCCCCCTGTGTAAAAAGTTTGGGGACCCCTGATGTAGAGTATATGTATGTTTATGTGAGTATATGCATATCTAATATAAATGTATTTTTACAATTTAGTGGACAAATATATATATTTTAAAATTATATTTAGATTATATTTTAAAACAGGTCTAAAGTAAATTATCTTTTTCTTTTCCTTTTTTTTTTTTTTGTATTTTTCTGAAGTGAGAAGCGAGGGTAGGGGGTGGGAAACAGATAGACAGACACTCGCATGCCCTGGACCGAGATCCACCTGGCTTGCCCACCAGGGTACGTTGCTCTGCTGTAATTGGAGCCATTCTAGTGCCTGAGGTGAAGGCCATGGAGCCATCCTCAGCATCTGGGCCAGCCCTGCTCCAATGGAGCCCGGCTGCAGGAGGGGAAGAGAGAGACAGAGAGGAAGGAAAGGGGAAAGGGTGGAGAAGCAGACGGGCGCCTCTCGTGTGTGCCCTGGCCGGGAATTGAACCCAGGACTTCTACATGCTGGGCTGATGCTCCACCACTGAGCCAACCAGCCAGGGCTAAATTAAATATCTTGATGAAGAAAATACACTGATACAACTGTTTGCCTGCAGAAGAAATTTTATTTTCTTGCTGAATAATGCAATAAATGTGCTAAAGCAGAGCTACCATGCCCAACTGTTTTTTCAGATCGGCAAGTGATAATAAAACACCAAATTACTGTGTCAAAAGAAAGCACATTTCCATTTTTACCATGAGCTGCTTTAATTAAAAGGAAAATACCCTGGCCTATTTAATAGGTGAGTCTTCTCCATTTTTTGTAAAATTCAATTAGGTAAAGACTATAAAATTATTTATATTTATAAAGATTCAATTCCCTGAGAAGACTAATCCACTGATTTACATAAAGTTATTATTTTCTAACATAAGTAAAAGCAAAAGAGATAGTATGCATTATTATTATTACTCCATTTGTATGCAAATATTGTTATTCTATTTGCATAAAAATTCCTCTAGGTAACCAAGTTGCTATTTGCTATCTTATCATTTTTAAATGGTGCCCAGATTGAATGATTTTTTTCCCCCAAAAGTTTCAAATTTGAGCAATCTCATGAACAGAAAGGTGACTGAGGATAGCATTGATATAATTATCACTTGAGCTTTGTATAAGTAAGCACTTTCTTCATAATCAATTGTAAGAATTTATTGGTGACTGTGGTGGTGTCTGTGGCATTGTGCTGTGCAGGGGTAAGGCATATGTCCTGCCATTTAAGAAAGTAGAGCTTCATGGTGGGTGGGTGCAGGGTAGACAGAAGGTATTCCTAGTCTGAGAGGAAGGGCTGTGAGAGTAAGGGAGGCATAGTGCACAGGAAGTCTAGGTCCTGGCCTAGATATCCATATTCTCAAAACTTTGCCTACACAGTGCTTTATTACATGCAATAGAATTAATATGCACTATGCATTTCCTAGAAAGAAAACAAATCTGGATAGCCATGGAAACATATTTCCTCCCATTTTTTTGGTAGTTTGACAAGAAGCTGGCTCAGCAAGTCTGAGTTAGTTCAAGAGAACAGGCTGATACTATAGGCTGAAGCCCTCTGCAATCCCAACCATTCCCCACGAGGAAGTCACTATTGGCTTCTGGTGGCCTATGTTTACTGTAGTATTCTTTTGTACCCTTTCCCTCTGTGTAGAAGGTTATGGAGCTAGATTTCTGCCATGGAGCTTTTGCATACGTGTGCAGTACAGCTGCACTTGGCTAAGCATGGCACCTCTGTGAGATAAACAAGAGTTTGAGAGATTGTGTGTGCCCTGCTACTTCTGCTACTAATGCTTTTAAAAAACATGGGTGGAGCTAATGGGTGTGATCACATAATACATTTATTTGTAAAATACCATGTGTAGGGAAGCAGGGCAAAGACTATCAAATCAGTTATAGTTAGAGTCACAGCAAATGCAATCTTTTTTTTCAGAGTCTGGAACGGCACCTATGGCATGTCAGAATCAAAGGACCAACCGATTCACAACCTGTGGATATGTTTGCATAAATAATCCAATGACATGACTGCTGTGTCTGTGCTTATTGTACCGGGGCACATTTAAGAACATAGATCATGAAACAATGACTCAGGCACATAAAGGGGAAATATTTTGAAAATACATCAGTGAAAGTGCTAATATTAGATAACAATATGTTATAAATTTTAATACTGACCTTTAACATTCCAAGAGCAGGAATTGCCTGAGGCTTGCTACTGTCATTGCTTCAAGTTTTAGTTGAACAAGCTTTCATTTGGTTCTCCGGAGGTACTACTGATGAAATCACTTTGAGAAATTTCAGAACTGGATAAAACATTTTCACACGCGTTATGCCTGACAGGCAAACCTAGTGGGCTGATGTCAAAAACATAAAACCACATCCTGGAATTTTTTTGAAATGTGCCTGTTCTTCCTACAAATATAGAGCCATTTAAGATGAACTTTCTGGCTGAGACCCCCATGCACTTCAGAGGACATGTACGGTGGATAGCATTGATCATAGCTGGGGCTTTGAGATGGAGATGTTGCTTTTTAAAATCTGGAGACCAGCAGGGAAAATTATGACATTTACTTTCCTTAGAAAGTTGTATAATCCTATGAAAATTGTAAGCAGAGGGTCAAACAAAAGATAAATAGACAAAAAAAACCCCCCAAAACACCCCCAACAAAAACTCTTGGAATGTAAGGCTATTTAATATTGAGAATTTTATTTAGCTCACTGAAATATATAAACAACAACTATGGGGTTTTTCCCCCATAATAAAATGTATTTATTTTAAAATAATCAAACAAAAAATGCAATAAAACAAAACTGCCTTGCTTTCTTTTCTTGGTTCCTTTTATTAGTTTTTTTAGGTTATACTTACACAGTCAGTATAGTACATATAAAAGATAGATATTATATTTTATTCTTGTCTTTACCCTCATTTTATCCTTGTTTTTTTTCATTTAACATTGTATATTAAATATTTTTCCATATCAAACTCAAAAAGATTTCCTTGTCTTCTCTCCCCACTTTAAATAATAACTGCAATTATGGATATAACGATTCAAATGGTCTTACATTGAAGGCCCTCTGTGTAGTCTCTAATTTCATGCAATTGCAAACAATATTGAAATGGATAATTTTGAATACATATAATTTTGCTTGTGTACAATTATATACTTAGGAAAAATTCTTTAAAATTGAATCTAGGTAATTTAAAATCTTGAAAAATATTACTAAATTGCTTTCAATAGATTATCCTAAATTGTGGTCTCAGCACAATTGATGCGTATCATTATTTCAGTGTGTCAAAAATGTTTTGATTTTTAATAGGTAAAAATATTTGCATTTTCTGAATAAAAATAATATCTATTATTATAGCTTTA
Organism: Saccopteryx leptura; assembly: GCF_036850995.1. Classification (NCBI taxonomy): domain Eukaryota; kingdom Metazoa; phylum Chordata; class Mammalia; order Chiroptera; family Emballonuridae; genus Saccopteryx; species Saccopteryx leptura. The sequence goes on from NC_089504.1 coordinate 82,726,927, forward strand.
ATTTGCATTTCTCATGATAAAATTAGACTTTTCCAGATACTTAGTTCCTTATTTCTTTTTATTTTTCTATTTTTTATTTTTTACAGAGACAGAGAGTGAGTCAGAGAGAGGAATAGACACGGACAGACAGACAGGAACGGAGAGAGATGAGAAGCATCAATCATTAGTTTTTCATTGCGTGTTGCAACCCCTTAGTTGTTCATTGATTGCTTTCTCATATGTGCCTTGACTGTGAGCCTTCAGCAGACTGAGTAGCCCCTTGCTGGAGCCAGTGACCTTGGGTTCAAGCTGGTGGGCTTTTGCTCAAACCAGATGAGCCTGTGCTCAAGCTGGCGACCTCGGGGTCTCGAACCTGGGTCCTCTGCATCCCAGTCCGACGCTCTATCCACTGTGCTACCTCCTGGTCAGGCAGTTCCTTATTTCTTTTGCTGTGAATCACCTGTACATATATTGTACTCATTTTTCTATTAGGTTGCTATTCTCTTATAAACTTTCTTAGCAACTCTTTCATATTAGAGAAATAATACTTGATTTCTGGGAAATAAGTTTTCTTCCATCTTTTTATTTTACATAGGGTGATTTATTTTCTGCAGAGGGTTTATTTTTAATTATAATTTTATATAAATATGATAAAGTACATTAATATTTTATTCTTTGGAACTTTGAATACAAGTTAGAAAGTCCTTGCCTACTTCAAAGCAATGAAATGAATGTCTTAAGTTTTATTCTAGTGATTTGTTATATATATATATATATTAATAATTGTTAAAAATATAAAATATTGCCTGACCAGGCAGTGGCACAGTGGATAGAGCATCGGACTGGAATGCGGAGGACCCAGGTTCGAGACCCCGAGGTCACCAGCTTGAGTGCGGGCTCATCTGGTTTGAGCAAAGCTCACCAGCTTTGACCCAAGGCCACTGGCTTGAGCAAGAGATTACTCGGTTTGCTGAAGGCCCACCAGTCAAGGCACATATGAGAAAGCAATCAACAAACAACTAACATGCCACAATGAAAAACTGATAATTGATGCTTCTCATCTCTCTCCGTTCCTGTCTGCCCCTATCTATTCCTCTTTCTGACTCTCTGTCTCTGTAAAAAAAAAAAAATATATATATATAATATATATAAAATATTAAGATATGAAAATAAAATAAATATAAAATATTAATAAGAATACAAATAAGTTAACAGTATTTTTTTAATTTATTTATTTATTCATTTTAGAGAGGAGAGAGAGAGAGAGAGAGAGGAGAGACAGAGAGAGAAGGGGGGGAGGAGCTGGAAGCATCAACTCCCATATGTGCCTTGACCAGGCAAGCCCAGGGTTTTGAACCGGCGACCTCAGCATTTCCAGGTCGATGCTTTATCCACTGCGCCACCACAGGTCAGGCACTAAGTTAACAGTATTTAATAATTAATATGCAGTTATCAATACAACATCAAATATCATATGTATTTATACTTTTGACACGATTTGTGAGTTTAATTTTTTAAATTACCAAGTGAAAAAGACTTTTTATTTTTGATTTTAAAGGTTTTTTTTTAACATTTTTATGTTTTAATCAGAGAATATTGTCTTTATTCTTTCTACTTTTAAATATTTATTGTGTTTGTTGTGTGTGGCCTAATAATGTCCTACTACTAATAATATATTTCACTTTTTGCTTGTATTTTCTGCATTATTTTATGTTTTAAAAGATTTTCATATTATGATATTGTAGATATTAATGACTAATATATTCATTATGATTTGTACCTTTTGGACTCATAAAGTGCCTTTGTGACTTTCTTTGACCTTTACCACATTGGCCTGAATTCTCCCTCTTTTGATTCATCTGATAGTAATCCCTGCTTTTTTTTCCTTTTTCTTTTTCTTTTTTTGCATTGTGTGGTATGCCTTTCACTATTCTCTTATTTTCAAACTTTATGAATCACTTTGTGTTAGCAGTATGTATGCATGCAACAGAGAATTTGGTTTGTTTATGAAGTTCAACATGAAAATTGTTTTTTATTTTTCAGTGAGTTACAGTTCTTTATGTTTGTAAAAATGGAAGATATTTTTGGTTTCATTGTAGCTCATTTAAATCAAGTCTCACTCTTTTAAAACTATATTTGTGTGCACCTATTTCATGCAACATATACATTATTTGTGTCTCATATGTGTTGTCAATTTTTTCTGTTTTCTTTACCTTTCAACTCTATCCTTTTATTTAATTTAGAATTTTTAAAAAAGTGATGTAGTCAATGTACCAATCTTATTCTTTGTGGTTATGTCCTTGACTTCATATTTAGAAATGCTTTTCTCAACTTGAAAATTTATAAACCCATACATATGTTTATTTTAGTACCTTTAGCTTTGTGTGCACTTAAATTTAAATCTTTCTGAGATATTTAGAGTTTATTTTGATGTATGGTGTGAGATACAGCTATAATGCAATTTTACTTCAAATTGCTAGTCATTAACATAAACACCATTCATTAAAAATCCCTTCCATTTTGATATAAAATGTCACCTTATTGACAGCTGAATTCCCAAAAATACTTTGGACTTGTTTTTAGACTTTGTCCCAGTGAGCTGTCTCTTTCTGTACTGGGGCCACAACATTTTAATATAAAGATGAACACAGTTTTCCATGATTGATATACTTCCCACTTGTTAACTTTGTATTTTGTTTTTGCCCAACATATTATTATATCACAAACATTAATTCACACTATTAAAATATCTATAAAGTATAATTTTATTGGCTATAATATATCACAAACATTTATAAAAGTAGTATATATCAGTTTCCACCAAGTCTGAGATTTTATCAATTTTAAGACACACTAATACTAAGAAAAAAAAGTGCTTCCAGTTAAACTATAACATTTTAGACAGGTCACTGTGAAAAACAAATGTGTTTTAGATTTGATGAAAAAGAGATTAAGCACATATTTATTTTGATCTCTTTCAATTTGAGAATGACTAATTAAATGAATTAGCTGCAGTCTGACTTTGAGGTAGAATGGAGTGTTATTGGCTTTGGTAGTAGAGGGAAATAATATGGTGATTCACATGCTGGCTCATAAACCCTCTGCCTGGAAGTAGTAGGCATCATTTTTATTCACATTTCATTGGCACAAGCAGCTGATTATCACTTGTAACTTGAAATCAAGGGAAAAAGAAGAAACATCTTTGACTTGGGAGCATGAAACCAGGAACATTTGTACATAGCTTATGATTATCACATGCTGCTGTTTGAATTTGATTGTTTATTTTTAAGTTCACTACATTGGTTATTTAGGAGGAACTGATTTTAGGACTAGATCATGCTAGACAAATATGGTCCAGTACTTTTTGATGTTTTCACTCATTAACAAGAGTGATTTGTATGATATTTTTGTATGTGTGAACACAATATATTTTGAACATGCTGAAATTTTTAATATCAAAACTACTAAGCTAATAGCCATAATAATAATTATGACAATGATAGTAATGATGATAACAATAGAGAAGACAATGATAGCAAAAATATTGTCTAAAAAGTGTAATTATAGTTTGGCAAATGGCATTTAAAGGCCAATCACATTTCTTTCTGGCACTAGGAGATATCTTTTTGAAATAATAGCTTGAACATCACCGAACAGAGTGATTTTACTTTTGATTCATGGAATAATCTGGTTTTGGGGGAGGGGCCCACTTATATATAGATGATGTAAATATATATTTTACTTTCCAATTCACATTTTTATTTCTCTTTAGTATCATGAATACTTTTGTGGTAGTTCACTTGTTGATATTATTTTAAACACAAGAACAATTAAAACTATCTACAATTTTGAAAGCTATTGTAGCACCCTGCAATAGTTATGGTACTTTATTGATAATAAATTCTCAAATTACATTTGTTGAATGACTCCCTGAAAAAAGGGTTTTTTATGAATTTAGGTAAGTTGTACTCTATGTCTCCTCTCACCTTCAACATAATCAATAAGTCAATAACAGAACTAAAATTTTGGTGAAAACACGTTTTCTCCATGTACCTTAATTGAAATTATTCATTATAAAATTCTGGTTTAGATTGGATTTATATAAGAACACAGAGACATATACAGTGTGTCCGTAAAGTTCATGGTGCACTTTTGACCGTCACAGGAAAGCAAAAAAAGATGATAGAAATGTGAAATCTGCACCAAATAAAAAGAAAACCCTCCCACTTTCTGTAGGATGATGTGGCAGCATGTGCACATGCGCAGATGATGGCGTAATACCGAGTATACGGTGGAGCAGCCCATAGCCATGCCAGTAGAGATGTGGACAGTACAGAGGAAAGTTCAGTGTTCTGTGGCTCTCTAAATTTAAATTCGTGACCAAAGAGCAACATGAATATCGGCTCATTTATAATGAAGCGCCACCACATAGGAATAACATTACTCGGTGGCATAAGCAGTTGAAGGAAACCGGCAGTTTGGTGGAGAAACCCCATTCTGGTAGGCCATCAGTCAGTGACGAGTCTGTAGAGGCTATACGGGATAGCTACCTAAGGAGCCCTAAAAAATCTGCGCATGTGTGTGCTCAACAATTACACCTAAGCAAGACTACAGTTCATAAGGTGTTAAAGAATCGTCTCTGTTTTATGGGGTACAAATTGTGGCTGTTGCACACTATCAAACTGGTGGATAGATGCACGTTTGCTACAGATATGCTTCATGAGATTGACAACAATGCAAGATTTTTGCAGAAGATTGTGTTTAGCGATGAGGTGACCTTCCATATCTGTGGACATGTTCATTGCCATAACGTCCGAATATGGGCTGCTGAACTTCCTCATGCCTACGTTGAGTACGAATGTAACATCCCTAAAGTGAACGTGTGGTGTGGCCTGATGCATGATAAGGTGATAGGCCCATTTTTTTTCGCAAATCAGTCTGTGATGGCAAAGTCCTATCTTGACATGTTGGAATTGTATGCAGTGCCACAATTTCCAGAAGGTGTCATCTTTCAACAGGACGAAGCTCCTCCACACTATGCCACCATTGTTCGTGAGTTTCTGGATAGAACACTCCCCCAGCGGTAGATAGGCAGGGATTCTGTCAAGCCATGGCCACCATGATCCCCGGATCTGACGCCCTTAGACTTTTACTTTTGGGGTTATGTGAAGCAACATTGTACATTGAACATATCAATGACATTAATCACTTAAAACAGAGAATCACAGACGTTATTCACTCTGTTACACCAGATGTCCTTACCCGTGTGTGGCAAGAATTTCACTATTGTTTCGATGTGTGTTGGGCAACAAATGGAGCCCACATCGAACTGCACTGAATAGGTATGAAACTAGGAGAGTTTTCCTTTTATTTGGTGCAGATTTCACATTTCTATCATCTTTTGTTGCTTTCCTGTGACCAGTCAAAAGTGCACCATGACTTTATGGACACACTGTATTTAAAAAAAACTAAAAGATAATATCAATTGCTACTATTTATTGAACATTTAATAAGTGCCAGTAATCTTATCCTATCAATAACTAATGATGCAGGAATTATTACACTTTTACTATTTTTCTAATGAGAAAACTTTCCTGATTACTCAGCTAGCGCAATAATGGAAGTATGATTTAAACTGATTTGCACTGAGTCTAACTCAGAATCCATTATGCTAGAGATGACTTTGTCATCATGATTGAAAATTTATCCATGATTATATTCAAAATGTACTTTATTTCAAGACAAAAATTACAAAGACATAAAGAGGAATAGCTATAGGGAATAAGGACTTAAGTGTTCTCTTTGTAGTCTTGAATTTATAAAGCTAACTTTCTGTTTTGTTTTGTTTTGTTTTGTTATTTTTTACTGTGATTTTAACATAGAAGAATATTTCAGTGCTTCCTTAATTATATACCAAATGTTAATAAGCTCTTGATAACTAAGAAATTGATTAGTTTAAGAGAACGTCATACTTTTTCACTCACCAAGACTCTAACCTTGTAATTGATAATATCTTTTATTGATTATGAACTATTATATTTGAAAAGCTCATTCCCATTTTATTGAAGATATAAACACTTAGAAATTTTTCTCAGTTGTAATAAACATTTATGAGTCAGTTTAACCTTAATGTCATTTTTATGAAAGAAAAGAGTTGATTTTTGTACATGTAACTGGTGCATTATAAGTTTTAAAACTAGAAAGTATAAATATAAATTATCCTTTTTTATTTTTCTTGTCTTGACTATTCTGAACCTCTTACATTATTCCAAATAAGTTTTAGAACCAGCTAGTTAATTTCTGAAAACAATTAGGTGGGATTTTGATAGTGATTACATTGAATCTATAGATCAGTTTAGGTGAATTGCCATCTAAACAATGTTAAGTTTTCTGACTCATGAACTGATATGAAATGCTTCCTCATTTATTTAAATCATTGTTAATTTCTTCCAACAATATTTTATAGTTTTTAGAGAATAAGTATGGCTTTTTTTTCATTGAATTTATTCTTATTTTATTTCTTTTGATGTATTGCCAATGGAAGTTTCTTCTTTTTATTTTCAGATTGCCTACTGTAAATGTTTAGAAATACAATTGATGTTTGCATATTGATGCTTATGCTGTAATGTTGATGAACTCATTAGTTCTGATAAATTTTTAGTGGATTATTTAGGAATTTCTCTATGTGAGATTACTTCATCTATAATTTGTTTTTTCTTTTGCAATCTGGATGCCTTTTATTTATTTTTCTTGACACATTTTCTTGACTTGGTAAAAACTTCTAGTATAATACTAAATAGAAGTGGCAAGTGGTTACCTTTTCTTGTGCCTTGTCTTTGGTAAGGATCTAGTCTTTTATCATTAAATATGAGATAACTGAATTTTTTCCTAGACACCCTTTATTAGTTTGAGAAAGTTCCCTTTTATCCCTACTTTGTAGATTGTTTTTATCCTAAAGGGTGTTTTGTTTTTGTCAAGTTCTTTTTTTGTGTCTATTGAGATGATTGTATAATTTTTAAAAATTCTATTAATATTATGTTATACATTAATTGATTTTCAGATGTTATAAGAACTTAGTATGATAGGATAAATCCCACTTGACCATGTGTATTACTCTTCAAATGTTGTTGGATTCTGTTTACTAGTATTTTGTTGAGGATTTTTGCACCCATATTAATTAAAAATATTGGTCTGTAGTTTCTTTTCTTGTGAAGTTTTCTTTTCACCTTCTCTTCTTTCTTTCTTTTTCAATTTTATTTACCTGATTTTAGTATTAAGGCAATACTAACCCCATAAAATGAGTTAGAAAGTACTCTCTCCTTTTCTAGTTTTTAGAAAGTTTGGAAAGAATTCGTATTAATTCTTCTTTGAATGTTAGGTAGAAATTAGCCATGAAGCCATATTGGCCTACACTTCATTGTGGTTAGCTTTTGAAGTTATAGGTTAAATCTCTTCACTTTTTAGATGCCCGTTCAGGTTGTTTATATCTTCTTGAGTCAGTTTTTCATATGTATGTCTTCATTTTCGCTTATCTCTGAATATTTTCTGATTTACTTTTTATTTCTTCTTTGACCAATTGGTTGTTTAAGAATGTGCTGTTTGAATTCCACATATTTGTGAGTTTCCTTAGTTTTTCCTTTGTATTGCTCTCTAGTTTTATTTCATTGTGTTTAGAGAACATACTTAGTATTGCTTCTATTTTTTAAATGTACTACAGTTTGTTTTATGGCATAGCATATGATCTGTTACAGAGAATGTCTTATTTACACATGAGAAAAATATGTTATGTTGTTGATTCCATTGTACGATAGATGTTTGTTAGATCTAGTTGGTTTATAGTGTTCAAATTTTTTATTTCCTTGTTGACTTTCTGTCTGGTTATTATCTATTACTAAAATACATATCAATAGTTTGAGCCTTCTATTATTGAAAAATATTGCTCTTTATCTCTAGTGACATTTTAAGTCTATTTTGTTTGATATTAATATAGCTACTCTAGCTTTACTGTGATTGCTGTTTGCATGGTGTATCTTTTTCCATCAGCTGACTTCCAATCCATTTGTGTCTTTGAATCTAAAATATTTTTCCTAGAGATAACATACAGTTGAATCATGTTTTTAATCCAGTTCAATCATCTTTATGTTTTTATTAGCTTGTTTAATTCATTCACATTCAGTGTTATTAATACAGTGATAAATTATGTCTGCTGTTTTAAATTTTGTTTTCTATGTGTCCCAGGTCTTATTTTGCTTTCAGCCTAAAGAATTCCTTTAGTATTTACTGTAAGGCAGATCTGTTAGCAACAAATAAATAATTTTTTTTAATGGAAAAGTGTTGGGCAGATAAAATGTATTATGCTCACTTTGTTAAAGATGGCGCTGCCCACGTGGAGGCTGTCACCCAGGTGATATTAATGTGTGTTGGGGGCGGGCTGTGGGCAGGCAGGATCCTTGTGGCCTGGGGCTTGGTTTTAGGATTAAATCTTTCCCACCCTTTTTGATGTGGGGTGGTACAATCCCATCTTGACTCAGATAAGTGACTTTGTATTAGAGACTTCCCTACTTTGTATATTGGATTAAAGGTTTGGATTTCTACACTATAAAATGGGGGCAGAACAGGAGCTTGCTCTCTTGGTTCCTGAGATAATCATTAGAGGAGAGAGCAGAGCAGAGAGCAGAAGAAGGCCACGTGGAGTAGGCCAGGAGAAGCAGCCAAGATGGCGGAGTGTTGAGGGAGAGGCCAGTTTGTGCAGTTTGTCAGGGAGAAGGAAGGAGATGGGGAACAGGGGTGAATAAGGCTGGTGAGCTAGAAACCTTTGATTCTAGGAAATTTGGATAAGTCAGTAGCTTTGTGAGCACTGAATGTGAGTGGGTTTTGGAGCCCAGTGTGTGTTTTTACTTGCCCGCCGGGTGCAAGCTAGAGTTAAATATAATGGCCCATCAGTTATTGGCTCCGTTGTTTCTTTACCGACTGTCCGAATCCAATGCGAACCTGCATGGGCCGGGCAGCTGTGATGGTAGCCGTGGCTTCTGGCTTTACATTTGGCGTAGTCTGTGGCAGGATTCGATACAGATTGGTATGGAGCCAAAACCACCTTTGAGTAGTGGAGTAGAGGTGCTGTTATGGTTCCCCATGGCTGTCATTTTGGGGGCTGTAGGCTGGCTGACTTTTACAGCCATGTGTGAGGAAACTGAGAGCTCTGTGGAAGAGGCTGCCCGAGACCTGCAAACCGAGCAGTGGAAGGAGCTGGAGCAAATGCGGGAGAAAGAGATGCCGACCCTGGAGCTGGAGGAAGCACTGGAGGAGGAGGCCAACCAGGTTTGCGAGATTTGCCTGGAAATGGAGCAGTTGCTGGAGGAGGATTTCAGATTGCCTGGGACATTGTGGAGAGCCAGCAGTGGCAGGAGGCCAGGGCTGAGGCTGAGGCTGGGTCCAGAGCTGCAAGATCTGCGGAGCAGAAGGCGGCGGCAGCCCGGGGCTCGAGACTGGCAACAGGAGCTGGTGTTTTCAGTTCCTCTTTGGAGGATGCCGAGGACATTTTGTGCTTTGGGCAAAGTGCTCAGAGACTGGTGAAGTGTACCTCTGTAATTGTTGAAATTGTATGATTTGCCATGTTGTTGTAATTTGTGTAATGTGCCTAATTTCCTTGCACAGGGATGCCGGTGATGTAGATTGTGGGTAGTAAAGTGAGCATAGGGGTAGATTGTTGGGCAGATAAAATGTATTATGCTCACTTTGTTAAAGATGGTGCTGCCCACATGGAGGCCATCACCCAGGTGATATTAATGTGTGTTGGGGGTGGGCTGTGGGCAGGCAGGATCCTTGTGGCCTGGGGCTTGGTTTTAGGATTAAATCTTTCCCACCCTTTTTGATGTGGGGTGGTACAATCCCATCTTGACTCAGATAAGTGACTTTGTATTAGAGACTTCCCTACTTTGTATATTGGATTAAAGGTTTGGATTTCTACACTATAAAATGGGGGCAGAACAGGAGCTTGCTCTCTTGGTTCCTGAGATTAACATTAGAGGAGAGAGCAGAGCAGAGAGCAGAGGAAGGCCATGTGGAGGAAGCCAGGAGAAGCAGCCAAGATGGCGGAGTGTTGAGGGAGAGGCCAGTTTGTGCAGTTTGTCAGGGAGAAGGAAGGAGATGGGGAACAGGGGTGAATAAGGCTGGTGAGCTAGAAACCTTTGATTCTAGGAAATTTGGATAAGTCAGTAGCTTTGTGAGCACTGAATGTGAGTGGGTTTTGGAGCGCAGTGTGTGTTTTTACTTGCCCGCTGGGTGCAAGCTAGAGTTAAATATAATGGCCCATCAGTTATTGGCTCCGTTGTTTCTTTACCGACTGTCTGAATCCAATGCGAACCTACATGGGCCGGGCTGCTGTGATGGTGGCCCTGGCTGCTGGCTTTACAAAAAGCTTTCATGTCACTTTTATTGGGCAATGATAATTCTGCTAGAATTCTTAGTTGACTAATTTTTTTTAGACATTGAATATGTTAACCACTGCCTTCTGATTTCTCCCAAGATATCAGTTGTTAATCTTGTTGGAGTCTACGGCCATACCACCCTGAACGCGCCCGATCTCGTCCATCTAATCTTGTTGGAGTTTCATTTAAATGATGCATTGTTTTATGCTTGCTGCTTTTAAGATATTTCTTTGTCTTTGACTCTTAGCATGCTTAGTAGGATGTGTCTGTTTATAGCTCTCTTTTTTGTTTCTACTTGAAGTAAATCGAGTTACAAATAAAGCCTTTCCTTTTGGAAGATGTTAAGAGTTATCTCTTCTTTTTCCAATCAAAATTTCTGAGAGTTCTGGAGCTCGCTGTGGTGACAGTGTCAGACATCTTTCTGACTGACAAGCCTAATCTTGGAGTTGAGTACTAGGTGAAGAAAGTACAGATAGCATAGAAATGAAAATAAAAAATATATAAAAATCAAGGAAGAACCCTGTGCAATTGGATTAGAATGAAAATATCAGGGTAAGTCTCACACACACACACACACACACACACACACACACACACACCTACACATACTGATTATTTTTTTATTTTTTGTTTCAGAAGCTTTGGTGAGTCAAAAAGTTCCTATATAATTGTAATAGTTATGCTAACATGTGGCTGGCTTACTTAATGTGTTTGATATTAAATCAGAGACAAAGGCTAATTTCCTCAGTAAATCAGTTGAATTTTCTTGCCATAGGCTGTTTTTGCAAACACATTTTCTTATATGTACAGAAGAACAGATAAAAAGCATGAAATTAATTTTAATTAGTGAGGGTACAAACTATATATTCTCCTTGACAACTTTTCTAAGGTCAAGTAAATATAGTTTCAAAATTAAATATAAATTTAAATTTGACAAACTTGTAAGATTTTTATGGGCATAAAATTTGCTTTTAGTGTAGGACTGATAATTTGAATGAATCTCAATTTGACATATGCTTTTCATGTCACATTAATGAACCATTCACACTATATGTGGCAGGAAGCAGTGCAAAATAGAAAGTAAATGACATTAAAATAAATTTTCTATGTTGTGTGTAGATTTGCATTACTATCCTTGTGTGAAAAATGAAGATTACCACTTCCTCCTTTCTGAGAAATTTTTTAATACCTGAGAAGAAGGAAAGAAGAAAGAAACAGAAAGAGAAAGAGAAATAGAGAGAGAATCAAACCAAGCAGAATTTTTTGTATACATTTTTTGAGGTAATAAAGGTAACTTAAAAAATATATATAATCACTGGGTGAAAGAGGTGAAGGGATTAAGAACTACAAATTCGTAGTTATAAAATGTTCATGGGAATTCAAAATACAGAATAGGGAATATAGTCAATAATATTGCAATAACTATGTATGGTGAGAGATAGGTCCTAAAAATATCAGGGGAAATGCTTTGTGAAGTATGTAATTGTCTAACCACTATGTTGCTCACCTGAAACCATCCAACAAAACAAAACAAAAACCAAACAGCATTGAAAGTAAACTATAATTGAAAAATAATAAATAAAACTTAAAAATCTAACCAATACCTTAATTTTTTGTGATATAGTTTATGTAAAACAGATGTGTCAAATGATAGATGATACATAATACTATTCAATTATTCCTCAATGTTAAATAATAAATAATCCACATAATATACTAACCAAATGGAAAATGTAAACATCAAATTTGTCCTGAAAACTTTATTAGTGCTCAAATATCTGTGCACATCAAAAGATAAATAATGATTAACTAATTGTTTTTATACTTTCCATGGCCATTGGTGAACTTAATTTTTAATCATATTCCAGAAATATTTTGGACTTATATTTGGGTAGCAAATTTCTGTACAAAGGAAGACTATGGATGGCTATGAAATATGAGAGAAGAAAAACCACTTTGTTCAGTAAAAGTATTTCCATCATTAAACCTTTAAAAATATCAGTCAAAATCTAGTTATTTCTGAAGCTGGAAGACACAGTGTGGCAAATTCCCCACAGTACATATTCTAAACTTTGCCATTCAGGTGGAACTGTTTTGAACACCCATATTTTGTGCTTCACTTCTTTCTTCTTCCTGAATTCATTTCCTTTTATTTCTATTGGTAGTTTTTAGGCTGATCCTCCCTGCTTTGAATAATTCATCATCTAAATGAAGGTAACAACATCAAATCATCCCAAACTTAATACACTCCTTTCTAGCGTGGGCTCCTACTGGTTGATCTGAAGGAGACTGAAGAATTAATCACCTAGTAGAAGAGCCTCAAGCTTTTCATGCGTTTAATGTTCAAGTCACTTTCAGAAAAAAATTCTCTTTCCCTTTTGTTTTGGTGTTTAGTTTTTTAAATACTGTCATTCTGTTTCTCCTTCAGCTCCAGATCCCCAGGATGTCTTGGCACCAAACACATGTAAAACAAATAAATACCTTCTTGCACTCTCTAACAAGTGCAGCAATTAGTCTCTGAGCACAGCTTGCTCTACCACAGCAACTCATTTGGTGCTGGTTGTTACTGTAGGAGAACAACTTTAAATCAGCGCCATTTGTTTGATTCCCAGTTTCCACCCCTGTCAGCATGACAGCTTCTGTACATCCTTTTCATATCATGAGTTCTGTGCTCTATGAAATGAGCTGCCACCCAGGATACAACACTTAACTCCTCTATGTCACCTTGTCGCACTCTCATGGAACTTTCAGTAGTGGGTGATCTTCACTATATATGGGCAGTAATAACTACTTGTTGTGATATGAATTATAGATGATTTTAGTCTGGACATTTACCCCTTTCTTTTGTTATACAGAAGTATAAACTTAAAATTATATTAATAATCATTGTTATAGATTCATAAGCAGTCTTCATTTGAAGATGAAAATGTTATTTGTATGTACCTAAGATGCTATATTTAGTAGGTAAGTGAGAAAAGACTTTTTATTTTATTTATGCTAAAAGAAGGAAGGCTATTTTCTCTTGAGTTTCATGTCCAACTTGAAAAGTTGGACATGAAACCCCTATTTGTGGCTTTATTTGATATACTCTTTTACCTACCTGAATTATTTTATTTCAGAAATTCTGGATTGTGTGTTTGTGTGTGTGCAGGATGAACTAAAGCATGTAAAAATATTTTTTTTATCTTAAAACACAATAAGGTATGAAGCAGAATGCATGTTTTCATCTATGATATGCAGTATACCATATTTACTTCTGTAAATTAGTTTTATTTGAAAGCTGAATCAAATATATATAGGTATATGAAAAATTACTATTGAACTTTGTTTCAGGGTGATAACTTCTGCCTTTACTCAACATTATTAGTCAATTTCCCTAGACCATTTATTTCTTCAGTAATGCAGGGTACATGTAAATAAAGTTAATAAACTCTCTGTTGGTTCAAGCTTCAGCTCTGTGGCTTAGTCTGTGTATCTGGGTAAGGTGTGAGTAACCTCTTTGGGATTCAATTCTTAGTCAATTAAACAACTTCTTGAATTAATTTGTTTTCTTAAGCCTATTATGGTTCTAAATTCCACAATTTTTATCCTACTGAAAAATTCTTGCACTTGGAGGATTTTATTCTCAAAGAAATCATAACACATGCTGCTTTATTCTTTTCTGTAAATTGTGAAGAAATTCAACTAGTCCCACATTTAACGAATACTTATTGCAACTCTACCATGTACTAAGCATTGCAGTTAAAGCTAGGCACAGTGGGTACAATGAACAAGATGCTCTCCACCCTCAGAGACATTATATTTCAGTGCATAAAACGGACAAGGGAGTAATCAGAAAAATAATTATATATATTATTGCAAGTGACAAGAATGAAATAAAGAGCTCAGATTAAAAACAGTAAAGGAAGTACTGGGAGGGAAGTACTTTAGATAAGGTAATCGAAGGGTAGCTTTATAGATTTTGGTTCTCTTTACCATGCCACAGTCACAGAGCTCCAGGGAAAAGCAACCTGGTCTCAACTCTCCAGGCAGAGGAGAACAGAAACTCCATATTCACGCATGCTGCAAATGGCTTTTTCCAGTCTACCTGAATCATTACCAGCTAGAAGCAGCTGTCATTGGGACTTGGACATGAGCTGCAAAGTATAGAATGGTGACAACAATTCCAGTGCCATGCGGACTTTTCTTGTGGGGAACTTTCCTGGACTCCTGCTCCCTGTGACAGCTCCTAACAGACTGAACTGTGGTTGGGTTGCATTTTTTCAGGGATTTGGCATGGTGATGGGGCCAACTTGGACTTGGTGAACATGTTAAGGACACTACTCTTTTATGGATTCTTGCTGTATTGGCCAAGAGTTTGCTTTAAGGCTTTTAATCACTGTAAAAAGAAAATAGAGGACTGGATGAAGAAGATGGGGCACATATACGCCATGGTATACTAGTCAGCTAGGAGAAATGATGACATCGGATCACTTACAGCGGAAGGGTGGAGTCTTGGTAGCATTGTGCGGGGTGAAATAAGCAAATCAGAAAAAAACAGGAACTGCAGGATTCCATACATTGGTGGGACATAAAAACGAGACTAAGAGGCATGGACAGGAGTGTGGTGGTTACGGGGGGTGGAGGGAGGGAAGGAGGGAGAGGGGGAGGGGGAGGGGTACAGAGAGAACTGGATGGAGGGTGGCGGAGGATGATCTCTCTTCGGGTGATGGGTATGCAACAGAACTAAATGACAAGATAACCTGGAAATGTTTTCTTTGAACATATGCACCCTGATTTATTGATGTCACCCCATTAAAATAAAAATTTATTAAAAAAAATAATAAATTAAAAAAAAATAGAAATTTTGGTCAGTAGAAAAACCACACTGACTATTCTTGCCTGGGGGGTAACATTCTATTGCAAAAAGAAGATAGTGGTATGGAAGGTATATAAAGTGTGTTTCAGAAAAGCCCAGTGGAAATTTGTTTTTGCCTTGTACTCATCAAGTGTTTTGGACAAGGTGTCTTAACCTCTCTAGACTTGTTTTCTGTTAAGGTGCTTACAGGGACATCTAATCACCAAACTTCTGAGATATACTGTAGTTGCAAAAGCAGAAAGACTCCTTCTACCAACTCTTGAATAAGTAGTCAGCTTTTTTAATTTTAATTTTTTAAACATATCAATGATAGAAAGATTTAAAAATCAGCAGACATGCCTTTTTCCCTTTTTTTTTCTGAATTTTATCAAGAAGCAAGAAAAGTTATAAGCTAGAAAGGCACAGTGAATGGTGAACAGGGATGCAGAAAATCAGGCTGATGAATGAAGATAGGTTTCCTGTGGTCAAGAGATATCCACAGTTTTCTTCCTTCTTTAGTCCCATTGCTACTACTATATACACATAGTTCTCTTTCTCTAACAGGACATTTTTACTATTTTGTTCCATAAATTGTGAATGAGGCTTTCCTTACAATTTTCTTATTGGATAAGCTTGAGTTTAAGTAAAATGTAATGCTGGGGAGTCATTCTGAATTAACACTTCAAGGCCTATAAATATCACTTTTAAAATAGTCATATGAACGAACAACCCAATTAGAATTACAGCACAAATTCAGAAAGAGCTATTTAGAGTGCTCATTACCCAGTGTGAGAATTTATCATGGATGCCATCTCTTATGTTTTATTTTTTTAATGTTGCAAACTTCGTCTAGGTTTTTAAGTTGCTGACTCAATAAGAGAAGGTTCTTATTTATTATCCATTTACCATATATAGGAAAATTTTATTTTGTCTATTTTCTATAAAACATTACTATCAAAATGCCAAGCCAAGTGTTCAGTGCTGATAGGACTTCATTTGATAACAGCATTGGCAGATATTTAATGGTTTTGCATACAACAATAGCTGCAAAGTCCCTTGACAAGACTTATCCAGTTTAGCCTATGGTAACTCTACCATATACATATGCAAAAATCTTGCAATGTGTAGGCTTTCAAAGATGCTGATTAAGAGCTTCAGCTGAATTTACTTTGGGAAGAGCAGAGTGATTTTTGTTGCTATGTGATATAAAGTTAAGTCTACAAAGTTGAGAGAATATATAATACAGGAAGCTATTTTCATAATTTTGATTTTAATCTTAGTTGGTTAAGCATTCCCTAAACATGCACTAGTGTTTCCGAATGCTTTATTGTTAGGCAATATTCTCTGGTTGAGGGTGTTAGATGAATGCCTATCAAATGCTATGCAGAGAGGAGTGCATGATAAATATCTGATTTCAAAGATGGTAGGGTATTTGAAAATCTGTATTCAATAGTTAGAAATAGAAGGACACATTTTATAGGTTGTTTTAGGCAAATTACCATTATGACAATCACATTTTGTACTCAGTTCTGCCATTCATCTTTCTTTTTTATTCCAAGTCCAATAATTCAATGATAACGTTATTCTTTTGGCATTAAGAAATTAAAAGAGTAATTCTACCAAATGCTTTGAGACTTGCAAACATAAAGATCTGTTTTCTAAAGCATCCTTGGGCAATTTTAACTTTGTTGATTTTTTTTAAAAAAGTGTCTGTTACACAGAGACACTAAGTTCTAGCTTCATATATATTGGACAGATAAGTTACTTTATTCTCACTCTGTTAAAGATGGCCGCTGCCCACGTGGGACAGCTGATTACTTTTATGTTTGGGTAAGGGCTTGGTTATGCTAATGTGTGCTGGAGGAAAGGGTTGTCCCAGGGAAAAGTTTTAAAAGGAGGAGCTAGGAGGCCATTTTGGAGAGACCATGTTGTTCCAGGGGAAAGAGGCCATGTGGAGGAGAGAAGGCAGCCAAAATAGAAGCATGTAGCGGGGACTGAGTGAAGCTATTAGGCCTTTGAATCTAGGAAAACTGGAAAGATTCTCCTGCTTGTGGAACCAGAGGAATATGTGAGTGGGTTTTGGCGCCCTGTGTGTTTGTCACTTGTTGGCCAGTATTAGTTTAGAATAAAGGAAAATGGCTCACCAGTTCTTGGCTCTGTTGACTCCTTGCCATCTGTCTGTCCCAATTCAATGAGAACCTACATGAGCCAGGCAGCTGTGATGGTGGCCACAGCTACTGGCCTTACAATATATTAGTATAAAATATCTTTAAAAGACTGATAATAAGAGAAACAAAAGATTCAGTTAACTATGTGTCAGAGATTATGCTATATATTTTTTACATTATTTCTTAATTTTAAACATTTATTTGTATTCAAGAATTTGTTACCTTTTAAAGATTTAATTATCTTTTGTTGTGACAAAATATTGCCTTCCTAGAGAATAGCTGAGACTTCATCTTTTCTTGGGGTGTGGATGGGAGAGCAAGGAGTTAAAAAGATACCTGAAATAAAATAAAAGAATCAGACCAGCTTTAAGAAATTTTGATAAAAATAAATGTATACAAATTTACATATTTGTATTTTTTAGTTCTTATTGAAAAGTAGAAGAGATTGTTATCTAGATATTTCATGTTCCAAACTGACTCTCCCCAGAGCTTTAAAAGTGTGAAGTGTGCTTTTGAACTTTATACTTTAACACAGAGAAAAGGTTAATCTGAAAACTATTGGGATTTATTCTTAGTAAAAATTAAAACTTTATGAGATTTCTCTTTTAACTGGTCTTAAAATAAAATAGTCCCAGAAATCAAACTATTTATATTTTATCTCTTCTGTTGGGGAAAGGAAACATATATAAATAATTCAAATGAATTTTTTTATAAAACCAATTCTACTTATCCTGGGACTAGCACATTTTATGAAGGAAACCAAACAAAACACATTTCAAAAATATTTATTCCTAAAATTATTTATTATATAACACTTTAATCTGTATATAAAGAACAATCTCCTTTTTTTTTACCTTTCTTAAGCATTTTTTGAGTACCTTCTGTGTGTAAGTGCTTATGCTAAGAAAATCGACCATACATGTACAAGTATCTAGGCGTTCATTTGGCCCTAATTGACCTTAACCTATATCAGTTTACCTTGAACTTAATTGTCAAAGGAATACACACAGATTTTTGAAGTTTATTTTTTAGAAATTAAAAAATTCATTTAGCCTTAGCCAATTAGCTTGATCAGTTAGAGCATCGTCCAGAAACACTAAGATTGTAGGTTCTATCCCCAGTCAGGGCACTATGGGAAGTGACCAATGAATGCATAACTAAGTAGAACAACAAATGAATGTTTCTCTCTTTCTCCATTTCTCTCTCTGTTTCTTTAAAATCAGTTTTAAAAAATTAAATTTATTTATATAAGATATTGACTTTGTTCCTAAGTGGTTTTTTGAAATATAATTATTCTGTTTTGTCATTATGAATCTATTAGCTAAGTAAACTGTTGTCATAGGCAAAAGCATCTTGTTTTCATAATTAAAACTCAGCATTGTCATTGGGGTAAAGATGACCGTGGTTTTAGAATTTAGCACACATTCTAAGAAGAAGAGCTGCACTTTTATTGTACCCTAACTCCAGGTACATTGCCTAACAATAAAAATAGTTCTGACATGCTCTGTGACCTTAGAATACACTGAATGAATGTACTTCTCTAAATACTTTCATGATACAGAAAATAATTATTTGATTAGTTAAAGTAGTATGTCATGGAGAAAAAAAGGTTTGGGAGTAATTTATACTTGTCAGAGGACATTTTCTTTATTTCCACATACCTTTTTTAAACTCAGTATTTTTATTGAAAAATAAACTTTAGTTTATGGGAATGCATTGTTGTGTGAAACTTGATGCATACATTACATATATGCATATAACACGTAAGCTGTGAATCTACCTGTATGTTAAACATATATGGTGAAGGTTAAAATTGTCCTCTGTCCTAAACAATACCAAAGTAAAGGGCAAGTGTACTATTCAGATTGAGTGAGGAGGTACATGGACAATATTATTAAACCTCCACCTTGGCTAGGAAGTCTTCTTAAAGGTTTATCTTAAATAGTGAGGAGGACATTTGAAGGCACACACATGAGAAAGGGCATTACAACCAATTTTGTATTTGGATGATAAATGTAAAATATGAGAAAATGTCATAACACTCCATGTATTCAGTGACACATCAATGTCCTGTAAGGTGCAGTGGGAATTGTTCTTGGTATATAAAATATATAAATATCTCAGGATTAAAATTATACTACCCTAAATTTAGACATAGCTAAATTGAAGATCTTTCAGGTCAAGCATCCCATATATCTGATTTGTGCCGGTTTGCAGGCTAATCACAATCATCCAAATTACCTCTCTTTTTTGTTTAAGTAAAAATAAATATTACTACCATTTCTGCACACCTAAATATCTTCCAGATACCTTGCAATTACTTTTCAAAGTACTGCATACTTTTCATATTCTACAAATGAAGAAATAAAATCTGTCCACATAGCAGAGACCTAAGATTAATCAAGTTTGCGGAAGATAGTATAGAAACACAAATGTTGAATCATGAAAACTACAATCTTCTATTCAAACTGTATAGAGTTATACTAAGTCTCTGTTTTTAGATTTACAAATGAGAAATGCAGATGTTACAAGAGAGAAGTGGTTTGATAGAGCTCTAGTTAATCATCCTTGACACCCAGGTGGCATTTTCCTGGCTTCTGTGAAACTAATTTTCTGTTTTTCTTACTCCTTTCTGCCTGTAATGTGCTCACTTTAGATTTTGACTACTTTTATTTTTAACGTCTTTACCAAATCAGTATAGTCTCTTAACATGATATCAATCTTTATGTAAAATGACATAAGCTATTCTATGTCTAATTATTATTAAGTGCAGAGTAATTAAAATTGTTTTCAAGGTCTTGGCTATCATCTGTGTTCTTTGTTTTGTAACTGTCTTAGAAAAGCCAAGTTATTCCAGAAGCTTCTAAAATACTCTAAGTCCAAAACTAAAAATATCCTCACATGATCCCATTGTAGTTGACTTTACTACTTGGCCAAGTTAGTTAAATGTTTTAAAATTCAATTTTCTTATTTTTGAAATGAGAATAATATCAATCTGCTGCTGTTGTAAATATTAAATGTGATAATAATATAAAATTATTAATATTCACACATTACTAAAACTATATAGCTGGATATTTTAGGTGGTTATTTAATTTAATATTTTATAGTAACCTCTTGAGGAACAGTGAGGTGGATGTTACTATTAGTTCCTAAAACTAAGGTTTAGAAAGTGAGTAACTCACCCAAGATTATAACTCATAAGCATCCAGTGAGAACACTTATGTGAATGGCCACAACAATGGTGGCTGTTAAGCCAAATTCGGAGGGACCCAAAACATGGAAGACAGGAACAAGGTCCTTCGGTTACACATCAAAGCTTTTGTCTAGCTTGGCCAAGTGGCGGCTACTCCGACAGAATTCTGAAGGAATAAGCGCGCTGGCCCTTTGTTCTACTTAGTTTTTATAGTTTTGTAAGTGGGAAGTACAGAAGCAAAAATTGCAATTAGGAGCCCCTTACCACTATTGGTTATAGTCATATGCCCTCTAACATGATAGGACCACGTTCAATTTGCAAGCCATACATCCTTTTGGGGAAAACAAAGTTTACAAGCCAACACAATGGTAGAAAGATGTCTCTTTACGTATTAAAAGACATTCCTATATTATCTAGTGTTCATCTGCTATCTCTCTGTCCTGAGTCACACGTGTTAACCACACGCATTTACATAGGAGAGGTAGTTTCGGTGGGGACAAATGCCCGCAAATGGCTCATTGCTATGAGAAAAGGTTTATTTGGTTTTTCTCTCCCTGTACCTGGCTAGCCATTCACCCTTTTCCCCACAGGCCTGGTGAAATGTCTGGGGATCCATGTTTCCCTTCCCTTTGCATTTACAATACAATGCCAAGGGCCATCCTGACTATGCCAATCACACAGTACAGAGACTATTCTCACAATTTCTCTCCACACCTTAACCCAAATCAACAAAATATTTCTCAAGCCTCCCAAAATATTAATATTAATTCTGTAGCTTTTGGTACTTTACAACACCTGCGGGTGAAGTGGCTCAGTGGCTCCTCAGTGGCCACTGGCCATACAACTCCTAATCAGTAGAATTTAATGTGCCTAGGCATTTAATACAATGACCAAATAATATTGAGTACTCAATAAGTGATAGCAATTTTATTAGAATAAAGAATGTCTTCCTGACCAAGTTGTGGCACAGAGGATACAGTGTTGGACTGGGACTCAGAGGACCCAGGTTCAAAACACTGATGTCACCAGCTTGAATGCGGGCTTATCCAGCTTGAGCATGGGTTCATCAACTTGAGCACAGGGTTTCTGCCTTGAGTGTGGGATCATAAACATGACCACATAGTCGCTGGCTTGAGCCCAAAGGTTGTTGGCTTGAAGTCCAACGTTGCTGGATTGAACCCAAGATCACTGGCTTGAAAAAGGGGTCACTTGCTCTGCTGTAGCCCCGTGGCCAAGTCACATATGAGAAAGCAATCAATGAACAACTAAGGAGCCTCAATAAAGAATTGATACATCTCATTTCTCACCCTTCCTGTCTGTCTGTCTCTGTCTGTCCCTCTCTCTGTCTCTCTCTCTGTCTCTGTCACACACACACAAAGAAAGGAATAAAGAATGTCCTTGCATAATATTTGAGGATCTGCTAATGAATGAATGGATAAATAAATGAACGAATGAATAAATGTATTGTAGTCTGTCTTTCAATTGTTACATATACTTATGTACTCTATACTACTCTTTTAATGAGATTTTCCTATAATGCATTCCTTAGTAAATAAAACAATTAGAAAATTTCTCATTCCCAGCCCAGTTATCAAGTAGTGAATTGAATGTACTTTTCTCTAATAACTTCATAGCATTGAGAATAAGTATTCCATATTTTCATTTGATTTCTAAAAGAAGAAATACTTATACTGTAGACTCTAATCTTAGCCATGGAGTTAACTGATGTGTCCTTGAGCATGTTATTTTTACTACTCCAGGTTTTATTCTTCCCACTACCAAAAAAGAAATAAAAATGCTTGGTTATTTATTTTCTATTGTCATTACTAAATATTTTAGAATAGGCCTAAATATGGAATTAGAACTTTGAGTAAAACATATATTTGTAATTGTGAAAAAAAGAAAGAAATGAATTGTAGGAACTAACAGTATGCATTCATGTATTTTAGTGATTATAGCTCTGCTTCCACCAACATTTCTTTCCTTTATTCCAGGGAAAGCTTTTTCCTTTTTTTTATTTTTTAGATTTTTTTCTGAAATGTTTGCATCTCAGAGGAGGGCTTGCATTTCTAAAAGCTGCTTTAGTACCCACCACACCCTTTTTCTTCTATAGGTAAATGAAAAAAACAATTTAGCAGCAAGAGATTGATAAAACAGAATGTGCAAGCATTTGACAGGATTGCCATATTTACCCTGTTTGCTGTGTAGTTTTTCAACCTGCTTCAATAAAAAAATCATTAATAATTCATTATAACCTTTCTCTTCATGAGTAATTAGCCAAGTAACATTGAAAGAGGTTCTAAGAGGAACATGTTCACTAACTAAGAAGTCAAGGGAATAAATTATAATTATGATTATTTTACTTTAGAAAGTGACATCATGTACTACTTATTTCTACCACTCAAAGGTCAATGTGGGCAACATTGATGATTTACCTGAGCTGTGCTCATTTGTTTACACTCTTCTACTCAATAAAACTGTGCAGTTACTATAGCAACTGGAAGTCTATAGGGTCTGTTTCAAAACCTGTGCTTGGCAGTTAATGTGCATAAATCTTCTACCCACGGATATGAGGTTCTAGTCCTGTGTTTTATTAATTTGTATCTCAGATGGCATTTTATTTTATAAACTATGAAGTCAAGAAGAAATCAGCTAAAGAAACTATTACTCTTGAGAGTCTATTCTTGGAGCCTTAGAGAAGTATGGACTATTACTGTGAAAATGAAGCACAAAGCTTTGCATAACAGATATCTTACATAAACATTACATTAATTTCTTCTACAAACTGGGGCAAAGCATTGGATCTTTTGCAACTCAGGTTCCTAAGCAGTTCAATAATTTTTCAACTGGAAGATGAAAAACTAAATACTAGATCCAAAGGAGAATGAGCAGCAATAGAATATTTTTTTCTCTTTAAGAATGATATATAGCCTGATCAGACAGTGGTGCAGTGGATAGAGCACTGGACTGGGATGCGGAAGACCCAGGTTCGAGACCCTGAGGTTGCCAGCTTGAGCATGGACTCATCTGGTTTGAGCAAAGCTCACCAGCTTGGACCCAAGGTCGCTGGCTCGAGCAAGGGGTTACTCAGTCTGCTGAAGGCCCATGGTCAAGGCATGTATGAGAGAGCAATCAATGAACAACTAAGATGTTGCAACAAAAAACTGATGATTGATGCTTCTCATCTCTCTTCATTCCCATCTGTCTGTCCCTATCTATTCCTCTCTCTGACTCTCTCTCTGTCTCTGTAAAAAAAAAAAAAAAAAAAAAAAAAAAGAAAGAATGATATATAAAAATTACACTAATACTGTCTGGTACAGGTAAGATATACCATTGCTGCCAGAAGAGATCATTAGGGAAAGAGCTCAACTAACACTTATGATCAATACTGCCTATATATATATTCAACTTTCTGAATATACTTTTTTATATTTTAAAGTATCTTATAACTTTCAATACTTTCTCCAGCAAATATTTGAACTATACTGAGAGAGTGTGGTCATTGTGGGTCAGTGGGACATACTTTGGTTTGAAATCTGGTTCTTTTACTTCCTAAATATATCCACTTGACATTTCTGAGCCTCTGTTACCTCATCTGAAAAATTCAAATAGTAATATATATTTAATAAATTATTGTTGGTGTTCTGTACAGATGAAATAGTTCTAATAATGGTCAAATTAAACTAATATAAAATTTACTGTTATAAACATTTTAAGTGTACAGCTAATGGCATTAACTACATTTACACTGCTGTGCAGCCATCGTCATCATCTATCTCAAATTGATTGCATCTTGTAAAACTGAAACTCACTATCCATAAGCAATAACTCATTTCCTCCCTCATTCCCTAAAAGCTACCATTCTACTTTCTGTCTTTATAAATTTAACTATTTTAAATATCACATATAAATGGAAATATACAGTATTTGTCCTTTTGTGCTTGGCTTATTTCACATAGTATAACAACCTTAAGGTTTATCCATGTTGTAGTATATGTCAAATTTTCCTTCTCTTTTAAGGCTGAATAATATTCTATTTTGTGTATAGATATATTATATATCACATTTGGCTTATTAATTTATATGTTAATAAATACCTGGTTTTCTTTCACCCTTTGTCTATTATGAATAAGGCTGCTACAAACAATATAAAAGAATCTCTTTAAATCATTTATTTCAGTTATTTTGGATATATACTCAGAAGTGAAATTGCTGGATCTTATGATAATTCTGTTTTTTATTTTTTAGGAAAATGCTAAACTGTTTTTCACAATAGTTTAACCATTTTAAATTCTCACCAGTAGTGTGGGTTTTATTTCTCCAAATCCTTACTAACACAATCTGTTATTATCATTTTGATAATAACCATCCTAATGAATGTAAAGTGGTATCCCATATTGGTATGATTTCCATTTCCTCAGTGTTTAGTGATGTTGAGCATAGTTTCATGAGCCTGTAACAATAAGTATATCTATGAAAAAATGTCTGTTCAAGTCTATTATAGGTTGAGTTATTCACAGGTAGAAACTTAAACTCCCAGCTCCTCAGAATGTGACTATATTTAGAGAGTGAGTCTTTAAAGGGGTAATTGAGTTATAATAAAACCTTTAGGGTGGGCTCTATTTCAATATTATTGGGGTTCTTATAAGAAGAGGAAACTGGGACACTTATGTTTACACACAGATGAAAGTCCATGTAAAGATAAAGGGAGAAAATAGTCATATACAATCCAAAGAGAGAGGCCTTAGAAGAAGCATGGTACAAAATTAACACTTAGGAATTGATTGCATTTTTATGCACCAATAACAAACTAACAGAAGAAAAATTAAGAAAACCTGTTGACAATTGCATCTAAAAGAATAAAATACCTAGGAATAAATTTAGTGAAGGAGGTTGAAGACCTGTACTTGAAAAACTATAAGACACGAAAGAAGACACAAATAACTGGAAGTGTATACCCTACTCATGGATAGAAAGACTTAGCATCATTAACATGCCCATACTACCCAAAGAAATCTAAATATTCAACACAATTCCTGTCAAAATATCAAAGGTGTATTTCACAGAAAAAGAACAAATAATCCTAAAATTTATATGGAACCACAAAAGACCCTGAATATCCAAAGAAATCTTGAAAAAGAGGAACCCTGGCAGGTTAGCTCAGTAGATAGTGTCAGCCCTGCGTGCAGATGTCCCAGGTTCGATCCCCAGTCAGGGTATACATGAGAAATTACCATCTGCTTCTCTTCTCCCCCACCTCCTCTCTCTTCCTCTCTTGAAAGCAGTGGCTCAACTGGTTTGAGCAATGGCCCCAGATGGGGTTGCCAAGTGGATCCCAGTTGTGAGACATGCAAGAGTCTGTCTCTCATCTACCCTCCTCAAAGAAAAAATAAAGCAGAAAAGAAAGAGAGAAAAAAAGAAAAATGAAAAAGAAAGAAAGAGAGAGAGAAAGAGAAAAAAAAGGAACAACAAATTTGGGGCATCACATTACTAAATATCCAACTACTTCAAGGCTATAATAATCAAAACAACATGGTACTGGAATAAAAACAGGCACACAGATCAATGGAACAGAACAGAGAGCCTAGAAATAAAGCCATGTCTATATAGTCAATTAATCTATAACAAAGCAAGAATTTGCAATGGGGTAGACAGTTTATTCAATAAATGGTGATACATGCAAAAAAAATGCACCACATTCTTGTACCATGTACAAGAAGAAACTAAAAATAGATTAAAAACTTAATGGAAAACCAGAAACCATAAAATTCCTAGAAGAAAACATAGGCAGTAAACTCTTTGAAATTGATATTATAGCAATATCAAGGGAAACAAAATTAAAATAAAAAGGATGACCTCAAACTAAAAAGTTTTGCACAGCAAATGACGTCAGTAACAAAACAAAGGAAACCTACTGAATAGAAGATAATCACTAATAAAACATACGCTAGGGAGTTAATATCCAAAATATGTAAGAAACTGATACAACTGAACACCAAAATAAATAAATAAATAAACAAACAATCAAAAACAAAAATAAGGCAAAATAAAATGACAAAAAAACTCCAAATAAGTAAGTAAACAATGTTTTCATCTCATCTTTTAAACCACAAGTTTTGCCTTCACCGAGTAAGCGAGAACATTTATTTTGGAACTGTTAGTAAAATATCACTTAAACAAGTATAAAATGTATTACTTGTAAACAATAAAGATTACTTTAAAAAATAGGATTTTCGTACATAAAGCAAGTAGTTTTACTTTAGTTTTGTCATTTAAAAGTATAATTTTATAAGAAAACTTTTAAGAAAATAACTGAGAAATATATAAAAGATTAATATGAATTATAGTATACACCAATAAAAATGGGAAAAAAATTAAAAAAAGAAAAAAGCCAGAATATCATTGTCACCACAGATAATGCAATACAGGAAGAAGCAATTGTTTTGAATATGATGGAAAGTTTTATGAAAGAGGTGGTCCCTGAAAGATTTGGAATGTTGGCATTGGAAGGAGACATTATTGGTTGAGAGAAGCAAGGTGTGAAAAACACAGAAGTAGGAGTTAGTATAATGTGGAGTGACAGAGTTGAATTCAGTACTATTTTAAATGGCTCCTCCAAGCCATACTTGTATTTGTGAGAGAGCCTAGATTGTCTGTCAGCAATGTTATCTTTTGTGTATATCTTTATTTATACAAGGGATAAATTAACTTAATGACTGGAAAGACTTAATTGTGTTTTTTATTGTCTTTGACTATTATGGCTCAATTTCAATGAGGTATTGTATTTTATTACGCACTGTGAATATTTATTTTAGCTTGGTTTTTATGAATCTTTAGAAATGTTTGATATACATATGACTTTCTAAGCTAGAAATGCATAATTAATCTTATATGACAAATGAGTTTAATTATTTCAATATGATTGATTTTCTTTCTGTTTGATTAGCAGATCAGTCAACTAATTGTTCTGACAAGAGTTGTTTATTTTGGGGTTTTTTCCTTATTTTTGTGGGGGGTTTTTGTGATTGCATATTGAAGGATAGGAGTCCTGTTGTACTAAGTGTGTTTACTAGATAATGTATAACAAATCCATTAAGCATACTCTTATATAAAAATGGTACAGCAACAATTGGATATTATCTATTTGGTAAGTACAAGGACTTACATCTAGAAAAAATAATTTAAAGGAAGTTATAACTTAAGATAAGTTTCATAAAAATGAACTATTTTATATATACAAATATTGTTGTCTTTTTATTTTTAAAATTATTTTACCCTCTTCCACCTCCCCCACCCTTCTCCTCCTGGTAATCAGGAAATCATCACACTGTTGTTCATGTCCAAGAGTATTTTTCTCTTGTTTTACTTTTTTTCTCAACCCCTCCCAGCCACAGCCTGCCACCTGAGGCGGTCACCCTGCTCTTTATCTATAGGTCTGTTTCTATTTTGCTGGTTAGGTCATTTTGTTCATTAGGTTCCACATATGACTGACATCATATTTCACTGAGCGCAATGCTCTCCAGGTCCATTTATGCTGTTGAAAAGTGTAAGATTTCCTTATTTTTTTATAGTCACGTAGTATTCCATTATGTAAATATACCACAGCTTTTTTATTCACTCATCTACTAATGGACACTTGGTCTGCTTCTAAATATTAGCTCTTATAAATAATGTTGCAGTGAACATTGGGATACATATAATCTTTTTGAATTAGTGTTTTGGGTTTCTTTGGATAAATTCCAAGAAGTGTAATTATCTCCTCCACACTCAGGATCTCCTCTTCCCTCACTCCTTAATGTCTTCGCCTCAGGTCTCTCCAGCTCTTCTATTCCAAACTAGGCTCAAAATGAAGAAGGACTCTTTGGATATAGGGAACTGTGCCCAACACCTTAAAATACTATATGTGTACATTGGCCAATAATCTCCACTTCTAGAAACCTGTCTTAAATAAATAGAGATTTATGGACACAGATGTTCCTATCAACATATGATGGAAGTGAAAAATCAGAAATGGCCCAGGGTCCCCAACAGGGGCTTTGGAAATCTGATGTGGGAACACAAAAAATGCCAAGGAGGAAGAGCATTGACTAGCAGTGTCCACCTTTAGAGAAATGAGGTTCTGGAAGGGCACATGCCTGGGAATCCTCCCTGCCCTACAACCACAAGTGCACATGCACACATGTGAGCACACTTAGGCATGCACACTGCATGTATGGGTGCAGGAATACAGGTACACACACAAGCACAGCCAACATTACATGTGCACACAGGGAAAAAACTAGAACAGTGAGAACCCCGTGTCAGGGTTCTCTTTTCTGGAAGAACTTTGTTCTTTAATTGATTCTGAATTCCTTTAGAAACTATTATTGCACTATAATAAATTTTTATTTTCTTTGTCATAAATCCTTTAACAACATAATGTACTTTACTCCATAGATGAATGATAAATGAATAATGTTGAACATATGAGTATAATTTTTTTTTTTTTTTGACAGAGACAGAGAGTCAGAGTGAGGGATAGATAGGGACAGACAGATAGGAACAAAGAGAGATGAGAAGCATCAATTTTTTGTTGTGGCACTTTAGTTGTTCATTGATTGTTTTATGAGTATAATATTTTTAAAACTATCAAAGTCTTATGAAAATGGAGACGTCACTTCAAAGAGAAGATAAGAGACTTGCAAGTCCCACCCCAGAGGTTACCATCATGAGTGGCTTGTTGGTTTCTCTCAGAGTCCACCTCTTTTATTCTGTCTTGTCTCTGTTACATTCAGACTGATTTGTGTGTGTGTGTGTGTGTGTCTGCCTATTGAAATCAGATGTATGTGGTTATGTGTGTGTGTGTGTGTCTGCCTATTGAAATCAGATGTATGTGGTTTAAGAGGTGGAATCCTGGATGCAGATGGTTGATCTACATGTCTCGTTAGAGGAACCCTGAGGTCTTTGTCTGTTGGCAGCTATAGTCCTCTGCACCCACTGTAGTTGCTGCTCAGCTTCTCTTGTCCATGTGGACCAGGATTGGCGGATCCCATTTCCTCTCTGTGGACATTAGTGTTTTTTCCAATTCCTGGCTATTCCATCAGTGCTCTGATGGGCAGTCTGGAAAATACTTCTTTGAAAAATAGTGCAAGAATTTTTGTAGGCTAACTGCTTAGGGTAAACACTGCCAAGTTAAGGTGTGCAACTGTGGAACTTTGATGAGTTCTGCACATCAAATTCAGAAGGGGTCTTTTTCCTTTTATCTGTAGGGAGCTGCTGGGGCCTTTGCTTCCTCACTTTGTCCCCAAGGCTGGTCACCACCAGATGAGAAGCCCACCTGTCTCATAGTGACAGTGCATGTGTCTACATTGGGGAGGTCAGTCATGTCTGATGCATGCTGGTGTGTGCTCTGCCTCTTGTGGGAAGTGCATCTGTTTGCACTCTGTCCCTTCAGAAAACACCGACTTTCGAGAGTTATCTTCAATCCCAGGGATGTGAAACCTCTCTCTGGCTTTGGGTTGTGAGGAAATTTTTCAGTTTGTGGTTTGCTTTCCAGATTTCTGCATTTTCCTCATGCTTGTTTTAGGTCCAAGAAGAACCAGCCTTTGCCTGACTGGCTCTGGCCTTGAGATCACACAACACAGTGGTCTCTACTCCGAGATGATATACACACTTAATAAAAAGGATTCAATAGTCAGTACCACTAAAGATATCTGTCTCCAAATTGACTAGTCTGAAGCTATCTGAAGTACTCAACTCCATCTGGAGTTCAATCACACTTTCTCATATGATTAATCACCAGCTGCTTATAAAGGAAGGTGTTGTCAAGGAAGGTAGGCCTGAAATTAGCTGTACAGCTGCATTTTGGCTATAGGCAATCCCAATAACAAGATTAGAGTGTATGAAGGCAAATATAGCTATGACTCCTTTGCTCCTTTTTTTAATGCAAAAGTGCTATATTAATAAAATAAAAAAATCTAAACTTGTATAAAACAATCTGTATCAGTTTCTGAAATCCAAATTAAAGATGAATATAATCAATTTGTGCTTAGACTTGAACAATATTACACAAGTCTTGAGATATAGCTGACATATGCAAGTTTCTGAATTTTATTTATGTGACTCATTTTACTCTGATACATTTCTTGTGAACAAGAAAATAGATTTTGGTTCCTTTAAATTATGTTTTCTTTGAAAAAAATAAAAATAAAATTATGTTTGCTTTGTTTATAACTAATGAGATATGTCCTAAACTTCTTGAAATATACTTTGGGATAGAAACATGGTTGGATTAATCTACTATAGAATATTTTTGAATGTCTGGAATTTAAATTATGATCAGAAATGATTATTGTATGATTGATGCCTAGTTATTCAAAGATATTTAAAACTTACAGACCTCTTAAATGATGATTACTGCAATCATCAATATTCTTGTTCTGAAATTTTAACACTTTTTGAGTGTTATCAGTAGTTTAAGCCATAAATAAGAACAGGAGGCAAACCATTATTCAATTTTACCCAGGAAGAACACTGAACTTAATAGCCAGTATGTGTTATACAGTGATTATTTGGTTAGAAATATTGGGCCTCGTTATTTATCCAGTGAAGCATTATGGGAATTAATGTCTCCAGACACTTGCCACTGAATTACTTATATTGCAACACTAGACCAGGTTTTTTTTTTGAGGCATCTTTATCTAAAGTGGCCATGGATTCAGAAATCATTTATCTCCATTTTGACCAATAATTAAGATATCTGTTTGCTGATTAGGATGTAGAGATTTTTCTCCCCTTCTAATGGTAGGTAAATAATCCGTAATGAAATTGAATTGAAACTGTGGTGACTTTTGAAATAAACTTTTTCATATCAAAGTATACTTTAGAGCAAAAAAGTACATAAATGTTTGAGTGTACTGCTCAGGACACTGATGATTTTAAGTACATGTGGTCGATTACTAACAGATTTGTGAAAGTGCATAGGAGACTAGGAATTACCAGATAAGAGTAACACAATTGAATGAGAATAATTTGAAGGTGCATTTTGGAACTTTAGGTAAGACTACACATATAAAAATTATGTCATATACTTGTCATACATATACTTCTTGCTATATGGTTAAAACATTTCATCAGGAGATTATTCTTTTCCAAGGTCAATCTTAAATGGTAACTTCATAAAGACTGCTCAGATGAAGAAGCAAAATGTTTTCAAACTATCAATCTTAATCTTTCTATACAAAGTGTGTGACACAGCCACAATAGCTAATTGATTTTGATGCACTGTATCATTCTCTGGTATGTCATAGTATTTTCAATTTGATGTAGACATCTTTATTGCTTTACTGTATTGTGTGCCATTGCTGTAATCTTTCAGTAATATAGTCTTCAATGAGAACCCAATACACCAAATTTTGCTTATTTTCTTTAGATATATTACCTTGCAATTAAGGCATTCTGCCAAAAAATAAGTGACATGATTTGGTTGTGATTATATGGTCCAAAGAAATAAGTTTTTGTGCACAAAAAGATATTAATAAAGATATTAGCACACATTCCAAAACTGTTACTTTCATAATTCTTTTTTTATAAAAAATATTTCTATATAACCAGTTGTGTGTAAACCTTTAAAAGCAAAATCATTTTTTTCTATTAAATAGACATTTATGCTGGAAGTAGTAAAAGAATTGAATAGTATTAATAAGATTTTTAAAAATTTATTTCTAAATAATACCATTTGAAGAAATGTGGTGATAAGAAACTATGTGTGAATGGCCTGTTTACCAATCTATTACAGTGGCTCAGCCCACTTGATGTGAGTTTATGTACTTACTATACCTGGTGTTTACTGATGCTTACATATACAGTCATGCACATGAGTTAACTCATTTAATCCTTAAAGCAACCTTCTGTGATAGATACTGTCATTGTCCTCCCTATTTTACAGATCAAACTAAGGCACTGAGAGTTTAAGAAACTTTACCAGCAGCCAGCAGAGTTGAGATTTCAATTTAGGTTTGGCAGCCTCTGCTGGATTTTGATATTATAAACGATAATGGTTAAAAATGACTCTGTCAGAGATTATTTTAGTTTGCAAAAATTTCATAAATTACATAGAACAAAGGTCATTTCCTTTTGAACGGGGGCTACTTCAGAAATACATGGAGAAAAAAGGATGTGTCAAAGAAAGGTTTAGTAAGAGCAGGCAGGAGAGATAGATGATCTTAGATAGCATTGCTGCATAATCCTTTCCTTTGCTTTGTGCAAATGCTGCTGTAACTAACCCTGATGATGAATGATTTTGTCACATCTCTTTGTGAAGATTAACTAGGTTTTCCCAGTAAACAAAAGTATGCCATGATGTAGCCAGATTTTTTTTATTAATTTATTGTGTTTACATAGATTCTAATGTCACTTGTGTTCCCCAGTACATCCCCCTGTCTCTCTTCCCGTAACACCCTTCCCCCTACCTTCCAGGATTTGCTTTTCTGCTCTTGTCCCATCCTATCACCCTATCATCCCCTTTCCCTCTGTCTGCTTTCCTTCTGGATCCTTTGACCCCACCTCTGTCTCTATTCTGCACCTTAGTTCATATTATTCGTCAGATTCCTCATATGACTGAGATCATATGATATTTTTCTTTCTCTGCCTGACTTATTTCACTTAACATAATAGTTTCCAGTTCCATCCATGTTTTCGCAAAAAATAGTATTTCCTTCTTTTTCATGGCCCCATAGTATTCCATTGTGTATATGTAACACATTTTTTTAATCCATTCGTCCACTAAAAGACACTTGGGCTGTTTCCAGGTCTTGGCTATTGTAAACAATGCTGCCATAAACATGGGGGTGCATTTCTCCTTTTCAAACTGTGCTATGGTATTCTTGGAGTATATTCCTAAAAGTGGGATGGCTGGGTTAAAAGGCAGTTTGATTTTTAACTTTTTGAAGAATCTCCATACTGTTTTCCACAGTGGCTGCACCAGTCTGCATTCCCACCAGCAGTGCAGGAGGGTTCCCTTTTCTCCACATCCTCGCCAGCACTTACTCTGTGTTGTTTTGTTGATGAGCGCCATTCTTACTGGTGTGAGGTGATATCTCATTGTGGTTTTAATTTGCATTTCTCTAATGATTAGTGAGGTTGCGCATTTTTTATATGCTTACTGGCCATCTGTATGTCCTCTTTAGAGAAGTGTCTATTCAGTTCCTTTGCCCATTTTTTAATTGGATTGTTATCTTCCTGCTGTTGAGTTTTACAAGTTCTCTATAAATTTTGGTTATTAAACCCTTATCAGACATATTGTCAAATATGTTCTCCCATTGTGTGGTTTGCCTTTTTATTTTTTTCATATTGTCTTTAGCTGTGCAAAAGGTTTTTAGTTTGGTATAGTCCCCTTTGTTTATCCTGTCCTTTATATCCCTTTCACGTGGAGATAAATCAGCAAATATATTGCTGCGAGTGATGTAGAAGAGCTAATGGCCTATGTTTTCTTCTAGGATGCTTATGGTTTCATGACTTACATTTAAGTCTTTTATCCATTTTGAGTTTATTTTTGTGAATGGTTTGAGTTGGTGGTCATTTTTTTTGCAAGTAGCTGACCAAATTTCCCAACACCATTTGTTAAAGAGACTGTCTTTACTCCATTGTATGCTATCACCACCCTTGTCAAATATCAATAGTTCATAAAGGTGTGGGTTTATTTCTGGGTTCTCTATTCTGTTCCATTGATCTGTATGCCTATTTTTCTGCCAGTACCAAGCTGTTTTGAGTATAATGGCCTAGAAGTATAATTTGATGTCTGGAAGTGTGATACCACCCACTTTATTCTTCTTTTTCAAGATTGCTGGGGCTATTTGTGTTCTTTTTTGGTTCCAATGAATTTTGGAATATTTGTTCTATAAGTATGTCCTTGGTATTTTAATAAGAATTGCATTGAATTTATAAATTGCTTTGGGTAATATGGAAATGTTAATGATGTTTATTCTACCTAGCCATGACTCATTTTAAGCCCTAATATGTGGTCTATCCTAGAGAATGTATCATGAGCACTTGAAAAGAATGTATATTCTGCTGCTTTAGGGTGCAAGGTTCTAAAGATATTTATTAAATCCAGTTGATCTAGTGTATCTCTTAATTCTGTTGTTTCTTTGTTAATTTTCTTTCTTGAGGACCTATCAATTGATGTTAGTGGTGTATTGAAATATCCTACTATTATAGTATTGCTGTTGATCTCTCCCATTATGTCCATCAAAATCTGCTTTATATATTTAGGTGCTCCTATATTAGATGCATATATATTTATAATGGTTATCTCTTCCTGTTGGATTGCTCCCTTTATCATTATGTAGTGACCTTTACTATAGTTTTTGTTTTTAAGTCTATTTTGTCAGATATAAGTATTGCTACCCCAGCTTTTTTAAAATT
Source organism: Saccopteryx leptura (assembly GCF_036850995.1). NCBI lineage: Eukaryota > Metazoa > Chordata > Mammalia > Chiroptera > Emballonuridae > Saccopteryx > Saccopteryx leptura. Next base: position 82,761,937 of record NC_089504.1, read on the forward strand.
TCCATTTACGTGAAATATTTTTTCCATTCTTTTACTTTCAGTCTATGTGTATCTTTGTTTTGAGGTGCATCTCCTGTAGACAGCATATGTATGGGTCCTATTTTCTTATTCATTCATCTACCCAATGTCTTTTGATTGGAGCATTTAATACATTTACATTTAAGGTTATTATTGATATGTAGTTGTTTATTGCCATTTTATTCTTTAAAGTTATATTTCTCTTTTACTATATTTTCCCCCCTTTCTTCTGTTTACAACAGGCCCCGTAGCATTTCTTGCAACATTGGTTTGGTTGTAATAAATTCCTTGAGTTTTTTTAGTCTGGAAACCTTTTTATTTCTCCTTCAATTTTAAATGATAGCTTTGCTGTATAAAGAAGTCTTGGTTGTAGTTTCTTGTTCTGCATTACTTTGAATATGTCTTGCCATTACCTTCTGGCCTCAAGTATTTCTGTTGAGAAGTTGGATGCCATCCTTATGGGGTTCCTTTATAGGTAATAACCTTTTTTTCTCTAGCAGCTTTTAATATTTTCTCTTTATCTCTTAGCTTTGGTATTTTAATTATGATGTGTCGTGTAGATTTTTTTTGGTTTCTTTTTAATGGAATTCTCTGTGCTTCTTGAATTTGTGTGACTTTTTCTGCATCAATTTAGGGAAGTTTTCAGCTATGATATCATTGAACAAAGTCTCTAACTCTTGTTTTTTCTCTTCTTCTTCAGGAACTCTGATGATACAGATGTTGTTTCTCTTTAGGTTGTCACAGAGCTGTCTTAGATTTTCCTCAGATTTTTTCAATCTCTTTTCTTTTTGCTGTTCCTCTTTTATGCTATTACTTATCTTGTCCTCTAAGTTGCTGATTCGATCCTCTGCTTCATCCAGCCTGCTTTTAATTCCTTCCAGTGTAGTCTTCATTTCTAATATTGTTTATCATTTCTGTCTCGTTCTTCTTGATAATTTCTGTGTCTTTTTGATGCTTTTAATTTCTTTACTGAAGTGTTCATTAAGTCCATACATTGTAGCTTTGAGATCTTTAAGCATCCTAAAAGTCATTATTTTATACTCTGCATCCAGTAATATGATTACTTCCAATTTGTCCAAGACTTTATCAGAGAATTTATCTTGCTGAAGCATATGACTTATTCTTCTCTGCTTATCCATTATTCTCTATGGCTTGTAGGCTTCTTACAGCTGTGATCTCCTTACCTAGTCGAGCTTCTTTGAAGTCTTGATTTGTTTGTTTTCTTCTCAGTTTTCTTAACCCAGTGGTAGTCTTGTTTACTGATCTCAGCAGAGGGCTTATTTGGAGCTGTATCCAGGAATGTGATGGATGTAACTTGAGACTTTGAAGGCCCAATCTGCCAGCTTCTTTCTAGGGGTGGGTGCTTTATTTGTTTCAGTAAGGGGAGGTGTATCTCAGATCTCCATGGAGACCTGACTTACTGCCCCTCCTCCCCACTTCCTGGTTTCAGCTGGGTCTTGTTGCTCTGATTGGAGCTGGAGAGCTTTCTGGAGGTGGGTCACCCAGAACCACTTTAGGCTTGTGCTTTGTTGAGGGTTCAACCTCTCCCCCAGCTATAGCCACCTCTGCACTGGATGAGTCAGCTTCTCAGGTCATCCCATACATTCCTCTGCCCATCACTGTCTGTCTCTCTCTCCCCACTTTCTTTTTGGAATAAAAGCCAGCCTTCTCAGCTCACCTCATTCCCAGGTCCCCAGGCAAGTGGGTGAGAGCAATATTTTTTGCTCTTTTACTTGTAATGAGAGCCCTTCTGGGATATCAGTCTCACCCCACCTTCACTCCTGGAAGCAGGGGAGACCTACTGCACCTTGGAGCTCCCTACCAGGCTTGGTGTGGCTTCTGCTTTGCTCCATAGTTTTTGAGACCTGTTCTTTTAATCCAAAGTTGGTTTTTCATGCTGATTGTTCCTAAATTAATTTGTAATCCAGTTTGGTGGTGTGAGCTGGGAGTCTGTGTGTCTGCCTACTCCACTGCCATCTTGGTTCTCTAGTTGATGTAGCCAGTTTTAAACATCCCACAGACTTATATGCCACAAAGCTCAATTATGACAGTACCAGTTCTAGTAAGTTTGTTTTTGAACTCTTCTCCCCTCCTCCTTTTTTTTTCTCTGTGTCACAATGATACAGAAGCCTGAAGTCACCTGTAACATGTTCTGGAAAGAGAATTGGGGAAAGGGAGAATAAATCTAGTAATTCTTTTTTAGTATCTAATATTTCTTTTTTAGTATCTAGTACTTCTTATTTAGTCTCAGGCTTTTTCTCCAAGGCCTGATATCAGCCTTAGCTGCTGGAGGGAAGACAATTCTATTCTATAATAAATTAAGATCAATGTATTAATTGTTATATGGAACAGGAAGTTCTAAATTTTAAATCTAGGCTGCTTAAATTTAAAGTGCTTGTCAAAATAATACTTACCTATCTTATTTGTTATACTATTGTGTCCTTTCTGGCTCAAATTTGGATCCAAAATTGGGGAGCTGGCAAAAACTATGGTCACATATTTACTTGAACTGATTGACATGTAGTTTTCCGGCTTTTCTTATGATGGAAACAAGAAATGTGGTTAATGAAAGAGGCAGACACCATGTTTTCTGAGATCTGAGACTCTTGAGGAGAGGAATAGAAATACGGAATGAGAAGTGGTATCTGTTTCCCACCCCAGACCTGTTCTAGTCTCTCCAGGAGAGTAGATTGAGAAGTGAAGAGTGGTAATAATGTCCTGAAAGATCTTGAAAGACCCTACCAATATCAGTACTGTTTTACTGGCCCAGGTGGTAAAGTTTTCAAGTAGTATGTTACTATGTTAATATGTTGGTTATTTGTCATTGAATTAATACATTCAAAGTTTATGTTTTGTTGTCTTTGTGGTAAAATGTATATTGCATAATTCTTTTGTGTGCATGTGAGAGCAACAGAGAAAGAGAGAGAGAGACAAAGAGAGGGACAGATAGGGACAGACAGACAGGAAGGGAGAGAGTTGAGAAGCATGAATTCTATTTTGTGGCACCTTAGTTGTTCACTGACTGCTTTCTCATATGTGCCTTGACTGGGCTACAGCAGATTGAGTGACCCCTTGCTCAAGCCAGTGACCTTGAGTTCAAGCTGGTGACCTCAGGGTTTTGAACGTGGGTTTGAAACCTTCCCAGACTGATGCTCTATCCATTGTGCCACTGCCTGGTCAGGCTAATTAAAAAAAAAAAAACTTATGAGGCTTAGACATTTTAAATCTAGGGTCAGAGAAAAAACACAGTACTGAATAAATTAAAGGGGTCATAGGAGTCAAGAATAAAGATGCATTTTGATTTTATCCCATAAGTCATGCTTGATTAACTTGTATAGAAAGAAATTATCAGGAGGAGAAATAACGTCTCTGATTATATATCTAACAAACTAAAGGACAGCTACATCAGAAGGGAAGGGAGCCCAGTAAGTTTGGTGATGTAGAGCTGCCTGCAACTAGGAAAAGGCTGTGTCTACTTTTATAAGTCCTTCACTTTTTTTGATCACTACTTTAGAAGGGTCTGAGATAACATATGATAGACTGCAAATTATGAAGTCAATAGAGATGCAAATTATAATTTTGTGTATTCTTACATTGAATTATCTGAATAATTATCTTTATTACATTTCTTCACATACATTTGTTTTCTGTTGCGCATTATTTTTATAAATGATTGTGCTCTCTCATTTATAATTATTGGCTTGTATTTGGGCATAACTTTTTTTTTCTTCATTTTTCCGAAGCTGGAAACGGGGAGGCAGTCAGACAGACTCCCGCATGCGCCCGACTGGGATCCACCCGACATGCCCACCAGGGAGTGATGCTCTGCCCCTCTGGGGCGTTGCTCTGTTGCATCCAGAGCCATCCTAGTGCCTGAGGCAGAAGCCACAGAGCCATCCCCAGCGCCCGGGCCATCTTTGCTCCAATGGAGCCCATGCTGCGGGAGGGGAAGAGAGAGACAGAGAGGAAGGAGAGGGGGAGGGGTGGAGAATCAGATGGGTGCCTCTCCTGTGTGCCCTGGATGGGGGAATTGAACCCGGGACTCCTGCACGCCAGGCCAACGCTCTACCACTGAGCCAACCGGCCAGGGCCTGGGCATAACTTTTTTTAAAAAAATTATTTTAATGGAAAGCTTGGTGAGGGTTTTAGTTGGAGTTTTTAAGTTTAATTACAACACCAGTGAGGAGACTAAAATAATTTTTGAATCCTGTTGAAAAATCTAGACAATAACAATCTAGATTTTTCTTGTTAAAAAATCATCACAATAACATCTGTATATTTTAAAGCAAAAATTTATTTATTTAATGCAGTACAGTTGACCATTAAATGATTATATCACAGAAGGCTAGATGGCTTATAAAGATTATGAATTGTCATAACAGATTTTTAAAATTCAATATGTAACTTTTGATGTAATCTAAGCTTATTTGTAAAACAAGTTAAGATAAATAAATATATCACATATATGTACAAACTAATAGCATTTGTGCACATTTTAAATATATGGAACTATAATATATATATAAATGCACAGAGTTATATATATATACATATACACACAGAATTATAATATATACATATATATATAATTGTTTATGGATTATAGTGAAAAGAATACACAAAAAACTGAAAGGTTATATACCAAATTTCTAGTAGTGAGTTTTGAGGTAGAAATGAAAGTTAAGGTGTCAATTGAAAGAAAATGGAACTGAAGAAGATTTTCAAAACAGACTGACTTGTAATACTTTCTGTCTTCAAGTAATGAAATCTTGAATAAAAACTAATAAAATACTAAAAATTCATCCTAGATGGTATATTTGAGTTTATTGCATTTTTAAAAGCTAAGAACTATATGATTTCACACATAGGTGGGATATAAAACTGAGACTCATTGACAGAGATAAAAATGAAGGGGTTACAAGGGAGAGGGATGTGGGGAAGAAGGGAGTAAACAGGGACAAATATATGATGATGGAAAATGATTTGACTTTGGATGATGGGCACACAATGCAATCAACAGTTCAAATACTGTAGAGATGTTTACCTGAAACTTATGTATGCTTATTTATCAATGTCACACTATTAAATTTGTTTTAAATAAAAAAAACTCATTAAAAAACTTATCTATATTGTTAAATCAAAAGAGTCAAATATGTGAAGTCACTATGAAACATAGTGTATAAACTGTGCTTTTTACTCTGGAAGAATTTATCATCTAAAAGTGAACAAATCAGCCTGTGTGTGTGTGGGGGGGCAGATGGGTGGGGAATAAAGACCAGAAAAGAATATGTGCTGGACTGTATGTGTCATGAGATAAGGAACATGTCTTTATTATGAAGTCCTAGTACTTTGCACAGTTCCAGACACATGGTAGAAAAATCAATAAGTATGTATTTGTCTGCTCTGAGGGCAGAGATCCAAAGAAAAAGATGAACAATTAATCTTCATGCAAGTTATCAATTGTTACAGCAAGCATGTAATCTGTTGCCATAAGGTGTGAGAAGCACACAATGAAATGCAATCTCAGAATTCGGGAACCTGTGAGAGATGAAAAAGATAGTTAAATACGTTTCTTTAAACAAGACAACTCTGAGGTATTCCTGATGCACCTGTCATCTTCAAAGATGTTTCTTGCCTGAAGGAAACTGAAAATTGCTCCTTGATCCCTCCTAGCTAAGAGAAATCCTGTGGAAAGTGTTCTTTGAGTGTCACTTGTATTGAAAATACTTACAGTGATTTTAGAAAAATGAATACTTCTGATCACATTCCAGACATGTTCTGGGTGTTTGGCCTTAGGCAATGTATTTTAATTAATTTTCAGGTGATTATTACTGGGAGTTATTGGGTTATAAAATAACAATTTGATAGTAGAATCTAGCATAAAATATTAAAATGGCATAGCTTGAGTATACTCAATTATGAGGCTGTGTTTCAGAAAGTATGTAACTAAAGTCCTATAGAATTAAATAAAAATCTAATGATTTTAGAATATGAGAAGAGAAGCCACAGGCTGGGAAAAAGTAATTTTTTAAGGCATATCTGATGTTATCCAAAAGAACTCTTAAAATTTAACAATAATATAATGAACAACCTAATTTAAAAATGGGCCAAATACCAAACAAACATCTAACTGAAGAATATTACAGATGACAAATAAATATATGAAAAAAGGCTGTACATCTTATGTCAGTACGTAATTGAAAATTAAAACAACGAGATATACCTACATACCTATTAGAATGACCAACACCCAAAACACTGACAACATTAGGTGATCAAATGCTGGAAAGCATGTGGAATAATAGGAATCTCATTATCAGCTAGTTGGAATGCAAAATGGTGTAGCCACTTTGGAAGACATTTTGGCAGTTTCTTACAAACTACACCTATTCTTACTATATCATCTAGCAATTTTACACTTTATATGTACCCAAGTGAATCAAAAACTTTTATCTACACAGAAAACTGCATATGGATGTTTATAGAAGCTTGATTTATAATTGCCAAAATAGGAAATAATCAAAGTATCCTTCAGTAATGGATATATAAACTGTGGTATATCCAGACAATGGGATATTAATCAGTACTAAAAAACAATGAGCTATCAAACTATGACATGGAGAAAATTTAAATGTATATTAATTGCTATGTGAAAGAAGCCAATCTGAAAAGGCTACATACCGCATGATTCCAACTAAGGGTATATGATATTGTGGAAAAGGCAAAAGTATGGCGATAACTAAAAGATTTCCAGCAGGTGAAAGTGGGAGAAGAATTAGGTATGTACAGGTGGAACACAGAAAGTGGGGTAGTCTTGCGATTTTCAGCCCCCTTCCATTTGGCCAGGTCATGCTAAGTGACAGCTGGCTCAGCTGACATTCTCTGAGTGTTACAAGGGCATTATAAGGGCCACACTGTGGGCCATGGTGAACAGAAGGAGGAAAACATCTTGCTTAGGGGCTGAGCCTGTTCTGTTTTACCATTTATTCCTCTATTCTCATCCCATCCCCCAATTCCTCTCACACACACAGTTATATGGGGTTTCAGAAATATGCTCATGGAAACTATTTTGTATGATACTGCAATGGCTCATATGTCATTATTTATTCCAAACCTATGGAATATATGACACCAAGAATAAACACCAATGTAAATTACAGTTTGGGTAATAGTGATGTGTTAATGTAGATTCCCTGATTCCAACAGATTGACCTCTGCCAGTTTGAGAGAGGTTGTGCCTGTGTGGAGTAGAGAGTGTACAGAGACTCTTTGTACTATACATTTAGTTTTGCTGTGAACCTAAAATTACTCTTTAAAAAGTCCGTTATAAAAACCTTAATTATTTATCAATTCATTTATTCATTTAAAAGTATTAATTGCTTGCCTGTTGTGTGTTTGGCATTTTGTTGTGTGTTAGACAAACAAAGATAAATAAACCAGTTTAATTGAGAAACAAATCAACAGGTTATAACACAATGTGATAAGTACTGCAATCAAAATAGAAGCAAAATGCTTCACTAACTCTCTAAAAAAGAAGAAAAAAATTAAAGCTACTAACTCAGCTTTAGTTAGCGGGAAAATTTCAAAGAAGTTAAGAGTTGAATTGAGTATTATGACAGTTTTCCTGTTGAAATCTTTTAGGCAAAGGCAAGGAAAGCATTACAATATAAAGAACTGGAACAACCATGAAATATGATTGATCAACCCTCCTAAGTGTCATGTACTATATCACTATCAATCACTCTAATATGGTGTCATAGGTTATTTTCCTGATGAGGCTCTACATATGTAGTGGGTAAATGAAGATAATGATGATCATAAAAATTAGTATTATCTAGCTCAGATGTATAGAAGTTTACATTAAGATGTCTATTAAATTATTATTTTTTCTTATAATAAATATGGAATACATATATATTTTTCTAGTTATCTTAATTAGTTCATATAGTTTAGATTTAATTAGGCTAGCATGGAGTATTATAGAACCTCTGTATTTGTTTCATAAATGAATGTTTTAGTCAATAGATTGTTTTTTAACAGGGTGTTTGCTTATACTACTCTTTCTATCAGTGTTTAATCCAATCTAACATCCTAATAGAAAGGTTTGTTTTTTTTTCAGGCTAATGTTTTAAACACCAACAGTTCAGTATCAACACCTTAATTACATACACTGAAAGCTAATATTAGGCAAATTGTATTCTGTTGACTACCTTTGGTTCAGTGGACTTCAGTAATTAAAAAAGCTCTTTAAAGACAAATATATTGCATTCCTGCAATGTGCATGAACTCGATTATTACCATAGACTTGATCACAAACTTTTCATAGAACATTCAAGGGGGCAAGGGCTCTAGATTTGAGTTCAGTTAATCTTTACTGTTTGCTAGATGCTTGGCTATGTGTTAGGTACTTACTGTCACTTTATTCTTTTTATTTATTTTTACAATATTTCATTGTTAGGAAATTGGTGTTTATGCATTATGTAGCCTTATAATACTTTTAGGAGTTGAGTGTGGTCATCTTCCTTTATAGAATGAGTTTATTACTCTCAAATACCATTCTTCCCCATTCTTTTATATAATATCTAATCTATGTAATACTATAAAGACTATGATGAGAAGGGAACACTATTTTGCATAAAAATATATTTAATAAACAGGGCACATGAACCTGACCTGTGGTGGCGCAGTGGATAAAGTATTGACCTGGAAATGCTGAGGTTGCCGGTTCGAAACCCTGGGCTTGCCTGGTCAAGGCACATATGGGAGTTGTTGCTTCCAGCTCCTCCCCACCTTCTCTCTCTGTCTCTCTCTCCTCTCTCTCTCCCTCTCTGTCTCTCTCTCTCCATTTCTCTCTCCTCTCTAAAATGAATAAATAAAATTAAAAAAACAAAACAAAACAAAACAGGGCACATGATATAGGCTTAAAAATAAATTATGAGCTAAATGATAAAACAGGCATAATTTATTAATTAGGAATTTAGAATAAGTTGATAGGCAATAACAGAGTTAAAAAATAATGAGAGCTCAAAGAGATAGATATTTTGTTCAGTCTGATTTTACTGAGCCTGTATCTTTTTATGAAAACATCATATGCTTTTTAGAAATCTACTATTAAAAATTACTGGTAAACTGAAGAAGCTAAGAATAGTTCTTGTAAAAAAGGCTTGAACATCATCGAAGAGAGTCACAAAACATTTTTTAAAAGAACTGGTTTAAGCTATTCATAGAAACATTGTTGAGTTGTTACTATGCAATTGACACTATGGAATGGAGATGAAGGTCATGCACTTGGCGTTCAAGCTGTGCACTTTGAAGATGCCAAGCCTTGTTCCAAACATTTATCATTATCTCATACCAATTTCACAATAATCCCAAACTATAGGAACTAGTATATATCTACTTTGTGGATGAGAAACACAAAGGCACAGAGAGAGTGAAGGCATGTGGCCAAGATCATACAACTAGTACGAGGCACAATTGGAAATTAAGCTAGGATTGGTTGGCCCCAGGTCCCCTGTGGTTTACCAGTTTGCTATCAGCCTTCTCCCAGACTATAGAGTTAATGATTGTGATGAATACATTTCTGGAGTAGTGAGGATCCTTAAAAGAAAAACACCTAATTCTAGAGAAAGAATAGCATGGGAATACATAAGAAATTAGAACTTAAGTGAAGCTATAGACAGTTTAGTGTGACTTACATATAGAGTTCAAAAATGTTACAGGAAAGGAAGGAAGAGAAGTTGACTGAGGATGGATTATAAGGGTTAATTAAAAGTGTGAAAGCCTATTAGGAGAGTAGCTTGTTTAGATTGCATTTTAGATAAAATAAATTGGAAATAAACTTCTAACAGGAGTCAAGTTGGTAGGCTAGTAACATGACCTAACCTATGTTAGTTGTGAGGTCTTCAGCAGCTGCAGTAGATATAAAAAGTCTAAAAAGGTTTTTCTGAAGAAGGTCAATGCTAGAAGTGACAAACTTAAATGACATGCTTGGTTTGGGGTGAGGAGAAGGAGAAGCATAACTCCCAGATTTTCATCTTAGAGCACTGATTGGAGGGTGGTGCTTCTCATTTAGACAGAGAACCTAGAAACAAAGTTAGGTTTGGTGTGTGGGGAGGGGGAGACAAAAGTTTTCGTCAAATGTGGGATTCACTGATTTGAGTCAGCCAATTAAGTAAATCTGGAACAAGACCGTTCCAGACATCAACGGCATATGGGAAGTAGTTGAAGCTAGGAGTTTAGATGAAGTCAGCTAGGGAGAATTCATAGGAAGCCAAAATTTGAGACTCAAGGGTAGAATGCTGTGTAATATTAAAATTATTGAGGGACAGGTTTGTGGGAATCCTGAGAGGAGTGGACTGAAAAGGAGGAAAGAGTGCTATCAATACTTCTTCTTGGTAGAGCAGAATAGTACATACAGAAGAGGAAGCATTTCAAGAGGCCTAAATACTAGTTACAGAAACTTAATTCTATCACTAATTTATTTAAAATTACTTTCCCAAACTTTCTTTTGCACTCATTACAATATCTCTGATCTCACATCCTGTGAGTCCTTTTAGGTTAAATTCTGGATTCATGGGAAGGTGAAATTATGCATTCCTAGTAGGGAATACTATAAACTTCAAGTAGAAGACATCTTAACACACAGCCTTCTGTATGGGATTAATTAAGCATTCTTCTTAATTGCTGTGCAATTATTTTTGCACATTTATAACCTTTTCTCAAGTTCATTGACACACTCTACTATCATGTTAGGTGTAGATGGAGACAAGAGAGAGGGAGAAAATATCTTACACATCAAGAGAAAAGTAAATGATGAAAGGCAAAGTTGGGCATAATTTTCTTTTGGAAACTGCAGCACCTGCTACATTTCCTAAGCTTAAAATGGCCTCTGTTGCTTCAGCTACTGCTCTAACCATCTGCTGAGCTGTACAGAGATGGTCTGCAGCAGCTGAAAGCCACTTCAAATGCTTAAAGTCAGTCTTGTTGGCACAGTAAAGAAGCCAGGGATGTATCAGTGCCAAATGCAGGTCCTGTTTCTTCCCTTTGCTGCCATGAAAAAAAATTAACCAAGGCTTTAAGAGCTGCTATGGACATAAACATGATTTAATATCTCTTTAGCATTTTCAGGACCACAGCATTAGCAGACACCTTGGAGATGCTTAGGAGTGAAATCTCTAAAGTAGTTCTCTGGCAAACCATTTTAAAAACAGATGTCCTGAGCATACTTCAGTACAGCTGCCTATTAGATGACAGTGCTTCAAACACATAGAACATGAAGGAAGTATACTTTCTGTTTTCTTTATAGGATGGCAACTGACACCTGCCTTTCTTAAGTGTGGGAAGAGATTTCTTGGATCCTGCTTGTTCTTCCGTCTGTTTCCCATGCTTTTCTCAAGCACGATGATGAGAGCCCTCGTTAAAATAGAAAAACTGTCAATATAAATCTATTGATGAAATAATCTATGCAGTTATTTGTTTACATAACCAACTTTTTGAATGTATAAGTAGATACTTCAGAGCTGGGACTTTGATTGTTGGTTTTATTTTTATTTGAATCCTGGTTGATCTTTTTTACTATTTTGTGAAATTGGGCAAATAACTTAGCTGCTTTGAGTTTCAGTTTCCTAAGGGGCATCTTATTCTTTTGTGATGATAAATAATGCTATCACTTTCTTTTTTTAATGTTGTTTTCCAGTTACAGTTCATATTCATAGTTATTTTGTATTAGTTTCAAGTGTACAGCATAAAAGTTAGACAATTATATACTTTACAAAGTGTTCCAGCAATATTTCCAATACCCATCTGGCACCATACATAGTTATTACAATATTATTGACTATATTTCTGATGCTGTACTTTACATCCCTATGACAATTTTGTGTCTATCAGTTTGTACTTCTTAATCCTTTCATCTTTTCACGCAGTCCCCCATCCCTGTCACCTCTAGCAAACAGTTTGTTTTCTGAATCTATGAGTTGTTTCAGTTTTGCTTATTTTTTATTTTGTTTTTTAGATTCCACATATAATGGAATCATATAGTGTTTGTCTTCCTCTGATTAGCTTATTTTGCTTAGCATAATACTCTCCAGGTCCATCCATACTGTTGCTATCATATTTATTTATTTATTTATTTATTTATTTATTTATTTATTCATTTTAGAGAGGTGAAGGGGAGAGAGCAAGAGAGTGAGAGTGAGAGCGAGAGAGAGAAGGAAAGAGAGAGAGAGAGAGAAGGGGGAGAAGCAGGAAGCATCAACTCCCATATGTGTCTCTACCTGGAAATCCCAAGGTTGTGAACTGGCGACCTTAGTGTTCCAGGTTGACACTTTATCCACTGTGCCAACACAGGTCAGGCTGTTGCTATCATTTTCAAAGTACTTAATTGAATGCCTGACATAGTAAGTGCTCTATAAATGCCTATTGAATAAAAGAGTTACATAACTATTGCCAAAAGTTATCTTTGAATTTTAAAAATATGTAAAATTTTAATGTTCTGCATTTTGTTAAAGGCAAACAGTTCCAGTTTATCTACAAGCTCCTGTTTTAGTGAACAAAAATTTGCATTACACTTTACTTCCTTCAGGTATAAGGCAAGTTTGTGGCTACAATGTGAAGGGACATACTGCTCTGTTGGCTATTCGGTAGTCAGAAAATTCAGAGAAACCGTACCTTTCCAATTTTTTATTTTATTTTATTTTTTAAATTTTTATTTAGATAATTAAATTTAAAGAGGTGAAATTGATCAATAAGAGTACATAGATTTCAGGTAAACATTTCTATATAGCATTTGAACTGTTGATTTTGTTATGTACTCATCACCCAAATTGAAATCATTTACTGTCATCATATCTTTGTCCCTCTTCACTCCCTTCTCTCAACCCCTCAGTAACCATTTCACTTTTATCTTTGTCCATGATAATCAGTTTTATATCCCACCTATGTGTGAAAGCATATAATTCTTAACTTTTTCTGATTTACTTATTTCACTCAGTATAATGTTTTCAAGGTCTATCCATGTTGTTGTAAATGACAATGTCATCATTTTTTATGGTTGATTAGTATTCCATTGTATATATGTACCATATCTTCTTTATACGATCCTCTATCAAAGGATACTTTGATTGTTTCCATGTCTTGGTCACTGTGAATAATGCTGCGATGAATATGGGGGTGTATGTGTCTTTGTATACGAATGTTTTAAGCTTTTGGGATAAACACCTAGTAGAAATATTACTGCATCATATGGTAGTTCTAGTCTTAGTTTTTTGAGGAACCACCATACTTTCTTCCCTAATGGTTGTACTACTTTACATTTCCACCAGCAGTGAATAAGGGTTCCTTTTTTTTCACAACTTCTTCAACACTTGTTATTATCTGTCTTGTTGATAACAGCCAATTTAACAAATGTGAGGTGTTTTCTCATTGTAGTTTTGATTTGCATTTCTCTTCTAGCTAGTGAAGATGAGCATTTTTTATATATCTGTTACCCATTTGTGTGTTCTTTTTGGGGGAGTGTCTGTTCAGGTCCTTTTCCATTTTTTAATTGGATTGTTTGCTTGTTTGTTGCTGAACTTTGTGAGTGCTTTATATATTTTGGATATTAATCCTTATAAGAACTGTTGTTTGTTAATTTCATCTCCTATTCAGTTGGTTGTCTTTTTGGTTTTTTTATTTTATTTTTTGTGCAGAAGCTTTTTAGTTTGATATAGTCCCATTTGTTTATTGTTTCCTTTACTTCCCTTGCCTTTGGAGTCAAATTCATAAATTGTTCTCTACAGTCAAGGTCCATGAGTTAGTACCTATGTTTTCTTCTATGTAATTTATTGTTTCATATCTTATATTTACAGTAAGTCTTTGATCCATTTTCAATTAGTTTTTGTGCAGGGGGACAAACTGTTGTCCAGTTTCTTTCTTTTACAATGGCTTTTTAATTTTCCCAGCACCATTTATTGAAGAGGTTTTGTTTTTTCCATTGTGTGTTTTTGGTTCCTTTGTTAAAGATTATTTATCATATATATATGTGGGGTTTTTGTTGTTTTGTTTTGGTTTTTTGTATTTTTCTGAAGTTGGAAATGGAGAGGCAGTCAGACAGACTTCCGCATGCGCCTGACTGGGATCCACCTGGCATGCCTACCAGGGGGCGATGCTCCACTCATCTGGGGCATTGCTCTGTTGCAACCAGAGCCATTCTAGCACCTGAGGCAGAGGCCATAGAGCCATCCTCAGTGCCCGGGCCAACTTTGCTCCAGTGGAGCCTTGGCTGCAGGAGGGGAAGAGAGAGACAGAGAGGAAGGAGAGGGGTAGGGGTGGAGAAGCAGATGGGCACTTCTCCTGTGTGCCCTGGCTGAGTATCGAACTCAGGACTCCTGCATGCCAGGCCGACACTCTACCACTGAGCCAACCTGCCAGAGCCATATGTGGTTTTATTTCAGGGCTATCATTGGTCTGTATGTCTGTTTTTCTGCCAATATTATGCTTTTTTGATTATGTGGTTCTGTAATATTTATATAATTTGAAATCAAGTAATGTTATACTTCCAGCTTCATTCTTTTTTATCAGAATTGCTTTGGCTACTCAGAGTCTTTCATAGTTCCACACAAACCTTACATTTTAATTCTAGAATCCTAACAAGTGATAGGAAGTGATATTCACTGAAAATCACCCTGCGATCAATAACGAAATGAAACTCTGATAGAGTTATTAGATTAGTGATATAGCAATTGGCATGGAGTATATGTACTTCAATAATTCATTTAGTAAAGCATATCATGTATTCTTAAGGATAAGAAGGATAAGTATGAATCAGGTGTCTTTATAATTAAATGAACTAATAATTGACAGAATATTAACCAAAAAGCTGATTTGTAAGTAAACATTCATCTGGAGATAAATTTCTATTGACAACCTTAGGGCTGTGTTCATAGTCTTGTCATATTTACTTATGTTAGAATTAGTGAGTTGGATCAAACTATAGAGGTAAGTCTCATCAAATTTTAGATGACAAAGCTGGGAGGGATAAAGAATGTATCGAAGGGCAGAATTAGGATCCCAAATATGTTGACAGGCTGAAACATTTTGAGCCAAATAAACATAATGAAATTTAACAAGGATAAATGTAAGGTCCTATACATGGGTCAAAAAACCCCATAAATACAGCTGCATTTGCAGAGGAAAAAAAAGTTGTAGCTTCTGAGCAGAATGTGTGAAAATGCTTAGAGGTATAAGATGACAGTCATATTTCTCAGAATCAACAATGTGATGTTGATGTCCCCAAAACTAATGTGATTTAGGGGATGCATCACTGAATAAATAGAATCTAGAATGAAAATGTGCACAGACTTACTTTTCTTTAGACTGCTTAGATATTACAGTGCTAATATACTAAGAAGTAATTAGACAAACTGAAACACGTTTAAGAGACTAAATATAAAGAAGCTTCAAACTCTGTTGCATGGAGAGAGTTCAGGACTTGAACTTCAGAGAAAAGTTTTCATGGTTTTGTGATAAGAAAAAGATATAGCAAAAATCATCTAAAATATTTAAATTGTAATAATTTAGAAATTTTTGGTATCATCAGAAAGACAGAATACAGATCAATGAGAAATTTCAGATAAAAAGACAACATCTCAGTATATGAAAATTTTTTAAAAAAATAAGAACTCTCCAAAGTGGGTTCAGTTTCCACAAAAGGATTTGTTCCTCTTAATGAAAGTGTTAGATTAGACTGGATGACCATTGGCAGAGATGTAGAGTATATATATATTTTTGAAATAGGTAAATGAGATACCTTGTGAAGTCTCTTTCTAACTCAGATTTTATAATTTGTACGGGAACTTAAGACACAGTAACAAGTATGTGGGATGATGTCTTGAAGGAAGAATAGTTCTTTCTTTTCCTTTGCACTGGATGTAACTCCGTAATTGTCTCTTTCCCATAGTCACCAAAAGCACACTAAGATTTTTTGAATTTAGAATATTATCAAAATCACCTTACTTTTTACTTTTTAAAATTTTTCATTTCACAATAGAAAAAGAAAGTGAATGAAATACTTCTTTCCAGACTTTGACCAAAGCCAAGTACCTTAGAAGGTAAGTAATAATAGAATTAAAAAAATTCTTTTATTAAAAAGTTTAGGTAATTACATCAAACAAACAAAAACAAACCACAGTAATACTGTCTTCTATAAAATTTTCATTAAACAGACTCATTTTTGAATAAAAGATATTGAACAGAAATGTCTTTATTTCTAGATAAGAGATAGTTTGATCTATTCCTATTTTTTAATCTGCCTATATAAATTGCTTAGTTATATTATAGTTCTTTAATTAGGTAACACAGCAAAATTCAAGTTCCTGACAAAAGCAGATAGTGACTGATAGATATGCCAAATCATGGCTTTTAATTGCAAGTAGCAGAAAAGAGATTCATTCATGGTGTGGTTCTCAAACTTGGGCATGCATCAAATTCACCTGTGAAGTCATTTAAACACAGATTTGTTGATTCAGGTTTAGAGTGGGACTTGATAGTTTAAATTCCTAAGGTTTCAGGTATTTCTGATGTTTCTGGTTATGAACCATATTTTTAGGGTCATGCATTAAAAGATACCAGAGGTTTTCAAAATTGTTAGGAGTTCTGGAGAAATAGACTTGAGAGCAAACTTTTATAATAGTGTCCCACATTCTCCTGGGTTTGAAAAGGAAAACTTTGCCTGTTCTGTTGGCACTATCAGGCAATATATTTAAGGAATTTAATTTTTCTGCAACTATTAGTGATTTCATTTTATACCAATTTGGCACCAGATGCCTCTGATGCTAACATCTAACTGAAAAGTCTTCCTTGGATGATCTGACTGTTGGAGTCTAGACCACATGTGTCTATATGGCTCTGAGGGAGGCTGGGGACTTTAATTCTTTCTCCTACATTGGTGAAGCAGGGCTAATATTTGTAAAAATATATGTAGCAATATTGGAAAATTCTACTATTAGCTTAGTTTAATTTGTACTTCTATGAGACATCTGAACTTAGGGAAAAGAAATCTCTGCTGGAAACTGTGATTTGTGATGCTGTGAGAAAGACAGTAAAGTTATTTTAATTCATCTGGATGCCACCCAATTGAAATTCTATGAAAGCATTATAGATAGAAATGCTTCTGTGTATCAGAAATTGAGCTGGGTGCTGAGTATAAGGAAGAAGAAAACATAGATCTTGAGTTAAAGAATGTGCAATTTACTAAAGGAAACAGCCAAGTAGATAGAATATTTCAATATAGACACTTATTTTTACTTATAAGAAGATTAGATTCCAGAGAAATTATATAGCTTTCCTAAATTCATTTGTTCAAAATGACTTATTTTAAAATCTCTAGTTATTATGATACCTGGAATGTTGATTAGATTGACCTTATCCCTTCTTGCTTCTTTTCCATTCTATAAAAACTATAAATATAGATGTTTGTATTTTACATTCCATTATAAATAAACATATATATAAAGGAACAAGGCTTCAAATATAGTTCACATGTCACAGACCAACAAACTATTCAAAGGCCACATGTAGATTGAGAGAGCACACTCACTCACGAGTCAGGTGGACATGCTTTTCCCTTGTTGTGCCCCTCTTTGCACATTGTTAAGTCTTTGTAACCTAAGCATTTGCTAAGTAGAAGATCTTTACAATGCACAGAATGTAGTGACAACTGTTTGATACTAAGGGAGCAAAGAGAAGGGTATCGTAGTTTATTTAGTCTGAAGAATGGGGTGCTTAGTTGGAGGAAAATGCACCTCAAAGAGTTTTCAATGAAGACTATCAATTAGACAAGAAAAATTAGAGGATAAGAAATTCATGAGCATAGGTCTAAAGTATGAAATGGCATGTGACATTTGGAGGAAATAGATGCACATAAGAAACATGTCACAAGAGTCAGGAGAGGGGAATTTGAAACTGGAAGTGAGCAGGAGCTAGATCACAGAGGGCCTCTCTTGACACAGTAGAGTGTCAGAGATACTGGTGTCCTCCAAAACCCACTCCCCCTCTGACAGCAGAGAGCAGGGAAACTGCAGAGATGGGAGAGACAGACTTCATACAGAGGCCCTCATACACCACATGAAAGGCAGTGTTTTTCTTCCCTGTGATAGTGGCAAACTGTCTTCCATCGCCTGTTGTTCTTTATTCCTTTTCTAATCGAATCCCCAGAGGTTCAGCTAGATACATGACTGCCCATTGAGGGACTACACTTTTTTGGTTTTCTTTGAAACTAGCAAAATTTTTCAAGTGCCTACTTTATGCAGGGTCCTATTTAATATTTTGAAATGCACAGAGAGTCTAGAAGTTGGGATCTTCATGCCAGCAGCCTATATTTCTTCCTTTCCATCCCTCTTTTTCTCATTCTTTCTTCCTCCTTGCATCTCTCTTTCCCTTTCTTCCTTCCTCCTTCAAGGGGTATCACTTAAAAAAACAAAATGAGCAGACAGAATGATTAAGCCACTAATATTCTCTATCTTAATTAATGAGCTGTTTAGCATAGTCTTCATATACTAACTAATAGAGCTGACTTTTATGAGACTATGCCACAAATGTTTCCAAGGCAATATCTTGCCCTACTATTTCTTTTTAGATACAGGTTTCAAATTTAAGGTTCTAAGAATTGAATAAAGAATATAAATTTAATTTTTTTCATTGTATACATTAGCAATGACTCTTTAAATACTTTTTATGGTCAAGAACATTAGTTTCAGTAAGTAGTGTTAGCCATTCTTTATATTAAAAGCGATGCTTTTAAAATTCGGCAACATTTAGCATTTTCTAAATATAAATGAGTTTTTTGAACTGGTTGAATTTATTTAAACATATTACATTCTTATTGGTCATTTATGTTTCTGGGATTGATGCAGATTATTTCTATATTTGGCTGTTCAGTTTCAAAAGACCTAATTTGTAAATAGAGAGACGGTAAACTTGAAGTGGTTTGCTTCTTCCCAGTGTGCAAGGACACTTGCTATGTCATACTTTTGCCACAGAGGGGCAGTACTTACTTCTCTTTTGTATCAGTTCTCTATAGCAAGAAAAACTCGAAACTCATTTTTTACTACATATAAAAAGAAAATAATGTATATATACAAAAACTTTTCTGAGCTAGTGGCCATTTACAAGTTATATGGTATTTTTAAGCTACAGAAATATTCTCAGGTATATTATATCACAGGCAACATAATCCTTTTTACATTGTCTCAAAACACAAAAGCAATTATTTATTTTCTAGCCATATTAACTTTCTTTATGTAAAATACTTCAATATTTCAAAAAAAGCCATGACCCTTATTTGATAGAATGCTGGGTCAAACAAGACTTGTAAAACAATGCATCTCGTTGGTGGCAACTGTCCCCTGAAAGAGAATGAGACTTTCGTTAGAGAATAGTCGAGCTAGAAATATGTTTTGAAAACGTGGTTTCTGTTCCCTGCTGACACCCCCCCCCCCCCCACCTCGCTCAATTGCTGGTGCTCTTGCTGCCTTTTGAACACACATAATAATCCGGTTTCAGGAAGGGGAAAGAAACCAGGCAGAGGCAGAAAGAACCAAACACTAATAAGATCTTGTGTTTGTATAGTACTCCCAGGACAATTGGCATAAACTTGATTCTGCATATCAAAAACAATGTAATGGAAATGATTATCCAGTACATTTTGAGTATGAATCTAAACATGAGACTAATTAAGATTGTGATCATAAGATTCACACATGCCCAATTCTTTCAAGCAGAGAATCATTAAAATAGCGCTAAAGAAGCAGTCTTTTGACATTTTCCTTTAGGAAAAGAAGTATAAACACAGCTGTGGAGAGTTGTTCTCTAGAAGTTTCTTTAAAAAGGAGCAGCAGTGCAAAGGTCCCTATGCAGTGGCTAAGCCACAGCTCACATTAAAATGGACAAGTGCCTACTCCTCCTCCTCCTCCTCCTCCTCCTCCAGCTGGCCCCTTTCCTTTGGGTTAATCACACCTTGGAATTTTCATCCCCTTTTCTCAAGCCACAGGGAGGATGAGCAGTTGGTCACATATTTAGTTGCAGTTTGGGAGAGCTGGTTAACTACCTTTCATGACCTCCAAATAAATAATATATTTCAAAGTTATAATATATCATATTTATGTCTATTATCATTGAAAGTTCATGAAAAGTACAATTTTTTCTTGCTTTACTGGTTTTAAGGGGGTCTTTTTATTGAGTTTATGAGGGTAACATAGGTTAATGCAATTATGTAGGTTCAGGGGTACTGTGTGACAATATATCCCCCATATGTGTACTGTGTGTTTCCCATCCACAGTCAAGTCTCCTTCTGTCACCATTGATCCCGCGCCCTTTATCGTTTTCTACCTCCCTCCTCCCAAACTCTTCCCCCCTCTGGTAATAATCATACTGTTGTTGTCTGTATCTATGAGGGTATTTTTCTTTCATTCTTTTTTTTTTTTTTTTTTTTTGCTTAATTTTTCACCTTTTCACCCACCCCACAACCTTTCTCCTTTCTGACAACTGTCGGTCTATTCTCTGTATCTCAGTCTGTTTCTAGTTTGTTAGTTTATTTTATTTTCTTCATCTCTTTTTTTTCAACCATTTCATCAGTATTTTTCCTTCAGATGTTTCTTGTCATTTCCCTTCCAAACACTTCTTCCCACTTGTACTGTTAAACACTGTTACTCAACTCATCTTTGGAAAATCAGCGGGAAGCTTGCTCCAAGGCTGTGCCAAATTCCACATCATTTGTTAGGGTCACAAAGAGGTTAAATGTTCCATGATATCTGGTAGCAATGTATGGGAGTATCTACTAGTTTAATCCTAGACCAGTTTAGAAAAGTCTGGGTCATTTATGGTAACCTTGTTTGATTCTAGTTTGATATCATAATGAATAGAGCAAACTCTTTGGTGTTTGAATGGGTTCCTAGTCTATAGGCCGGGAGATAGATCTTTAGCACTTTCCAAGGATCCAGAGGTGACCAAAAACATTTTACGGGGTTTAATTTCCAAAATGAAAATTTTTTTCTACACTCTGACTCCATTTGAGGCATTCTTGGACTTCACAATGCTTGATTCTGGTAGTGCTTCCTTTGTTCTCAGCCTTTTCCATGTTTCTCTCATGCTTGATCCCCAGATTATGTTGCAACTGTATTCACCAACTGCTCCCAGATACTGGCTGAAACAGACCTTGGTTTCCAAGCCCATCTGAATGGACATATTTATAACTTAACTACACCCCCGCCACCTTGGAATTAATTTGTAGTCAGACTCTGGAAGCCAATCTGCAAAGCCAGACCTCAGAGTTACTCTTCCCGATTTCCTTCACCACACACACACACACACACACACACACACACACACACACACACACACAAATTGAATATTGACTTCTAGTTTACAATACTTGCTTGTACCCAGAGGCAGATTTAATAGCAGGTACATGGGGTGCATGCTCTGGGCCCCGACTTCTGAAGGGTCCTGCAAAACCCCAACTTTACACCTTTTTCTAAGGTAAGGGGCCCAATATTTTCTTCTGTGCCTGGGGCCTCAACCTACCTTAATTCGCCTCTGCTTGAGCCCCATTTATACCAGAAAGATCTTGGACTTACAATTTAGGCAAGGTTTATACCTGGGTTCCTCTTCCTATCTAGTACCCCATCTCCTCTTCTAACCCAACCTCATTAAAAAATGGAGACTTGCACTTAGTGATGGCATTGGTACCATGTCTTCCTTCTCCCTCCATCCCTCTTTCCCTCCTTCTTTTCCTTTCCTCCCTCTTTCCTTCCTTCTTTTTGAGACAGGATTGATAGTATACTTATTTTGATAAATCTAATAATAACTACTACCATTTACAGAATGTTTTACAGTATATCAGGAGCTTTATACAAGACATTCCATTTAATTCTCCCCTTAATCCTAAGAGATATTATAACCTCTACTGTACATTTGAGGTTAGTAAGAGTTGCAGTTAGTAAATCACAGAACTATAATTTAAACCTGATTCCCTTTTATTCTGAATCCCAGTGCTTTGCATTTTGCAAAACTGCTCTGGAACAAGGGGTGAGGAAGCTAGTCTTCTAGTGGAGTCAGGAAAGTAAGGTGCTCACCATATTTTAATGAAGCATATTCTCTAATGAAAAGGTAGGTCCAAAGTGCACAAAAAAGTTTTATGAGGTAGATGAGGGAGAGAAGGGAGAGAACATCTTGCTGGACCAGGAAGTGAAGGAGGTGTAGAAGATACTGTCATGGTGGTAAGCTTGGAGTAGTTATATTTGAGCTGGCTCTGAACAGTGAGATGAAATTCATGAAGCAGAAAATAAAGCCAGCATTTAGAATTGTTTACAGCTTTGTCTGTTTGTCTTTTTTTTTTTTTTTTTTTTTTTGTCATTCTCCTTTTTTGAAGACATTATTAACCCCATTCTAGGTAGAAAATGTCTTCCCCTTCCCATTTCTGGTCTCTTATTTTTCCTCTTTATTTTGTGTCACTGTGTTAATCTAGTATCTACAACCTGAAAGTGCTTAGTTTATAACATTAAGATACCACAGAAGTGGATTATGTACTCTAAATTTTCTTTCTTGTTGTTTTGTGAGAATGTTTTGTAGTATTGACCAAAAAGGATTAATCTTTCAAATTAGATATTTTGGAAAAAAACATATGAAGAAGAGTACAATTCAGATGGCATGTGGTATAAGACAATTGTAAAATTTTCAAAAAACTAAAATGATTTTAGTAAAAACTTCTCTGTGATAAATTACTAAACTGAATAGTATGACTTGAATAATTATATTAAAATTTTGAAGCGGCTAAAAATAATGATTGAAGTTAGTGGAGTTGGAAACAAAAAGGTAACAAAAACAATAACCTAAATACACTAGGGCTATTTTTTAAAAAAAAGAATGTCATAATATAAAACTGATAAAGTAGCTTCAGTTATATTTATGATCATCAACCTAGGAAGATGTATTTGCTGCCTGTTTATCTTTTGCATAATTTCCCATTTTTGCATAATTTCCCACAATGGGTTTCATGAAATACTTTTTCTATGTATATTACAAGATATCTCATTAGATATGGGGGTTTATGGTTTAAAAATTATGAAATTCACCAGGTGAAATAAACCTAAACATGTTCATTTTATTTACTCTAACATATTTTGGAGCTCTGAATCGGCTACTAAATTGTATGGTTACCCAAAAGCAGAAATAGTTTGAAGTATGTTTAACTCAAATTTGAAGCCCAGGTTGAGTGTGAGTGTGTGTGTGTGTGTGTGTGTGTGTGTGTGCGCGCGCGCGCGCGTAGCTAATATTCCTTGATAACCTTAGGAAATACCAGTATAAGGCAAATAATGCAAAATAGAGTTGGAAATGAGACTTGTAGAGCAATTATAATTGTTCACAATAAAGGAATATTGGAAAAGGGATTTAAAAAGCATATACATCATCTATATCTAACTCACTAACTCATTCTAAACACTATTGTAGCATCTCCTGTTTCTCCCCCTCAATGAAGCCTGCCATTGATTATCCCAGCCTATGCTAGTATCACAAATATCTGAATTTTGGTAACTCAAATGACCAATTTTGTCATTGAGATTAGAATATTATATTTTTACTAATATTTCCATATATGCATTTCATTTTGCCAATTGGACTATAAGATATTATAAAATAGAAGCCTCATGGATTGTTGGTCATTATTTACATTATTTTTCAGATCAATTATAGTTTTGAATATTATATTTTATCACAAAATGATGAAACATTAAATTAATACATTTCATAACGATTTTTATGTGTAATGCCTTATGCAAACCAAATTTTGATAATTATCTGCTAATTGTAACTTAAACATGGCAACAGGTATTTCTTGGCTTCATGAGAGAAAAAAAAAGAGAACAGAGTAAAATTCAGCCATTAGAACTAAATCATGGCCCTGGCCGATTTGCACAGTTGTGGTAGACCGTTGGCCCAGGTTGTAGAAGTCCCAGGTTCAATTCCCAGTCAGGGCACACTGGTGAAGTGACCAACTGCTCCTCCACCCCTCCTCCTACCTCTTCTGTCTTTTTTCTCTCTTCCCCTCCTGCAGCCATGGATTGATTAATTTGAGTGCATCATACCAAGTGCTGAGGATAGCTCCCTGGAGCTTCTGCCTTAGGTGCTAAAAATAGCTCAGTCATAGCATGGCACCAGACAGGCAGAGCATCAGCCCCACACAGAGCTTGCCAGGTGGATCCCTGTTGGGGTACATGTGGAAGTCTGACTCTCTATCTCCCCTTCTCTCACTTGGAAAAGAAAAAAGAGGAACTAAATCATATTACACTATAACTATGAGGAATGCAAAACTACAAGATTATGTGTTTTTATGATGTATGCAAATATGTGAAGTGCACCAAAAAACCCCCAAAACATACAACTTACTGTTTTTCAAAAACACCAAAAAATTACTATATGTTAATAGCAATAATCACTTGTTAGATTTTTTTGGGGGGAGGGGTTATTTTTATTGTTTTAAACTTTCTACTGTTTATATGTGAATCAGCACAAAAGTGACAGTATTTCACTCATTTAATCATTAAATTGATACTTATCAGGTGTTTACTAAGTGTCAGAAATTGTGCTTGGCATTTATGATCTCTTAGAAAGTAAGGTATACATGGAGTTCTTATCTTCATAAAACATACAGTTTATTGTGAAAGACTAACATTAAATGAATATTTGATTAATTAAACTTGATATGATTGCTACATTGTTTCATCAGATTATATCAAGAGTAACTTCTTTTAGGAGATGATTTTTAAATGCAACCTAAGGATGAGTAATAGGATTTAGCTAAATTGAGACTTGGTAACGTTCTTTAATATCTAGAGTTAGGAGGAAAACATTGTATTCAAGAAATTGGCAAAAGTATAGTGTAGTCAGCCAAAGTGTGTCAAAATATCAGTTTGAAAAAGTTTCAGGGGCTAAAGCACGTAGGTCAGGGTAAGGATTTTACCTTGTTTGTAAGTGAAATAAGAAGATATTGAAGGATTTTTTTTTTTGAAGAGAGTGTTTCCTGATTTGAATTTAATTTTAAAATGCTTGCTCTGGTTATAATAAAGAGTGAATATAGGATAGGGTATAAAATACAAAGTGGACAAGAAGAATAAACAAGTTAGGACACTATTGAATAGTCTAGGTAAGAAATTCAATAAAATAAAAACTTCACAACATATGAAACCCAGAAGATTCCTTGTTTTTTTTTTGAAGTCCTCTCTTGGCTCATTGGAAATTCCAAGATCTGGTATCAACTCTGATGAGAGAATCACTAGCATAGCAGTTGAGAACACAAAACATAAAACCTGGTGCCAGATTGTTTGGTCCTATTTCCATTGGACCCAATGAGTTACCCTGGGCCAGTTACTTAATTTCTTCTGCCTTAATATTCCCCTTGGTTGAATAGTAGTGGTAACAACTATGATACTTACTCATGAAATTATTGACAGGACTAAATTAGCTAATATATATATAAAGTACTTAGTACAGGGCTTGTCATGGAGCAAATACTTTATAAGTATTTTCTCTTATTATCCTTAAAGGTACAGACACATTAAAACATTTAGAGTGGATTTTGTGATTAATCAGATGAAGTAGGGAGTAGCCTTGTTTTGTAAATGAGTCAAAGATAGGTGCTAAAGTTGCGCTCAGAAGATAAGTGCATGATGAGTACTGGAGGAGAAAGAAGCTTTGGAATCAAGCCTATGAACTCAGTTTGGGGTACGTTGCACATAAAGTACCTGTTAAATATCCCAGGGAATAAATTGAGTAGACTGTGGTATATATATGGTTAAGTTTTTATTTAGAAGTAGAAACTAGGCTAGCAATATACTATCAGAAAATAGCATAAGATTACAAGAGAACTTTCAGAGGGAAAAAAATTGAGAATGACTGTAGAGGGAGCAAATTAGGTGGCCTAGGATTAATCCCATTATAAACAAGAAATAAGATTATATCTTTAGAATTAACATAGATTCTGTAATAGCTAGCATATATTTATTTATGGAGGTAGTTCATAGATCTTTAAATTTTACATTATTATTTAAAAACATTTGATGGGGGAAATGTTCTAAAGTCTCTTTTGTACATGATTTAATTTATATTTTCTAGCTACCTAGGATTTGAGATGTAACTGTAGTTAACTTTCCACAAATGTGATAACTATATGTCTAGTGTAGATTATGACTTTGGTCCTAGGCAAAGCAAACTGTTTCAAGGTGGCTTAACCTTTGGTCTGAGCTTAAATGCAGGTGAGGCCACATAGATGTATAATATTTTGAATGATTTTTCTACACAGTTGTGTGCTCTCTGAGTTTAAATGAATTGTTGCTACATTATGATCTTTTCTTGTACCTTTTCTCAGGTGTTTGTTATATTGGTAAGGTTCAGTGTTAGCTAATAAGACTTTTAATTTAGATGTATTTTGGTAAATTTCTTCTAAAAAACTCAAAGCACTGCATACATTTTACCTCAATTATCTGACCCTATACTTGCACTTGTAGCGAATCCTCTCATTCTATTCTCTGACTTTCAGATGCTTGTTATTCTCTTCCTAACTACAATTTCCTTATGAATCCCTTTGCCTTGAAATTTTCCAAGACTGCTTAACAGGAGTCCCATATTTAGCTTCTAAATGTGTCTAATTCTCCTAGGCAAGATTGTTCTCTTTTCATTTTGCGTCAAGGGATTGACTCAAAATAACTATCCTTTTGTTAAAAAGAAAGAGGAGCAGAACCAAAGAAATTCACTAAAATGCAGGCTTCACAATCAGTTTAAAAAGAAAAGTAATGTAATGTCTGAACACCAGCAGCTTCCAAGAATGGCAGTAATAAGGTCTTCTATTTGCTCTTTGGGAATTTTGTTTGGAAGAACTGATTTGATTTATGATGTCACATTGTGTGAGAGGGGAGGGGGTTAAGTACTAGGCTTGAAATTTAGATTGGAGTCATACAGACTAAAGCTATTATAAGGCTTATTTTTAGTACACATCATTACATAGCTTTCTTCTTTACACTTTGTACAATCAATGAGGCATTTATCATATAGTCTGATTCTACTCACCTGTTTCTTCTTCCTTGCTGGATTTAAAATATCCTTTTTTTGAGACAACCTATGTTGTCTGTTCATATTGTTTGTTTCTCTAATAACAAAATAGAACTTATTAAAAATATATAATCCATCACCTTTATGCATATTAATTATGAAGCTCCAAACCTCTGTTTTTGCTTTCAAAATCAGAACTAATCTAAGTAATGTTAGCAAAAAAATCTAGAAGAAACACCAATATAGCTTCATCTTCTAAGGCATCCCCTTTTAAGTAGGTTAAAAGTTACCAACAAATGATAATTTCTCTCTTACCAACAAAAGGACTCCTGAAATTGCAATATGGATAGTTGTTTAGAATATTTCTCTACTGACATTGATGGGCTAATGATGCTGCTGATAATAAACATAAATGGCTAGAATTTATTGAGAGTTTGTGATGGTTTACAGCCTAGATTATAGTAGGAACTCAGTAAATATTTGTTGAAAGAGTATATACAAGGCAGTTTACTAAGTGTTTTGTAGATATTATTTTATTTAACCTCAATAAATTTGCAAAAGATACAATTTTTATCCCCATTTCTCACATTACAAAAATATAATTCACAGATACTAGGTATATTTCTTAAGACACTACTAGTGAAAGAAATGACTCCATGGACTACCTGGAGTGATTTTCACCACAAAATCATAGAATCTGATAAAATCTTACATAAAGATACAATATTCCCTAGTGTCAAATGCCTTCTCTGTCACAGATCCAGGGAAATGAATGAGTCTTCAGTTCTATCTTATTCCAATCCTATAGTAGTCCTCTGGAAGCAAACCAAGTGCTTTATTGTTTAGTTACAATGGGAGCAAAATCAAATAAAAAGGGAGAAAACCTAGAGAAGAAGACAAAGCTATGGAATAAAATCAGACTGAAAGCATGAAAGGCAATGTAATATATCTCTCTATTCCACTTTATCCACATAAAAATATTAAAGGACCTGTCAGCTAAATCATGAAAATTATTTCCATCATGACTAAACTTTGTAGTTTCTGTTAAATTCTTTTCTTTGATTAGGTTATAAGGCACATGCTGTGACCTAAGGCAGCTGGAGTGTTTATTACATTTTTCATTTGTCCCTGTTTAAATAAATACCCCAATTCCCTAAAGAAGTACTTGACTTGTTATTCTGGCCTGATTTTTTTTACTCTTATTCTCCAAAAGGATCTGGAATTTCAGAAGGATGATTTTCCACTCTTCTGAAAATTCTGGGTATCACTAGATATTGCTTAAGTTCTCCAAATTATGTGTTTTATGTGTGCATGATATTAAAATCACATATATATTTTTGTCAAACATTTGACATTGTGTTACTAGACATAAACAATTCCATTAGACACTTGAATTTGATAAAAAATAATTACTAGACAGCCACTACTTTTTCCCAGTTAACAAAAGGAGAGGTAAAAATGGAGTCACAAAGATGCCAAATTAATTTTAGCTGAATAGGTAGAGCACAACGATACTATATATTCTCAATTTGTAGCCCATGGTTATTGATTATGGTTATTACTTTTTGTTGCATTGCAGAACCTTTGAAAGTGGGAAGTCTTAGAGGTCATTTATTCTAACTTCTTAATTTTATAGATAAAGAAATTATTAAAAGCAAATGCTAACAGTCACATAGACACTAAATGGTGGAACCAAATTTGGTTAAGAAAATAATGGCATGACTTTGAATTTTTGTATGAAATTCTCCTTTGGTAAAAGAGTTCTTGGTAAATGAGACATTAACTTCTCATGGCCAATTAGGAAGTTATAAGTATAGAGTTACCAAATTAATATGTCTGTGAAGAGTTATTTATTCAGTTCTTAGTCTGTGTTATCCTTGTGCTGTGTCCTATAATGTCACTATAAAAAAAAATCACTGTATAATCAATCACACAAACAGCCATGGGTTTCAGTGTGCCTGAATTGTTCTTGACTTGCCAGTAAGAAAACAACTAGTTCTTTGAAAAGCTCTTCAAAACAGATAATGATGTGACTGTGGGAAAACCCAAAGATTTCAAATCTGTAAATGGGGTTATATTTGATGTTATCCTTCATACCTCAAGATTGGCATGCAGTCAAGGACACTAGAAACCTATTTTACAGTTGTTTGCATTAGCAAGAAGGAAGGAAGTCAAGTCAATTATCCCTGAAAAAGAACTTTCATGAGAACAGGAATATGTTGTGATTTGGGAGGGGGAAAGACAGGAAAAATAGATTAAATCTAAATCAGATTTCCACAAGAACAAGGTAAACCCATATTTAGGTGGCTCAGAGAATTTTCACAGTCCTAGAGTAAGCTGTGCTGTGGTTTAGTTGCTTCTCTAGCTGAGTTTTTTGGCTGTGAGTTTCTACAGATAATTTCATTCTTAGAATACTTTACAAGTACTTAGAAGTAGAGCCCCAGAGAGGTTTATATTCTGGCTCTAACTTTTGGGAACATCAACGTTTGGTTAAAAAATATTTTTCAGTACCTACTAAGTCTCTTAAACTATGTTATTGATAGGGGTGAAAAACAACATAAAACAGGATTCCTGCCTTTAAAAAAAATAGTAGTCTGATAGAGAGACCCTTAAGCTAATCAACAAAGATAGTGGAAGATGATAAGTATTATGGTAGTGTATTTCCTAGGTATAGTTAAGATTTACTAGAGATGACAATTCTGAAAATAATTTTTTGGAGTATAACCAGGAGTTTGTTAGGTGAAAGAAATGGGAAAAGCGATTGTTTCAGGAAAAATAGAGCATGTAAAGACAAAGCATGTAAAAGCACTTATGAAATTCTAAGTTGTCTGTGTGCATCATTAATTTATTTAACAAGTATTTTTTGATTACCTGTCATGTGTTGGGTAAATTTTAGGCACTTATATATGGCTGTATTTAAGACAAATACACTTCCTGCTTACATTTTAAAATAAAAATGCCCAAAATTAATAGATACGGTATATTAGATGGTAATATGTAAGATGACAAAAACCAAGTAATAAAAAGGGGGTTAGAAAAAAAACAAGGCATGGAGGGGATGAGGTAAATAGCTATGCCATATAAAGTAGACAGAAAAACCTCTTGAATAAAGTGACCTGAAAGAAATAAAGAAAATAGCAGATATTTGGAAAGTGCCTCTTACACCAGGGAAGAACAAATACAATGGCTCTGACATAGAAACATGATTATTGCATTTGAGTAACATCAAGGAAGTCAAGAGGTCTAGAGTGAATGAAAGAGGAGGTAATGAGTGAGGTGCTGATTGAATGAAGAGAACAGTAGAGAATGAGATAAAATGGAGAGCAGTGGGGCCGGGTACCACACAATCAAGTGTAAGGAAGTTTTTGTCTTGCTTTGTTTTTGATAAAGAGAGAGAGATAGAGAGAGAGAGGGACAGACAGGAACAGATGGACAAAAAGAGGGAGAGATGAGAAGCATCAACTCATAGTTGTAGCACTTCAGTTGTTCATTGATTGTTTTCTCATACGTGTCCTGACCAAAGGCTCTAGCCGAGCCAGTTACCCCTTGCTCAAGCCAGAGACCTTGGGCTCAAGCCAGCAACCTTGGACTTTAAGCCACTGACCTTTGGGTTCAAGCCAGTGGCCATGGGATCATGTTTATGATCCCATGCTCAAGGTGGGTGACCCTGCACTCAAGCTGGTGAACTTGCGCTCAAGCTGATGAGCCTGTGCTCAAACTGGTGACCTCTGGTTTTGAACCTGAGTCTTTAGCATCTCAGGTCAGCACTATCCACTGTGCAATCACCTGGTCAGGCATGGGTTTTTGTTTGTTTGTTTTTTGGCTTTTACTCTGAGTACTACAGAAGTATATGAGAAGATTTTAAGCAAGAGAATATTATGATCTAAATTATGAATTTTAAATGATTGTTGTGGCTATTATGTTGATAATAAACGACAGTAAGGAGGCTTTTTAATAATCCAGGAGAGTGATGGTGGTGTGTTGGACCAGGTGGTGGCAGTGGAAGTATTTAGAAGGGGTTGATTTCTGCATATAGTTTAAAGATAGAGCCAACAGGATTGGCTGGAAGATTGTACTTGAAATGTGAGAAAAAGAAAAAGATCAAGTGATCCTATTATTTTGGTTAAAGAAATTAGAAAATGATTAGGTTGTTTACTGGAAAGAGAGAGAGAGAGAGAATAGTAAATATAGGTACAAGCCAGAAGAGATGGTGCATAGAAATGCTATTTTTGAGATGACTATTATGGATCCAAGTGAAAGTTAAGTTACCACATAATATTTAAGTCTGAAGTTTAGTGGAGACTTCAAGGCACGGTATTTAAATTTTAGAACTCATCAGCCTATAGATGTTATTTATATCTATTCAACATAGTCATTTAAAAAGCAGTATGGTATCACATGCTTTGGAACCAGATGGATTCTGAACATTATCTGTGTAACATTAGGCACTGAATTTATCACTGCTTCAGTTTCCTCATCTCTAAAATAAGAATGGAAATAATCATAAAGTTGTTTGGAAGTTTAACTAAAGTGTCATTTATAAAACACTTAAAAAGGAGCAGTGTCTGGCACAGTATAGGCTCAAAAATATTAGTTTATTATTTGTGGGCATTATGACATGAAATGATTGCATTGTGGAAATATGTTAAATTATTAAAATGATTTATATTGAATTATCCTTAAATAATAGGACCTTGCACCTTCTGCCTGTGATATCTTAAGAGCATGGTGCCCAAAACAAATAAATTGTTGTTTGGCTCTGGGATTTAGAGCTGTATTTTAGTTCCAGTGATACTGTTGCCTTGTTAAATAAGCTTTGGTGAGAGAGAAGAGGGATTTCTATATTCCAAAGCCTCCACTTATAAATTAAAAATAAAATTCCAGGAGGTCTAAAAATAGGCTTATACTATAAGCCATTTTCAGAGAGAAAATAGGATTAAATGTATTAAATTGGAATAACTACCTGGCTTCAGGGGATCTAGAGTGCCAGCAAAATAGAAGGTGAAGACCTGATGAACAAGAAAGGTGGCCATATGCCTTGGGAACAGTCATTAGGCATTGCCCATGCCAGGATCAAGGCTAATGATTTATACCAGGTGCAGACACTCTGGTGGATATTACAAGGACAGAAATTAATGCCCAAATACTAGAGTAATGAAAAAGCAAAGAAGGATAATAACAACATCAATCACAACTACCTGTTTCCCTTACATGATGGTGTATCTTTTCCCTTAATTTAAGTCTATTTTAGACTGTGAAGTATAAATTATCTTACTGTTTCCACAAAAGAGACTGAATTAAACTGAATTACACTAATTAATAAAGTTTTATGATTTTTTTTATTATCAGGGGAAAGGAGTTGAAAAACAGGGTAATGCTTTTATTATTAGTATTTTTTTCCTAAGTGAGAAGTGGGAAGGCAGAGAGACAGATTTCTGCATGCGCCTCAACTGGAATCTACCTGGCAAGCCCCCTGTGGGATGATGTTCTGCCCATCTTGGCCCATTGCTTGACAATCAAACTATTTTAGTGCCTGAGGCAAGCCTGGGGCCAACTTGATCCAACTGAGCTATGGCTGTAGAAAGGGAAGAGAGAGAGAGAAGGAAGGGAGAAGGGGAATGGTGGAGAAGCAGATGGTCATTTTTCCTGCATGCCCTGACCTGGAATCAAACCTGGGACATCCACATGCCTGTCTGACACTATAACACTGAGATAACCAGTCAGGGCCAGGCTTTTATTAAAAATAAATAAAATTATATTTTTGACATATTATAGTAATAAAGTATGTATATATTTACTTCACAAGACAAGACAAAAAATAAGAGAAATATATATAAAGATAATGATTTTGCACTATTTTTGAAACATTAAAGTTAAGCTATGTGAGAAGGATATCTCAGATTGCAGCGTACAGGAAAGGCTGGAGGAAAAAACTGATGTTGGCGATAAGGGGGTCACCAACATTATAATATGTATCAATTAAAAAAAATTTCCTGGCGTGCGGGGGACCCGGGTTCGATTCCCGGCCAGGGCACATAGGAGAAGCGCCCATTTGCTTCTCCACCCCCCCTCCTTCCTCTCTGTCTCTCTCTTCCCCTCCCACAGCCAAGGCTCCATTGGAGCAAAGATGGCCCGGGCGCTGGGGATGGCTCCTTGGCCTCTGCCCCAGGCGCTAGAGTGGCTCTGGTCGCGGCAGAGCGACGCCCCGGGAGGGGCAGAGCATCGCCCCCTGGTGGGCAGAGCGTCGCCTCTGGTGGGCGTGCCGGGTGGATCCCGGTGGGGCGCATGCAGGAGTCTGTCTGACTGTCTCTCCCCGTTTCCAGCTTCAGAAAAATAGAGAAAAAAAAATTCCACAGCAATAGAAGCTCTAATATTTGGTTGGTACATGTTTATGTACACAATTTATTTTCTGGCCTCCTTTGCAGTTAGAATGGCTAAGGGAAATTTTAATAGTAGTGTGCCTAATTTATGGGGAACATCTTAAAAGGGAAGATTGCTGCCTCTCCCTTTTATGCTTCCTAAAAAGAGTAAATAACCAGAGGGCTGGCAACCATCATGGACTATGAGATGACCTTCAAGGTAAGGAAGCCGTGTCTCTTCTTTTTCTTTCTTTTGAATTTATAAATTATAATATCCTTTAATTTAGCATAAAATTTCCTTTAAAAAATGCTAAGTTGAGTCAATCAAGAAAAATAAGAATGAAATGTTGGGGAAAAGAGATGTAAAGGTATCACTTTTTGCCAATGATATGATCCTATATATAGAAAACCCCAAAGGCTCCACTGAAAAACTACTAGAAACAATAAACCAATATGGTAAGTTTGCAGGATGCAAAATCAATATGTATCTATTGCTTTCCTATATGCCAACAATGAAACTTTAGAAAATGAACTAAAAAGTATTTTTTTAGAATGTCAATAACAACAACACAAAGAAATAAAATACCTAGGAATAGACTTAACAAAGGATGTAAAGGACCTATATACTGAAAACTACAAAGCATTATTGAAAGAAATTGAAAAAGACACAATAAAATGGAAAAATATTCCATGTTCATGGGTTAGAAGAATAAACATAGTTAAAATGTTCATATTACCCAAAGAAATATACAAATTTAATGCAATGCCCATTGAAATCCCAATGTCATTTTTTAAACAAATAGAACAAAAAATTACCAGGTTTGTATGGAACCATAAAAAAATCCCCGAATTGCCAAAGGAAAACTGAGAAAAAATAATGAACCCAGACTACTTGACTTCATATTATACTGTAAAGCCATGATAATCAAAACAACATGGTATTGGCAGAAAAACAGACATACAGACCAATAGAACAGAATCAAAAGCCCAGAAATAAAACCATATGTACTGTATATGGACAAATAATCTTCAACAAAGGAGCCAAAATGCACAATGGAGAAAAGAAAGCCACTTCAATAGATGGTGCTGGGAAAATTGGAAAGCACATGTAAAAGAAAGAAACTTGACTACAAGTTTGTCCTGCACAAACATTAATTCAAAACGGATCAAGCACTTAAATATAAGATCTGAAACAATAAATCACATAGAAAAAAATATAGGTACTAACTAATGGATCTTGACCACAGAGAACAATTTATGAATTTGACCCCAAAGACAAAAGAAGTAAAAGAAAAAATAAATAAATGGTACTAGATTAAACTAAAAATCTTCTGCACAGCAAAAGAAACTAACAACATAACAAAAAGGCAGCCAACCAAATGGGAGATGATATTTACAAAAAACAACCTGGTAAAGGATTAATATCTAAAATATATAAAGCACTCACAGAGCTCAGGAACAAACAAGCAAACAAATCAATTAAGCAATGGGAAGAGGACATGAACAGACACTCCCCCCATAGGACATACAAATGGCTAACAAATATATAAAAAATGCTCATCTTCACTAGCTAGAAGAGAAATGCAAATCAAAACTACTATGAGATATCACCTCACACCTGTTAGATTGGCTGTTGTCAAACAAGACAGGTAATAAGTGTTGAAGCGGTTGTGGAAAAGAAGTAACCCTTATTCGTTGCTGGTGGGAATAAAAACTAGTACAACCATTATGGAAGAAAGTTTGGTAGTTCCTTAAAAAACTAAGACTAGAACTACCATATGACTCAGTAATATTTCTACTGGGTATCTACCCCAAAAGCTCAAGACATTGGTATGTAAAGTCACAGGCACCACATGTTCATTGCATCATTATTTACCGTGGCCAAGACATGAAAACAACTAAAGAATCCTTTGATAGAGGCTTGCATAAAGAAAAAGTGTTACATATATACAATGGAATACTACTCGCCATAAGAAACAATGACATACTGTCATTTACAACAACATGGATAGACCTTGAGAACATTCTACTGAGTAAAATAAGTAAATTAGAAAAAATTAAGAACTATATGGAAACAGGTGGGATATAGAACTGATTATCATGGACAAAGATAAAAATGAAGTGGTTATCAGAGGGATGAGGATGTGCAGGAGGGGGTAGGGGAAGGGAGTAGAGAGGGACAAAGATACAGTGATGGAAAATAAGTTGAGTTTGGGTGATGGGTACACAACATAATCAATAGTTTAAATGCTATAAAAATGTTTACCTGAAATTTATATACTCATTGATCAAATTCACCTTTTTATTATTATTTTTTTTTTTAAGTTTTGAAAAGTTTTATTAAAGGAGGAAATTTATTAAATATACCAGCCGCATATGGCTGACACGGGGCAACAGACCCAAATTGTGCAGACCCCAAAAATAGTACAGAGGCTGTTTATATACTCTTAATTATACATGGGAGGGGAAAAAAACCTGACATCACGGCATACGTTAATACCTTCTGTTTAGAGATAAATACATTAACTACATGCTTTAAGGGGGGGAGGGGTAGTTTCCATAGAGACAGATACCTGCAAATGGTTCATTAGTATAAGAAAAGATTTTAATTTAATCTTTTTTCTTCCTGTATCTGGCTAGCTATTCACCCCTCCTCCCGTAGGTATGGGGGAAGGTCAGGGAATCCAAGTCTCCTTCCTCTTCTGCATTTACAACACAATGCCATTGTCCATCTTAGTTTTGATGCTAATCACACAAGCACAGAAATCACAATTACAAAATCTTTCTGCACGCATAGCCCAAATTAATAAAATGTTCTTTAAATTTCTTAAAATATTAATATTAATTATGTAGCTTTTGGCACTTTACAACATTCCCCACTGATTTTATTTCCTAAGTCAAATCTTTGACTTAATTTACTGATGAGCATAAGGCTTTTGTCTAGGAATATTAACTTATAACATGTAACAGATATTTAACAGACAGCATTAATAGCAATACAGTTCACTAAAGAAACAAATGTTATTAATTTCTTTTTTTTTTTTTTTGTATTTTTCCAAAGCTGGAAATGGGGAGGCAGTCAGACAGGCTCCTGCATGTGCCCAACCTGGATCCACCCAGCATGCCCACGAGGGGGCAATGCTCTGCCCATCTTGGGGTGTCACTCTGCCACAATCAGAGCCATTCTAGCGCCTGAGGCAGAGGCCATGGAGCCATCCTCAGCACCCAGGCAGACTTGGCTGTGGGAGGGGAAGAGAGAGACAGAGAGGAAGGAGAGGGGTAGGGGTGGAGAAGCAGATGGGTGCTTCTCCTGTGTGCCCTGGCTGGGAATTGAACCCGGGAATCCTGCACGCCAGGCCAACGTTCTACCACTGAGCCAACCGCCCAGGGCGAAATGTCATTTTTGAAATAAAATAAAAAAAAATAAACAAGTTTTATGTTTACGTGAAAAAATAATAGTAAACATGATGCTGGTCCTGTTTTATTGGTAGGTATTGAATTTGAATGAGAATTTGCTGCTTTTGGAAACCAAGAATGGTTTGCTTTCAAACAGAAACCAGTAAAGTTTAAGGTAAATAAAACCCTAAATGACATATGTATTATTGACCTATAAAATGAAAGAACATTTTACTATATTGTAGATATTCTATAGACACAATCTCTAAATTTTATGAGAAGCATGTTATTTTTATAAGCCACAATATAAATATTAAAATTTCAGTAAAACAAAAACAGGATGGCCAGAGAATTTATTCTAGCTTTATAAATTTTTCTGTTTTCTAATGTTTACCAGGTTTTTAAAAATATTATATTTTTAACTTCAAGGCAGGTGCCAACATCTTAACAACTGGCTGATCTACTGAGTGCCTTCTGCTTTCATCTTATTAGCTAGTTGGTACAAAATATTTATGTGTAACAACAAGGGCAACCTATGGTCAGTATTTCTAATGGCCTACACCAGGGGTCCCCAAACATTTTACACAGGGGGCCAGTTCACTGTTCCTCAAACCATTGAAGGGCCGGACTATAAAAAAACTATGGGCAAATCCCTATGCACACTTCACATATCTTATTTTAAAGTAAAAAAACAAAACGGGAACAAATACAATATTTAAAATAAAGAACAAGTAAATTTAAATCAACAAACTGACCAGTATTTCAATGGGAACTATGGGCCTGCTTTTGGCTAATGAGATGGTCAATGTGCTCCTCTCAATGACCACCAATGAAAGAGGTGCCCCTTCTGGAAGTGTGGCGGGGGGCCAGATAAATGGCCTCAGGGGGCCGCATGCGGCCCGCGGGCCGTAGTTTGGGGACCCCTGACCCTACACTGTCATATAGAATAAAATTGAGGTTGTAAATAAGTAAGGAAGGGAAAATTATTATCGGGCAGATGATTATCTGTGTTTGCTGTAATATCAATTAACAATTGATAACAATCAATAATAATAACAAACAATAATACCTGTCATAAATGCTTTATGTTTATTTAACCATACAATCTTCATAACACTTATCAAAGAAGGTACTATTGTTATTAACCCTTTTCACAGGTAAGGATGCTAGACTGAATTTAGTAACCTGCCTTAAGTTGTACTGCTAGTAGTTACTACAGTCATACCAGTTTTAGAACTTAGCAGTCTGACTCCAGATTGTGTTCTTAAATACACTCGTCAAAAAATTAAAGTGTGTAAATATATATTGTAAATCATGTGAGTATGCATATTTTAGGGATAAAGATCAAGCTTCATCTAGTATCAAGAATGCAAAACTCACTGGGAAAAGCCTTTCTATGTTTTTATTTACTTTTAACTCTTTAAAAATCTCTTTTAAATGTTTTTTTAAACACAATTTTTAAGTGAACTAATTAGTGGAATAAAAATGCACATAAATAAAATTGATAGTATAATAAGTAATATACACGATGCAACATGGAAATACAGAATATGCAGTGAAAGCAATTCTCTCTTTAACTGTAGGCTTCAAGTCTCTAGTCTTCCCACACAGAGCAATCACTCTCATGTCAAAGACTGTTATTATCTCCCAGGATTCAAATTTGCTTTATTCCCTTCACTAACTGACTAAGTTCTTCCTGGTCACATGAATGCTTGGCTCAGCACTATGCTTTCCAGCCTTCCTGGTAAGCTAGGTTCGGACATTTGACTAAACTCTAGCCAATGGGATGTTAGTTATGTGATATGTCTAAATTCCAAATTATGAGTTTCCAAAAGGAATACACTTTACATTCTATTGTCTTTCTCTCTTTTCCCTCTCATGGGCTGTTTGGTGACAGAAGTGTTGGTCATCCACCTAAATTATGCAAACAGTAGCAGAACAAATAAAATTTTTCTGGATTACAACAGAATCCACACGTCTTCTTCTACAGCTTAACTCTGCACGGGCATTCAAGAAAGAAATGAATATTTTATTTCTGGATTAATGCACAGGCTGTGGTTTACAGGGTCACAAAAATACAAACGACATTAATTTTATCTTTAATTCCAAAATTGTTTCTAAGTTAAAGACTCGTGACAATACATGAATACGTGTTATGGCTTCATAAATATATTTGAATTTTCTAAGCCTTAAATTTTCAGCAGAAAACTCTGATGATCAAATTTCTCATATGTCAACACTCTCTTTTTTTTTTAAATAAAGTCTTTATTTTATTTATTTATTTCTTCTTCCACAGAGAGAGAGTCAAAGAGAGAGACAGGGACTGACAGTCAGGAATGGAGAGAGATGAGAAGCATCAATCATCAGTTTTTCGTTATGACACCTTAGTTGTTCATTGGTTGCCTTCTCATATGTGCCTTGACCATGGGCCTTCAGCAGACCGAGTACCCCCTTGCTCAAGCCAGCAACCTTGGGTCCAAGCTGGTGAGCTCTGCTCAAACCAGATGAGCACGTGCTCAAGCTGGCGACCTCGGGGTCTCGAACTTGTGTCCTCCACATCTCAGTCCAGTGCTCTATTGACTGCGCCACCCACTGCCTGGTCAAGTGATACTCTTTATCAAGGGATAAAATTTGTTTTAACATATTCTTTTCTCATAGATATAATATGAAGAAGCAATAATTAGTTTAAAAATACCCTGGCTGGGTAGCCCAGTTAGCACATCATACTGATACGTCAAGGTTGCAGGTCTGATCCCTGATCAATGCAAATAAAGAATCAACCAATGAATACATAAATAGGTGGAACAACAAGTTGATGTTTCTCTCTCTCTCAAAATCAATTTTAATAAAATTTTTTAAAAATAATCAGGAGATTTCAGTCAAATGAGTTGAAACACAGCAAATTGACTAACAGAGTTTAAATTTGCTAGACCCAATTACTTAGTTTACTTCCAAGGTAGTTGGTCCTGCCTTTCAATATTTTTACATTTCTATGCTGACAGATGCAAGTTTTTACTATTAGTGTTCTCTAAGATCCTGCATAAACTCCAAGGAAACAAGAAAGATATGTAACACAAGAATCAAAATATGTTTAATATCTTTATACACACTATTTCTTTTTATCCTTATTTCTTTAAAGTCTTTGTTACATGAGTTAGTGTTTATTTTTGCAGTTGTTGCAATTGTTTTTAATGTACAAACAACACCTTGTAGGAAATAAAAGTAGTTCAAGTTTGATGCAGTGTTATAAAGACTAATTAGAGAAACCACAAGGAAATCAAGAATTTAACGGCATAGGGCTGTTTTATCTCAGTACAAAGGATGAACATCTCTTTTTTTGTTTCTCCCTAAATTTAGTGTTTATTCTTTTTATAATTAACTAAAATTGATTGGCAAGGCAGGTTGAGAAGGTAGGGTTAAACTCTTTTGTATGGGTTTGTACTTATTAGAGAGCAAAATATGTATATTTGATGAGCATTATAGCAAATATGGCATATATCTAGAATGTGCTGTATGGAACTGAGTTTTTTACATTCAACTGATACTGTTGCTAGTTGATTATATAAAGTTGAGAGAGAGAGAAGTCCATTACATGGGAGATTCTGAAGTAGATGTCAGTCTCAAATTATGAAGAGCCACTCTGAACATGTTTAGAAAGGGAAGTAAAAAAAAATCTCCACAGATGACGTCAGAGTAATGGCGGGGTAGGAAGCGATACCGATAAATCTCCCCCAAAACTCAACAAGATCTTCAACCAGAAACAGAAAAACCTATACTTGGAGCCTCCAGATGCTTTGCAATACACCCAAAGATGCCATTAAGGAAGAGAAAATCGAATATCATGGATACAAAAGAAAGAGAGGTAACACAGCTAGATGAGGAAAAATCTATGGAGAAAAAATTTAATATATTGGAAACCTTGGAGCTAAATGACAGAGAATTCAAGATAGAAATCCTAAAAATCCTCCGAGATATACAAGAAAACACAGAAAGGCAATTTAGGGAGCTCAGAAAACAACTCAATGAACACAAAGAATATATGTCCAAGGAAATTGAAACTATAAAAACAAATCAAACAGAGATGAAAAACTCAATTCACGAGCTGAAAAATGAAGTAACAAGCTTAGCTAATAGAACAGGTCAGATAGAAGAGAGGATTAGTGAAATAGAAGACAAGCAACTTGAGGCACAACAGAGAGAAGAAGAAAGAGACTCAAAAATTAAAAAAAATGAGATAGCCCTACAAGAATTATCTGACTCCATCAAAAAGAATAACATAAGAATAATAGGTAAATCAGAGGGAGAAGAGAGAGAAAATGGAATGGAGAACATACTCAAACAAATAATAGACGAGAACTTCCCAAGCCTGTGGAAAGAACTAAAGCCTCAAGTTCAAGAAGCAAACAGAACTCCAAGTTTTCTTAACCCCAACAAACCTACTCCAAGGCATATCATAATGAAATTGACACAAACCAACAGCAAAGAAAAAATTCTCAAGGCAGCCAGGGAAAAGAAGAATACAACATATAAAGGAAGGCCCATTAGATTATCATCAGATTTCTCAGCAGAAACTCTACAAGCTAGAAGAGAGTGGACCCCAATATTTAAAGTCCTGAAAGAGAGGAACTTTCAGCCACAAATACTTTACCCAGCAAAGCTATCCTTCAAATATGAAGGAGAAATAAAAACATTCACAGATACAGAAAAGATGAGGGAATTTATCATCAGAAAAACCCCACTCCAGGAATTACTAAAGGGGGTTCTCCAATCAGATACAAAGAACAAAAAAAAACCAGAGCCACAAGTAAAAGCTCCAAGAAGAACACAATAAAACCAAATTTAAACTGTGACAACAACAAAAAGAAAGAGGGGGAGTAGATGGAGATTAACAGTAGCAAAGGACGATGGAGTGCAAAAGTACTCACAAAATAGTTCGCTACAATGAACAGGGTAGGGACCCTTTTCATTACTCAAAGGTAACCACCATTGAAAAAACCACCACAGAAGCACATGAGATAAAAAAGATAGCAACAGAGGAAAGATGTATGGAATACAACCAAATAAAAACAAAAGATAGAAAAACGAAAGAGAAGGATCAAACAAGACACAAAACTAACAGAAAGCAAGATATAAAATGGCAATAGGGAACTCACAAGTATCAATAATTACACTAAATGTAAACGGATTAAACTCACCAATAAAAAGGCACAGAGTAGCAGAATGGATTAAAAAAGAAAATCCAACTGTATGCTGCCTACAGGAAACTCAACTCATCTAAGTAACAAGGATAAAAACAAATTCAAAGTGAAAGGCTGGAAAACAATACTCCAAGCAAATAACATCCAAAAAAAAGCAGGTGTAGCAATACTCATATCGGATAATGCTGACTACAAGACAGGAAAAGTACTCAGAGACAAAAATGGC
Source organism: Saccopteryx leptura (assembly GCF_036850995.1). Lineage (NCBI taxonomy): Eukaryota > Metazoa > Chordata > Mammalia > Chiroptera > Emballonuridae > Saccopteryx > Saccopteryx leptura. Next base: position 82,804,215 of record NC_089504.1, read on the forward strand.
CATTTCATAATGGCTAAGGGGACACTGAATCAAGAAGACATAACAATTCTTAATATATATGCACCAAACCAAGGAGCACCAAAATATATAAGACAGCTACTTATTGATCTTAAAACAAAAACTGACAAAAACACAATCATACTTGGAGACCTCAATACACCACTGACGGCTCTAGATCGGTCATCCAAACAGAGAATCAACAAAGACATAGTGGCCTTAAACAAAACACTAGAGCACCTGGATATGATAGACATCTACAGGACATTTCATCCCAAAGTGACTGAGAATACATTTTTCTCCAGTGTATCCTGATTTATTGATGTCACCCCATTAAAAAAATAAAATTATTAAAAAAAAAAATCTCCACAGGCTTTCTTTATATATTTTGGCTCAAAGAATGAAAATTCCTGAATGAGATTTAAGGTCTCTTACTGACCTTTACCCCATCTTTTGCCTTGGAGAAGCCATAAAATTATTATTTATAAATTTAACCTCCACCTGGTTCGCATGAAAGTCAGAAGGTTAGCATCTTTACTCGGATTTTAAATTTTACAGAGGGAGGCTAAATTGAACTGCCTTCACCATCTTCACCAACTGCCCCTCTAAGCCTTCTCCCCCTGTGCTTACTGCCACCTTTGCCCTCAGTGCTCCGCAGCACAAATCAGAGCTTTTATGTGACTTTACGAGAGCCATTTGCTTACAAATAAAAATTTAGCAATAGTGAGTAAACATTTTAAAAGAGTGCTTTGTAGTTTTGGTGTTTTTAAATAATTCTCTGTAGACTTTTCAGTATTTATCTTTAAGCAATATCGGTATGCATCCATCTCTCTTTTTTTCCCACTATTTTTTATATTATTTCCCTCTCTTTCACAATTTTTCTGTCTTATATCCGTTACTATAGCATTTCTATTATTTAGTGTTCCTAAGTGGGGATTCTGTTGGCAATTGGGATAAGACAATGCCTTATTTAAGTACAGAATGTTGCTTCTCAGTGTTTCACATCCGGCAACCCTGGCTCCCATTCACTTAATGCTCTAGCACTTCTTAGTCATTGTGAGAAGCAAAAACATTTCTTAAATAATTTTTCATACCTTCTAGGGAGGCAGTACCAGTTCTTATTGAGAACCATGATAGGCTAAATGTCCACATGAACACTGGTGGGATAGATTCATTTCTATTAATTAAGCATAAATAGTAATTTTTACATAGAATAAATATGTAGGTTCATTATATTGTCTGCAATTGCTCTGGTTTTCTTTATCCACTGAGTCACAGAGAAAGAAATGATTTCTTATTATGATCTCACTGTAATCAACAATGTTATTGACTTTCTCTGTAACCCAAACTCTTGGGTACATAAGAAAAAGGACTTGTTCTTTCAGATTTGCTCCATTGCCAGGAAGCACTTGCTTACCTAAGGAAAAGAAGGCTAATGATGTTGCGGCAGCATGGGAGATGGCGACCTCTGGTCATCCTGTTGTTCTTTCCATACTCATTGTAGATGTGGTCTGCTTTGGGGCCTGATGCCTGCTGTACTGCAATGGGCAGTTCCTAGCTGTTTGGATAAACATGAGTTCCTCTTTGTGGAGCCCAGTGATCTAGTATCATTGGCTTTTGAGCTGGGAGTTCTCACAAGAGGAAGCTTTTCCCTTCTGGATCTGGTGAATTTTGTTAAAACTTCTAACCTTTTTTTCCATTTATGCAAAGACTTTTTGGTCTCTTACATATAGACCATGGAAGGGCAGTTTTGGCTTTACCTATTTGTTTTGCAATACTGTCTCAGCTTTGATACCCTGGTGCTGAATAGGAAATGGCAGTGTGCAAACTTCTAGAAGCTTACATTCTATAATTGCCACACTACTTGAGTGTTCTTGTCTGCCTCTGTATTTATCTTGGAGCTTCTAAAATTTACCCGTTTCCCAAATTTTATGTATATTAAGCATTTCTGATAATATAATTTTAAACCACCTGAATAATATTTATATGAAGAGACACATTATAGGGCTTCTTTTTATTCTTTCTCTAAACTGTTATAGGAAATTTCTACAAAGATGTAACAGTAAGAGAGACAAGATGTTAAGCTAAGGAAGACTTTCTGCTTCTAGTAGTAGATTTTGCTGTTGTTTATAAAGCATTTCCCCCCTAATTACTTAGTGATTTCATTGTCTGTTAATCCTTCTAAAAGAATTGGAGGAGCAGATGCAAAGGCTTTTTTAAGGGAGAAAAATTTTAATTGAAAAAAAAGTATCTCCAAGTAACTTACTTTTCCCTTCTGAAAATTAAAAAAAGGGTTGTTTTTATTCAGTTTTAAGAGCAGAAAGCCTCTGCATAGCTCATGAAATACCAGGATTTCCAGAGACTAGATTGAGGAGTACCATACACTATAAAGTCTCTTCTTAGCAACTGCTTATTATTTTAAATTTAAGAACATTTTATTGTTTTTCCTTTCTACTTAATTTGGTACTAATCCTGTAGAATAATGAGTCCTGTAAAAACATAATTTTTCTCAAAATCTTTTATTTTTTATATTTTTTTTATTTTTTGTATTTTTCTGAAGCTGGAAATGGGGAGAGACAGTCAGACAGACTCCCGCATGCGCCCGACCAGGATCCACCCGGCATCCACCTGGCACGCCCACCAGGGGCAATGCTCTGCCCACCAGGGGGCGATGCTCTGCCCCTCCGGGGCGTCACTATGCTGCTACCAGAGCCACTCTAGCGCCTGGGGCAGAGGCCAAGGAGCCATCCCCAGTGCCCAGGCCATCTTTGCTCCAATGGAGCCTTGGCTGCGGGAGGGGAAGAGAGAGACAGAGAGGAAGGAGGGGGGGGGTGGAGAAGCAAATGGGCGCTTCTCCTATGTGCCCTGGCCGGAAATCGAACCCGGGTCCCCCGCACGCCAGGCCGACGCTCTACCGCTGAGCCAACTGGCCAGGGCCTCAAGAATCTTTTATATATATTTTATTATACATAGTTTATAACTTAAAATATTATATATTTACATTATTTCAAAGTTTTAGGAATGTTTCCACATCCCAAATTGTTTCCTCATTAATTTATAAAGGTTAAGTAGATCATGTTAAGAAGGTGTATGTGATAGCCAGAATTATGTCCTCCCTAAGTATCCACATCTTAATCCCCAGACCCTGTCTACATATTAATTTACATAATAAGGGGGGATTAAAGTTACTAATGAAGTAACCTTGAATTGGGGAGATAATCCTGGATTGTCTGGGTGGTCCCAATGTCATCGCAAAGGTTCTGAAAAATGAAAAAGAAACCGAGGCATCAGAATCAGAGAGGTACCATGTGAGAAGGTTGTGTCCAGCAATTGCAGCCTTTGAAATAGAAGAATGACACAATCTAAGGAATTTGAGAAGCTTCTAGAAGGTGAAAAAAGTAAGAGAATGCAATCTTTTTTTTTTTTTTAGTTTTCAAAGAGAAATAAAATCCTGTCAAACTTTGAGTTTATCTGAGCAGGATTCATTTGGGAATTCTGACATCAAAAATGTAGACGATACATTTGTATGGTTTTAAACCACTGAGTTTTTAAATTTGTTACAGCATCAGTAATACCTACTACAATATATTTTTCAAGTAAGAGTACTTGACTTGTCTAAGTATCTAAAATTGAGTTGCAATGATATTAAGCTGAGTAAGTTGGAGCAAGTTATTAAACTTCTATAAAGTTTTATATCTTGGCCTTTAAAATGGGAAGATTAATTATCACCTTTAAGGATATAAAGTAAAATAATATTCTTGTCTTAAAATCTAAAGTCCATGTTAAGCACTTAATATGGACTAGACTCTATAATCCAAAATTATTTTTAAAAAGTTTCAATTTTAAGGGGTTTATATTTAAATATAGAAGACAGAATGAAAATATTAAAATAGAAGATGATCATATTATTATAAAGTAATACCAAATTTTTGGAGAATGCCAAGTAATATAGAAAAAATATATAATTATAGAAATTATATAAGATAAATCTTGAAAGATGAGTAAAATTTTGTAAAGTGTGTATGTTAATATATCTGGAATAACATTCGGTCTTAAGGTGGAGTTTTGATTTTATATATATTGTTTATAATGTTAAGGAAATATCCATACATTTTTGGTATATGTTTAAATAATTAAATATTATTTCTTCTTCTAATGTTAACATTCTGGGGTGAATCTCAGTGCAATTTAAAAATTATATATGATCAAATTATGCCTGTAAAGTTTTTTCTTTTAAAACACGAGATGTATTTATATCATATAACATTTAAATTACATTATAAAATATATTCATAAAATGTTTTAAGTTTTAGTGTAATTTTTTTTCTCAGTCTAGCTAAATAATTATCAATTTTATTGATCCTTTTAAAGAAACAGCTTTAGGTTTTTCTCTATTTCTCCATTTTTTATTATATTGATTTCAGCTCTGATCTTTATTATTTCTTTTATCTTTTTTATTGTTTCAATTTTACTCTACATTTTATAACTTCTTAAATAATTTACTTTATATATTTCATTTAAAAAAAAAATCTAAGGCAGTAAATATGCCTCTATTAATTGTACTTCACAAATCTTGATATATTATATTTCTATTATTTTTCAATTGAAAATATTTTATAATTTCCCTTATGATATTTTATTAACTATGGTTTATTATCAAGCATATTATTTCATTTATAAATACTGAGATTTTTCAAGTATCATTTTTCTAATATTTATTTTATAAGTTATGTACATTAAAATTTACTCTTTTAATGTACAAGTCTTAAGAGTTTTGACAACTATTTGAGGCCTTGTAAGTACCACTATCAATATCCAGAGCAATTTATCATTTTCCCAAAATTCCCTCTTGCTAACCCTTTTTCTCCTCCCACTCTTATTTTTTTTCTCTGTTGATAAAACTTTGCCATTTTGGTTCTCTGCTACTTAGCTACTTATTGCGTTTAAACATTAATCAAAGACTCATTTATCAAGATGAGCAAATACCTATTGTACCTTAATTGCACGTTCAGCAAGGTACAGTAGGAAATAGCAAATTGCTTTAATTGACATTTGTAATAATCTTAAAAATATTTAGTTTAATTAATACTAATAGAAGTGATACATACTTTTGAGAAAAAGTAACATGTAATAAGAAAACTATATTTTCATTGGTCTTCACGATATATTTTTTAATCCTGGGCACGAGAGTATTTATATCATAGTGGAAGGCTGAGACTAAGCACAATAAAGGTTGTTTTTTTTCTTTGTAGAAAATTCTGAACAAAACGAATTCTGTTTTGAATTATTGTGGTGTTTCTGTTCTTGATATTTTATTATTTTTCTAGGAATTAATTCCTATTTTTTTCATTTATATTTTTAAATCTGGACTTTTTTTTCCTATGCTTATTAATTTTTATTACTGTCTACTGAACTGATCACTAAGTTTACATAGCTTTACACAGTCTTCTTTCTCTTTCCAGATGATTACTCTTAGTTCTATTTCTTGCTTTTTCAATCCTCTGATTATTATTGTAATCATGCTTAACTGATTTTCTCTTCCTCCTCAATCTCTGTCTACCTTTGCCTATCCTGACAAACTATCTTCTGTTTCTTAGGATTAAAATAAATTTTGTGATCATACTGACTGTCATGTATTTTTCTCTGTTTGAATGACATAATGACACTTTAAGACTGTCATATCTGCCATATGTTCAATGTAAAATCATCTAGCAGTTGAAATGAAATTCATCTTTAGAGAGTTTTATATGTGTTTGTGTTGATTATTTATAGAGTTTGATCATATTTTACTAAATGTATTATATTCATATATTTATATTATAAAATAAGATATAAATTTTATACTACTTCTGAGAATATATCCAAAGAAACCCAAAACACTAATTCAAAAGAATAGATATGCTCCTATATTTGTGATAGCATTATTTATAATAACCAAGATCTGAAAACAGCCATAGTGCCCATCAGTAGATGAGTGGATTAAAAAATATTGTAATTCATTTACACAGTGGAATACTACACAGCTATAAAAAAGAGAAGCCCTGGCCGGTTGGTTCAGTGGTAGAGCGTCGGCCTGGTGTGCAGGAGTCCCCGGTTCGATTTCTGGCCAGGGCACACAGGAGAAGCACCCATCTGCTTCTCCACCCTTCCCCCTCTCCTTCCTCTCTGTGTCTCTCTCTTCCCCTCCCGCAGCCAAGGCTCCATTGGAGCAAAGTTGGCCCAGGCACCGAGGATGGCTCTGTGACCTCTGCCTCAGGCGCTAGAATGGCTCTAGTTGCAACAGAGCAATGCCCCAGATGGGCAGAGCATCGCCCCCTGGTGGGCATGCCAGGTGCATCTGGTCAGGGCATGCGGGAGTCTGTCTGACTGCCTCCCCATTTCCAACTTCAGAAAAATACAAAAAAAAAAGAGAGAGAGAAATTTTACCTTTTAAGACAACATGGATGGACCTGGAGATTATTATGCTAAGTCAAATAAGCCTGTTAGAAAAACACAAATACCATATGATCTCATTTATATGTGGAATCTAACCAACAAAATTTAACAAACAAAATAAAAACAGAAGTACAGATACACAGAATAGACTGACAGTTGTCAGAGGGGATGGGGGGTTGAGGGATTGGATGAAAAAGTTAAAAGTAGTAATCAATATATACTATATATACACAACAGTATAATAATAGCCAGAGAGAAAGGAAGGTTTAGGGAGGTAAAGGTGAGCAAAGGAAGAATTAATGGGGATGGAAAGAGACTTGATTTTGTGTGGTGAGTGCACAATGCAGTATGCAGATGATATTTTATTGAGTTGTACACTAAACACCTGTGTGGTTTTATTAACCAACATTGCACCAATAAATTTAATAAAATAAAATAATATAAATTTGAGTTATCATGAAGTAGAAAGTAGAATAACATAATAAAAGAAAAAAGAAATAAATTGACCCAAATACTTAAATACTTGACTCTCATCAGAATACATGATCATTTACTACATTCAATTTCTTTCTAATTGTTTCTTCTAATATATTAATTTGGTATTGTGTTGGTGTTCCGCACACAGATTAGAGATGTTCAATCATTAAAATTCCAATAAACTTCAATTTTGGTGATCTATATTGAACAATAAAGTCTTAATATGACCTAGGATGGGTCACTAATCAATGGGAGAGAGATATGGTTATTTCAGGGGGTATTTCAGACTTTTTTTTTTATTTAATACAAAATAATACTGAACACTGAAAACACACACACACACACACACACACACACACACGGTGATATGGCTCAATTTTCCCAGGTTAATAACTTAATTTAGGCACCTAAAGGAAATATTCTGAGTTGAACCTTAACTTGACATACTGGTATTAAGTATAGACAGATAAATTGATTTTCCCAACAAAAGAAAAGTGTGTAAGAGCTTAAGAACCCTTACTAAGGCTAAGGTGCTTTGGTTCTAATTCTAGCTTTAGTGTGTAGCTTTAGTTAACTAAGTTACATCTCTCTTTTGGCTTTGCTTTTTACATGTTTAAAGTGAGTTTGCATTGGATAATTTTTTTTGGTTATTACATCTCCAGTGTTCTATGATTCTATAAAATTGTTATAAAATGTTTGAGAGAATTTTTGTGAAGTCTCTTATTTTGGAGAAAGTGTAAGTTTCAGTGTTTATTTCATACTCCAGTTTAATTTAGTATTCGTATTGATGAAGTAATTTTTTAACCAAGAAAGTATGTCAACTAGCCAAGAGCTTGGATGCAACAGTCGAGGATATAAGACCATGAGGTCATGGTAACACACTATTATTTTATAAAGTAACCTAGAGATACAGACAAATTAGAAATATATTTTAATATTTCAGGTAAAAGTAACAGAAGGCATGGGCTAGAATAAGCCATAGCTTTTACACCAAATAGGAAGGGATGGATGTTAAAATACATGAAAGAGACTCAATTTCTTGTTATTTTTTTTAAGCCACAAGTACCGTATTTCTCCATGTATAAGACGCTCCCATGTATAAGATGCACCTTAATATTGGGGCCTGAAATTTGAAAAAAAGATGTATTACATAAAGTTATTGAACTCAAGTTTTATTCATCATAAGATTTATACAACTCATCATTGTCAAAACTCCCATCTATTAGCTTGTCCTCATCTGTGTCTGATGACAAATCACTGTCTTCAACAGTGAGCACAAAAACAAGCCTGAAAAAGTGGAAAATGCAAGTAAAAAACTACAACCACTCTATAAGATGCACCCAGTTTTTAGACCCCAACTTTTTCAAAAAAGGGTTTGTCTTATACATGCGGAAATATGGTATATATTTTAATAAAAATTTATATTTAAAAAGAAATACATTTTTGGTTTAAAGTCATTAACATACTTTATGATATGTTAAACCAAATCAGTATGTTATTTAGACCTTGTAGAAAATTACCCTAAGGTCAAACATGAGTATTTCATAGTTTAATAAAATACATATATTCTGGGTTGTAAAATATATGATAATATTTTCAAAGTACATTTCCCAGCACATCATATACCACATTCAGATACTGTGTTTTCACATAATCTAACAACTGTGTGATTTTTTTCTACAGATGAGGAAACTAAGACTGAGTAAGGTTAACAGGTTCACAAAGTGGATAAGAGGTTTGAGCTATAACTCAAACTGGTAGAGTCTTATTCTGAATGACATGTTTCAGCCAATACTCTGGGCTCTCTATAAATTTGTAGAATACACTGCAATTTTCTTTGTAAAACTAATACCTGTGAATATGCAGCATAAAAATAAACCTAATCCCACAGCTTCCTCTAGGATCCTGGAGTAACTTAAAATATATGTAACTATACAAAAGGATTTAACTAGTTCTGAGCTACAAAGGATGTGCAAGACTGAGGAAGCACTGGAGATGCCAGAAGACTGATAAGAGCTGTGAATATGAAGACATATGATATAAGCATTTTGGTTGAAGAAGCTGTCATTTGTGTGACATGTTTTCTTGTTTAGATTTTGTTTTGTTTTTCTTTTTTTGTATCATTTAAGAAAGTACTTCTATCTAGATTATTTGACTTGCTTTTCAGTTTAATATTATTATAGCCACAAAGATGTTCACATCCTAATCCCAGAACCTGTGAATATGTTACCATACATAGTCAGAGCTGCTGAGCAGATGTAACTAAAGTTTAAGATCTTGAGTGGGGACATTATTCTGCATTGTGTGGTCCAATCTAATCACATGAACTCTTGAAAGCAAAGGATCTTTCCTAGCTGTAGGCAGAGGAAGATGTCACTATAGAATGGTCAGAGGATGCAATATAAAAATTGCTAGTTTTGAAGAGAGGAAGAGGGCCATTAAATAAAGAATGCCTGTGACATCTAGAGTTTGGAAAACACAAGAAAATGTATGACTCGTAGGAATCTCCAGAAAGAATAAAGCCCACTGACACTTTGATCCTAGTCCAGGGACATCATATTGACCTCTGGAACTGTAAGATAATACATTTATATTACTTAAATTAATAAGTTTGTGTTAACTTTATATAGTAGCAATTGAAGGCTAAATCACATGCCATGTATATTTAGGCTCCTAAAGTCCTTTGTATCAAATAGAAGAGGCATGGTGGGATGGAAATCATTTTGCCTCCTTCAGTTTAGCAAATGTGAGACCCAGATAAGATACATTCTGAAAGTTGAACTTGGAAACAATAATATGATAATATCATAATTTAAATTCATAATAATAACATGATCATACATAATGGATTCATGAAGGATAGATTTTTTGGTCCTTCCTTTCCTATGCTTCATAGGTGTTTATTTTAGGTTACATTCCATCCACAATGTTCCCTTACCAGCACCTTCCATATCTCATTATATGATATATATGATTTTTGCATTTAGCTCATGACCAATAGAACCTTCTTTTTAGCTAATCATGAAGAAATGTTGAGCCTCTGAACCAGAAGTAGAATAAATAACCCTGGTCAGCTGTGCTACTATGTTTTCTAATATAAATTCTACTGATCAATTAGCTCAAATGAAAGAATTCTCTAACCTAAGGGTTACCAACCACTTTAATTTTTGTAACTTATAGTTTAGAGAACACAACCAGATTTTAAGGGGATAAATTGATAGAATGCAGCAAATTAAAGGGGAGGCAATTCATAGTCATCAGAATGATTTTTAATCAGTTTTTGTCAATTAGTAAAACCATTCAATAAGTCTTAGAAAAAACATAATATTAATAATAAATTAATCATAAATATTAATTTATGAAAATAGGGACATTCTGAGGGTTAAAATGGATACTATGAACAATATTTATGCTAGTATGAGAGGTAAATCAGGATATATAATCATACCAGTAATGTGAAATCCCCACTTTATAAAGTATTATATAATATAATAATCTCCTCTCATACAAAATGAGAAATATGTAAAACTCCAGTAGTTAAACATTTTTTGGAATTTTTATAAATTTAACAAAAAATTTTAAAAATAGTTTAAACATTTTTTTTAAAGAAAATTCCTCAAGTACTTGCCACATACATCCAAACTGATTTCAACAAGTTACTATTGAGGATGAGGATTGAGGTTTGAGTCAGGAAGCTTGAGTTTCACCAATGTGCTTTGTGTCTTTTGGCTGCAAAGGTCCAGAGTCAGATTTCCTCAAATGACAAAAGAGGTATTTGCTGAAATTTAAGTTCTCTTTTGAGTATTGATTTAAGTTTATATCAAAATCAGTATCAATAGATCTCTAATAATCACACATAATGTGATTTTATACATACTTTCCTTCTCTTGGGACATTTTGAAAATGTGTTGGATGGCATTTGTTGTTCTAATAATTAGAAATGTCATTACTAGCATTTAGTGGGTGGCACTAGAGATGCTGGATAATGTTAATGCTCAAGAGAACTAAATGATAAATTGTATTCCTTTTCTCACAATTTTGGAATGTTCCATGTGACATTAACATATATAGAACACCTGTTTTCAATTTTTGGGCTGAGAAAAAAATTCCCTTTTACATAAATGCAAAAAAGTTTTGCAGAGTTTTAACATAAGTAATTTTTCAGGAATGGAACTATGGGGAAAATTTAGGAATGTTGTATTTTATTTTATTTTTTATCTAAATTTATTCATCATTTTAGGAAAGCATATCACTCTCTGCAGGGATGTTTATGACATTACAACATACCTGAGTTAGGCTTCACATGTAGCTGTTACATTCCTAGTGGTTCTACACATACATGCAAACAGTTCAATATATAGACTAGTTATGCCTAAACATTTACATTGAAATGCACAGTGTTCTAAAATATTTTTTATATTACAATTAACATTGCCTTTGAAAAAAAGCTATGTGCGTAAGTAAATTGCTTTATCATGAATTTCATTTAGGGAAAGTAAAAATGAGTTAAAATATTACTTATATAAATGGGTATTGAGTATTATAGGGTTGAGAACCACAGCCATAAAAAATAGAAAAATATCTTAGTATTTTAGCAGTGAGAAGAATTTTAGGATTCAGCCTATGTAGTGAATGGAGTGCTGGACTAATGTTTGAAGACTGGAGTTCTAATATAATGTCTTAATTCTTAAAATTATAGATTTCACATATGCAAATGTTCAAAGCTGAAATGATTTGTAGTGGAAGGAATAGACTTTTTCTGTATTTCTCTTTCTGTAATCTAAGATAAGTATATAAAAATTCAGGGAAATAGAACATTAATTAGCATATGAGCAAATTCTCAAATGATTATAACTGCAAAAATAGAATTGGTGTACATTTAAGGTATATCAAGCTATGTCTAGTTACTTGTTTGCTATAGCAAGTAAGATGGGAAGATTATAGCTTGAATAAAACTTACTCAACTGGAGATTCATATCAAAATCACCAATGGAGCTTTTATAAATCAGAGACCTTGGATGTAGTGGCATATAGCTATTTCTAAAGTTCTGTGTATGATTGTGATACCCACTCCAGACTAAAAATAAGGAAATTAGATTATCTCCAGTTTTTTTTCTAGAAATAAAATTTTTTCTCATCATTGTATAGAGAATTATCTCTAAATTTAGAAACGTTGTTTTACAGACAGACTAGAAATAACTGAGTAATATTTAACTCATATATCTTATGGAATCGCTAGACAGTTGTTATTCCTCAGGGCTTTTCTAATCATCTCAGAAGGTGTCTTGATATTTAAATTCACTTTAGAAATTATATGTCATATGCTGCTTTAAGGAAAGAGCCTATATATAGAATTTTAGAAGATTTAGAATATTTTTCTAGTCTGGGTTAAAAGTCAGATTTCACTGATATTACTAGGAATCCAAAAGAGATCATAGAGATTTTGAAGTTTCATTATTCAGCCTTGCTCTTCAGTTTTTGCAATTTATTGTATAAACTGGTCTTTCTGATAACTGTGGTCATCCCTGATTTTCTCAGCTCATGATGAAGCCACTTTCTTTAATGTCATGAGACTGAATCTCTGAGGTCATTCATACTCTTTATTAAGTGTGTCCTTCTTTTATTTTAGATATTTAAACAGGTGAACTGAAACTACTCCAGGATTAGTAGTTGTGGGTACAAGCAATGTCATGTTAATGATATTAGTCACTGTTTGTGGAAAAATAAGGGTTCAGTTCCCATTCAGAGCTTCATGTTTTCTCAAGTAGTTTGGGGGATTTCTAAGACATGATACACATTCAACAAAGTGGTCTGGGCCACTGCTTACTAAATTGCTCGTCCTTCAACCTTCAATTCCTATTGTTTAGTTTGGCTCATTGTGCCTAATACATTATTCACACAGGAAATTAATTTGGGGTGGTCAGGAGGAGGCATTCTTTAGTCTCCTCTGGCAATATGTTTTCTTTGGATATATGTTACTGTGATATCGAAGTTTAGCTGTGGATGTGACTACGTCAAACTACATATGAGTCAACAGTACTACTTCACATCTCTCAGCAGATATATCATGTGTCAGTTCTGCCTGAGCCAGGACCACCACACTCTATCCTAGCCATAAGAGTTATCATGGTGAAGTGGGGAAAAAAAGAGCAAAGGGTCAAAACAACTGAATTTTAGACTAGACCTTGTGCCTAACTATGTAAACTTAAATAAATCTTTGTATTTATATGACCTGAGTTTTTTCATCTACAACTCTTGGGTAAATTATCTGTAAAGTGTCTTTCCAGATCTAAGAATACATCATTTTAGATATAAGTTAATTGACATCAGGAAATTTACATTCTTTTGCTCTATATTCATCCCAGACTAGTACAATGCTAGAACCTTGCAAGATCAAGTGATCCAAGTTCTGAACTGTGAGTCCAGAGACATTAGTTAGAGTTCTAGCCCTGTTCCCAATGATCTCTGTAACAACAGAAAAATCATTTGCTTAATTTATTTCCCTGTAGGGGATGCTCGTAAAGGTGCTTTGGGGGTGGTGGTTAAGTTACTGACAATATTATTTATATGCCAATAAGACAATATATCTCTTGAATTTTTTCCTCTTTATTTAGCCTTTTACTTTGTCAAGGGTTATCTTCAAAGGAGATTTGTTCAGATATCAAATCTCTACTATTTATGGTCAGTGTGAAATTGTTTTCCACTGAGTAGAAAAGCAATTTTAAATTCTGCATGTGAATACTGTTTACCTAGAAATGCTTTACTATTTTTTTTGTGTGTGTGGGTGGTTGTTTTCCCATGTCTTTCTATGATGCACTTGGGGGACTTGCATTAAGTTTATGAAGCCTGGCATGATTGATTGTGTTTCCAGTGGCTGGACACTTTGCTAGGAGCTTTGATTATGTCTTGGAAAATCACACTAATCGAATCTGAAGACACTGGTGTGCATTCTCAAGAGTCTGACTCTTGGGCTTTTCACCTAGGTCAGGGCTTATAAATTAAGTGATGATTTTTTCCCTTAAGTCGGTAAATAAAATTAATCAGTGGTCTTACATTGCCTTCACACTTCTGCTGCTCAGTCAACCTGTGAATCAAGAAGCATTTTTATCCACTTTAAATCTAATGTTTTGAGGTAGTTGGCAATCCATTAATTAAAAACAGAAGATGGGAACATAGTGTAATTTGAGAACAATTTCTGAGATCACTAAAAATGTATAGAAAAATGACCTTCAAACATATGTCTCAGAAGTTGTCAGAGAACATATGTTTACTATAATTTCTTTTGTACAGAATGTAATGAAAAATTTTCTAAGAGCCTCAGAGAAAAAGCAATTTTAAAATAACAAAATGATGTCTTTTTAATTTTATTTGCTTATTCATCCACTTCTGCAAATATATTTATCAAGCATCTACTCTGCACTAGGCATAGGCACAGGTACTATATGATACAGTAAGAAGCTCAAGGGCATTGGCAACAGAAAAACCTGTATCTGCATATCTGAATTGTTTTGCCACTTATTAGGTAGATGATAACACATAAGAAAAATAACCTTTAAAACTTCAGGTGGTTTGTTTGATTGTTTTTTGGCAATCGAGTTTCAGAAAAACAAAGCAGCTACTGGAAATCAGTCCATAAGAAAGGTCACAATATTAGGATAAGAAGTTGATACCCTTATGTATGCCTCCTTCATGATATTATTGGTATGGTTTTTAGAACTATGAAAATTAAATCTATAACATCCAGACTATATATGTTATATTTTGTTAGTCTCTTTTCACTAGTGAGAGATGAGACTAAATATATAGTTTGCTCTCAGATCACAGAAAATTTTAAATACTGTGGGATTATGTCTGTAATATCAACTTCTGTATAATAGCACAGGGCTTTCCTGAGCACTTGTGGATATCTAATAATTTGGTTGTAGTGAATGACAATGAATAAACAAGCAATAGAAAATTATTGAAGAGCTAAGAAATATATTGAACATGCTGTAAACAGAGATCTTGCCTTAGATGAGAAGTTGGTCTAGATCAGTGGTAGTCAACCTGGTCCCTACCGCCCACTAGTGGACGTTCCAGCTTTCATGGTGGGCGGTAGCAGAGCAACTAAAGTATAAATAAAAAGATAGATTTAACTATAGGAAGTTGTTTTATAAAGATTTATTCTGCCAAACTTAGTGAAAATCTGACATAAAGTACTTGGTAAGTAATTATTATTATATGTTTTAACTTCCTGTTACTTTGCTTTATAAATTTTATAAAGTTACTTCCCTACTTTATAAATCACCATTACTGTGGAACCAGTGGGCGGTTAGAAAATTTTACTACTAACAGAGATACAAAAGTAGGCAGTAAATATAAAAAGGTTGACTACCCCTGGTTTAGATGAACTTTATTGGAAATAAAAAGAAACTTTGCAAACCTAGGAATAGGAGCAGAGCCTACTAAAGTGTGAAGTACAGTTTATTGAAGATGAAAACATAAACAGGGCTCCCAAGCTCTCATCCCAGAGAGGAATGCTTGGTTGAAGTGTGGTTAGATACCCAGGAAAGTGCTTCAGGAGAGAGAATCTATTACTTTCTTGATTTATACTTCTATAGAGAAGCTGGGGCAGGGGTAGAGAACACTTGATCTACGCTGCAATAAAAAGAGCTTTTGGTGAGGAGACTTGAGCCGTGAACATCAGGAACTCACACAACAGTTTTTTAGGTTAGTTTGCATACTATCACTAGTATTAATGAGAGCTCCTTTAGAACTGGAGTGCTTCTAGGCTACGTAAGAGAGAGAGGGAGCCACAGGGATTGTCCAATAAATTCATTGTTTTTCCTCCATGTCATTATTTGTGCTTTGGAACTGGTACCGCTTTCTTGATGCTGCTGGGATCCAGGAGATTTGGTATTAGAAGGAGCCTAGGTTTGTTTCTCATTTTGTTAATGATTGTACAAAAGACACTAACTACTGTGAAGAATTGCTGTTTGTGGAGAGTTTCTTGATATAATCTGAGTTTAGATTCAGTTTAAGAAGAAGGTCTGAGGAAGTCACAATGAGAAGATGGACAAAGCAAAACGGATGTTGATAAGAAATCCTCAGGAAGAATTCTAATATTGTAATATTAGAGATATTTTTAAAAATTGATGTCTATGTTAAGATAGAAATAAAGAACCAACTGATTTTGGCTACTTTGAGAATGGATTTGGCTATAGCTGAGTTATTTACAAATGTTAGGACTACATAGTAGTAACTTAAAAGAAAGAGAGTTAGTATTATTCACAAGCTTTCTGGTTTTGTCTCTTAGGTTTAGCTTTCTTGAATTAGGCTATAGTCTCATTAGCTGCTTCACTGAATTGGGCAGAATAAAACATAAAACATGGAATGGATGCTAATGAGGTCCTTCTGCAGGTTGGATTTGTCCTTAGTTTGAGAACTAAAATGCTAGCAATATTTCTACATTTCTACAGACTAGATTCAAAATAATCTTGGACATAATTAATTTCTCTTGGCTAACTAAAGCTAAGCAAAACCCAAATTTTTACTGTCAGACATGTCTTCTCTTAATTATAAATACTTGTATGGCAAGTTAATTTGTGTGGGTTTAATTTATTTACATATATTTACATTTGCCTTGTTAAAATGTTCTTCTCAAGTGTTGTTTGCAACTGTTTGAGCATTTTAAGTCCTTTTGGAAAATGAAAATATTTTTGTTGCCAAATAAGAATAAATTTAGAAATCCCAAAGTTTGGATTGTATTTAACTAGCCTCTAAACATGGAAAATATTTTATGCTGTCCACCAGTATGTAGCCAACAAATAAAAACAGAGCTGCAAAGTGAGCAGTCAGTCTCTTTCCTCATGTCTGTACCCTTCCATCTGGACCCACACCAAACCTTTACGGAGTCGGTAGACTTAAAGTAAAAACACCACCACCACTCTCACATAAAAACTTGAAAGAAATACGCAAGGTGGACATAAATTTCAGTTTCACACTTGTGAAAATCCAGTCAATGTCAAGCATTTATTAAATGCTTACTTTGTATAAGACATGGTATTTGGTCTGAAGCACCCCAAATTTGTATGAATCATGATCATTGCCCTCAAAAAACTTATCAACTAAAACTTCAAAGAATTACTTGTTATTATTCTGATACAAATCCATCACACCTAAAACTTCCTGTGTTATTTTTTTTATACTACCATAAGCTAGCAGTTATATATTGATCCCTAATTTATCACTAGGCAATTTGCCTATGCATCATTTCATTTCAAGTCATATAATCACCAGTCATGTAGATAATATTGAACACAGCTAACAGATAGAAGAAAGAGCCTTTTAGAAATTGATAAACTGGCCCTGGCCGGTTTGCTCAGTGGTAGAGCGTCGGCCTGGTGTGCGGAAGTCCCGGGTTCGATTCCCGGCCAGGGCACACAGGAGAAGCGCTCATCTGCTTCTCCACCCCTCCCCCTCTCCTTCCTCTCTGTCTCTCTCTTCCCCTCCCGCAGCCGAGGCTCCATTGGAGCAAAGATGGCCCGGGCGCTGGGAATGGCTCCTTGGCCTCTGCCCCAGGCGCTATAGTGTGCTGGTCGCAACAGAGCGATGCCCCGGAGGGGCAGAGCATCACCCCCTGGTGGGCAGAGCGTCTCCCCCTGGTGGGCGTGCCAGGTGGATCCTGGTCGGAGGCATACGAGAGTCTGTCTGACTGTCTCTCCCCGTTTCCAGCTTCAGAAAAATACAAAAAAAAAAAAAGAAAGAAAAAGAAAAGAAATTGATAAACTTTCCAAGCCCAGTTTGACTTGAAGACTTAATTCATTTCATTGTCCTCTTTCAAGTAGTTGAATTAATTAACATATCCTTAGGAGTAAGGCCTAGATAATAGAGAATTATAGAGGACAATTTTTTATATTTTGTATAGAAAACAGTGGTCTTTTATAAGAAAAAAAATACATGATAGAACAGTCATGGTGAAACATACATATAGAAGACTCTCCTATTGAAAAAATGCAGGGGTCCATGAAATAAATAAAGCAGAGATAAAGTTTAACTACTTTGTAATATCATTTTTTTCTTCTTTTCCAAGTGAGAAGAGAGTAGATAGACAAACTCCTACATGCACCCCAACCAAAATCTACCTGGCAACCCCTGTCTGGAGCAGATGCTCTACCCATCAGGGGCTAACCTTGACACCAAGCTATTTTTAGCTCCAGAGGCTGAGACTCCACGGAGCCATCCTCAGTGCCCAGAGCTGATGCACTTGAAACAATTGAGCTATGGGATGGGAGGGGGAGAGGAAGAGAGAGAGAAAGAAGGGGGAGGGGTGGAGATTATTGCTTCTCCTGTGTGCCCTGACTGGGAATTGAACCCGGGACATCCACACACCAGACTGACAGACACTCTGCTATGAGCTAACCAGCCAGGGCTTGTTTGTAATTTCTTAATGTCCAGTCTAATGCCACTGGATGACTTCAGACTACATCCAAAGAGATGTTAACTCACTGAATTGATTTTCTTTATTTTAACTACTTGATAACGGCCAGTTAAGAAATCTAAATTATTAAAATAGTTCTGCATTTTAATCAAGCATTATGATCTGAAAAGATATTAATCTTATTAGGTTTATTATTTACCTTTTTTGCCAGAAACTGTATTGAGCAGAAAAAATAATTTTTTTACCTACATTGTAGGATTCTAAATTGAGGATGATTTAGGTTTTAGAAGTTAGATTTTTTTTTTTTTTACAGAGACAAAGAGAAAGTCAGAGAGAGGGATGGATAGGGACAGACAGACAGGAACGGAGAGAGATGAGAAGCATCAATCATCAGTTTTTCGTTGCGACACCTTAGTTGTTCATTGATTGCTTTCTCATATGGGCCTTGACCATGGGCCTTCAAAAGATTGAGTAACTCTTTGCTCAAGCCAGCGACCTTGGTTCCAAGCTGTTTAGCTTTGCTCAAGCCAGATGAGCCAGATCTCAAGCTGGTGACCTCGGGGTCTCGAACCTGGGTCTTCCGCATTCCAATCCGATGCTCTATTCACTGTGCCACTGTCTGGTCAGGCTAGAAGTTAGATGTTGAAATGACATCAGAGTAATGCTAGTTGAAGAGATAACCCTGACCTTTCCCCTTGAAATCTGACCAACCGAACTATTGACCAGGGCTAAAATAAAATTCTTGCAACTAAATTAGTGGTATGTATTGCTACCACTCACAACTCATTAATGAAAACTCATCATTCCTCTCTCCCTTCCTTTAGAAACTGTTAAGGAAATTAGGAGCAGAATCATACAAACGATGTGGAAATGGGAAGAAATTTGTCGATGTAGAAAATCATGGGTATAGAACTGATGACTAACACAAATACACTTCTTGCCACCAAATATTTGATTTACTTTCCTCCTGGCCTAAGAAATACACTACTTCCTTTCTAAGATAGTTCAAAAGCGCCACTGACTCACTCCTTCAAGCTCAAAGTCACTAACTAGGTTGTGCATGGTAGTCTCTAATATAAGTTCTAACATGTTTCCTTTAGACCCAAGGCCCTTTGAAGTAGAAACAAAAGTTTTATAGCATTAAAAAAAAACCACAAAAAAACCCAAAAACACAACAAAAGTAGAATAAAATTTAGGAACCACAATTCCAGTCATAAAAAAAAGATTGAAACACATAGCAATTTTACTAAGCTGTTGAAAGTATACAACCACACTGATTAAAAATTTTAAGAATACCTATCCTAGGGATGAGGAATCTTGCTTAACTAGGTCCTTAAACTGCTTCCTGCAGCTCTCGTGTTCAATGTTCTTTATGATTCTTGGTTCCATGCTCTGGGAGATTCCTTTTTTTTTGTTATCTACCTTGGCCAGATTTGAAAGAGCAATGGAGAATATGCATTTGTTGGTAACAGTAGTTTCTCAGCCTGCTTCCACCCTGTAGAAACTTAAGGGCCCATGGGTCATTCAGGAATTTACACAGTAGATTTTTTTTGTCCAAACTGATGGTATTTCTTTTTAAGCATAATATCTTATAAACATATTTAGCTTTTGATCAATTTGATTCCAGTAAGAAACACGTGTCAATAAACAGACACATGATTTTTTTGTGATATTTATTTATTTTTTTTGTCAACTAAATCACAGATATTTTGAGCCTCTGAAGTTCTGGTGAGAGAATCACATTTTAAACATTTTCTAGGGAAGGGTTTTGTAGAATTGCTAGGATTTCCTCAATACCACCTTAATTTATTTAATCATTTAATTTATTCAGATATTTTAAAAAGGTCTGTGATGACCAGACTCTTAGTTTGATCCCTGTCACAGGCTGAGATTTGATTGGCCTTTGTTATTCAATATATTTTTAAAATTTTTCACTTACTGTTTTCACTTATAGTTACTTTATCCAGTCCTATAAAACCCCAAATTTTGGACCCGTTATTTTTTTCATTCTTGCTTGTAAACTGTTTTTTTGCCACCACATACTATTGGTGAAATGTTTTTCTTGTAAAGCTAGGAATTCATTGGGTATATTACCTGTATTTCAAGTCACCAAAAGTGACATTTTTACCAAATGCTCTACTTTTGTACTTTCAGGGAACAATTTTTATCAATAAAGAAGTTTAAGGTATTCTGCTATAAGAATCAATCTCCAAATCTGAGTGCTCCAAACAATAGTCATCTCTCTCTCTCTCTCTCTCTCTCTCTCTCTCTCACACGCACACACACACACTCTCTCTCTCTCTCTTTCTCTCTTTCTCTCCATGTTCATTATGATCCAGTTGAGGAACTTTACTCATTTAGTGAAGGGTCATCATCTCAAACACTGTTGATCTCTATGCTAAGTAAAAGGGAAAATAAAAGCTATTCTTACACCATCAATTAAATTTTCAGCCCAGGAAGAATTTCCACTCATTGGTCAGAATGAAAAAGAAAAAAATCCCGTCACAGAGAGAATTTTACCATGTGCTCTAAAGAATGGAGAAAGAAATACTTGGGGAACATTTTAATGACATTCACACTCTTTTCTCTCATATCTTATATTCAATTTCTCAGGAAATACTATTAGATTTTGATTTTTAAAATATCCAGAATTTGACTATTTTTCACCATCTCTATCACTCCATCCTAGCCCTGCATCATTTTAATACTTCCCAACCTTCTCTTTGAAGCACTTTTGTATAATTTTCCTAGCTAAGGAAATTCCCTTTCATTTAATTGGATAAACATTGAGTGTTTCTTTAATGCAAGTTATTACATTAGCCACTGGGAGAAAAATTGAAGTTATCAAAAAGATAGAAGAAAGCAAGGTACAAAGATGAAGAAAAAAATGTCCCTTAACTTCTAAGATTTTATAATAATGAGTAAAAAGTGTAGGATTTGGAAGAAGAAACATAAAATCTAAAGGGACATTTGGAGTCATTTTTTTTTTCTGTGAGGAATGCAATGTCGACAATAAATTTCAAGGCCCCTAGCTGGTTTGGCTTAGCAGTAGAGCATCAGCCTGGCATGCAGAAATCCCAGGTTCAATTCCCAGTCAGGGCACACAGGAGAAGCGACCATCTGCTTCTCCACACTTCTCCCTTCTCTCTTTCTTTCCCCCTCCTGCAGCCATGGCTCGAATGATTCGAGCAAAGTTGGCCCCTGGTGCTGAAGATGGCTTCGTGGCTTCACCTTAGGCACTGAAATAACTCGGTTGCCAAACAACAGAACTGCAGCCACAGATGGGCAGAGCATTGTTCCAGTAGGGGGTTTGCCAGGTGGATCTTGGTCGGGGGGCATGCGGGAGTCTGTCTCTCTAATTGTTTCTCACAATAAAAAAATTGCAAAGTTTAAAGAAATATTTTTAATTATTTTGCCCAATTTTCATATTAAGTAGGTGAAAAACTCAAGGCTCAAAGCATAAAGTTGTTACAAAGTAGGAAGGTTTAGTTGTGGAGTATGGTGGGATGATGGTAGCCCTCCAGTGGGAAATGGGGCAAAGTAAGGTCAAGGAGTGACCTGGATTAGAAGAAATGAGACAGCTCACAGCTTCAGTATAGGAAATATCAGCAGAGAGGTAAGGAGTGAGAGCAAGCTGACTTCCGACTAGAGAGGATATTCCAGGAAGTCAAATGTGGTGGAAAGGGTCTGCCATTGACCAGTGCATTTATCTATTAGTTCTTATAGGCAAGTGGGTGCTGTTATGTCATAGTTGATCAGTCCATAGGAACACTGACTTTAAAAACTAGGCATGTTGTTATGTATTTTTGGTCTGTTTGGGGTATATCTAAGTCAAGATAAAAGCTAGGCAGGAATTTAAAGCTAGAGCTAAATTCAGTATGATTCCACTGTTAGTAAGGCTTTTTGAGCCTAGTCATCTCAGTCATACTAGAAATCAAGTTTAGGATAGAAAGACCCCCAGTCTTCTCTGTTTCTGAGGATACCTAAGTAATGGATGCTTGAGTCATATTGGATTAAAGTATAATAGGGCCAAGAATGAAGCTGAAGCAAGGAATTGAAGTTTGAGAAGTCAGTGACTGACTCAATGATCTGTCTCAGATTATGTGAAGATTTAATGGGATCAAAGAAGAAAATAATTGATTTTTCTGCCTACAATTTATCTTGAGAATTTTCTACTATACAGTACTTTTAAAAGACTTTTAAAAGAAATACAATCAAAGTAAAGGAGAAGGCAAATTAGCAATAATTAATTTACTTAACTCTTTCATGACAGTTTCAAATATCTTTAAATATCAGGGAATTGAGACCCATGTGTTGCAATGTTTTGCTCCAAGGAGGTCACATCACACAGATGATTTGTTGAGGCATGACTGCAGCCTGACTTTCTTGTCTGCCAAGACAGTACCTCTACCTACTGTGCTACCTCTCCCAACCTTAATTAAACGTACATATGTTCTTGTTGTGCTTTTGTTATTTCTGTCTGAACTCATCATTCCCATATTTGGACCCTTTTTATTGCTCCCAAATGTCTTTAGAGTGGGATAGCTTTAAAAGATTGCATTATGGGCTTTAGACTCAAATATGTGTTTGATTTCAAGTCCAATTGGGCAAAGTATTTAGGATTTCTGATGCATTTTTCTCAAATAGAGATAATAACACTGGCGGGAACTGAGAAGCACCATAAAGAGGAGGGGGCCCCATTGCTTAAAGAGTAATGGTTCCAGGGAAACACTTCAATTTATTTTTTCTGATCTTCATTCATGGAGAAGCAGGAGTGGATAAATTTTCTCTCTTCTAATTGGAAAAAGAACACTTAATCTGCAAAGTCAGTTCTTTCTGCCTTTTTCTAATTGGTTTGGCATATTCTTTGCATGCAAAATTTGCATCTCCTTATGAGCTCAAAAGAAACTCCATAGTCTGTACTCCTACAGGGAAGAGGTAGGGGGTAGGGTGTAATGGAGGAAAGGGCAGTTCATCAGTTGCTGTGACCTGGTGGGTAGCATAAAACCAGAGGGAAGTAATAGAAAGACTGACCACATTGTCCTTGGTCCAAATCTGCACTACATTACCACCATGTACCCCCTTCTTCCATATCTGCTATTTTAATGGGTATTTGATTTCTATATCTCAAAAAATATATAGAATTTAAAGGACAACAGGTTGTCAAACCCAACAAACACCAACACAAGTGTTTGCTTTTAAGAAAATACAAATTTTCATGCAAAGTATCTGGTAAAAACTTAGTAAAGGACAGTTTCAATAAATAATATAATAAGTATGAAATAATATAATATAATCCTTTTTTATCACTGTTTGCATATAACTTCTTCATTAATATTAGTGCTGTTTAATGCTTGTTAGAAATTGTAAAGAAAAGCCCTGGCTGGTTGGCAGCCAAGGCACACAGGAAAAGTGCCCATCTGCTTCTCTCCCACCCTCCTCTCCTTTCTCTCTATCTCTCTCTTCCCCTCACACAGCCAAGGCTCCATTGGAACAAAGTTGGCAAGGGTGCTGAGGATGGCTCCATGGCCTCCACCTCAGGCGCTAGAGTGTCTTGGATTGCAACAGGGCCACACCCCAGATGGGTGGAGCATCACCCTCTAGTGGGCATACTGGGTGAATCTCGGTAGAGGGCATGTAGAAGTCTGTCTCTCTGTCTCCCCACTTCTCACTTCAGAACAATGAAAAAAAAAAAAGGCATAAAGAGTTACATCTATACCCTGATTAGTGTACCATTTACAGTGCTAATTTCTGTTTAGACATTGTCTCTAACATTTGCTTTTAGACCAGTAGAGCTGGTCATAATTGCCTCAGAGTTAGTGTACTAGTTTGCACCAACTAGCTGGTGAGCAGGAGTAATATTAATTCAGTTATTCTAAAAGTAAACTCAACTATGATTCTTAAATATGGAATTGTGTTAAGTTCATGTTTTACAAATTAAAGAAACCAAGACATGATAACTTACAAAAGTAGAATTCTTTTTTCGCAGAGTCCTTTAACATCTCATGGAAAACAAGGAGAAGTTAGAGAACCAGGCCTTAGGAAGGGAGATTTGGGAATAACAGCCGAAAAAAAAGGTAAACTGATTTTGTCATTGTGCAATTGGTCTCCTCTCCCAATTTGCTCTCCTTTCCCAGTCAGCCTAACACTGCAAATGCTCTTTTTTTGAGTTTTACTGTCATAATTGGAATTATTTATCCAGATGAGTCAATAAAGATTTTGTCACTAACAGCTTAACCTTGTGACTTAATATTTTAAGCAGACATTTGAAAACTTATTTCTCATAAATCCTTGAAAATAAAGAGATTATTTGAAAATAACCTAATAAAATAATTTTTGAGTAAATTGCTGTATTAATAGATTCTTCATGTTGCTCAATTTCTGTTGTATGAAGGTAGACAGTAAGAGCTATGTACTATAGCATATATACATATATATATATTTACCTTTGTTTCTACAAATATCAAAAAAGAAATTTTATTGTCTTATTTTTTGTAGCCCTCCTCAATCAAAAATTTTGACATTCTCAACTAGTATTGCTTTGTGTTTTTTTTGTTTTTTGTTTTTTGTTTGTTTGTTTTGTTTTTACAGAGACAGAGAGAGAGAGAGTCAGAGAGAGGGATAGACAGGGACAGAAAGACAGGAATGGAGAGAGATGAGAAGCATAAATCATTAGTTTTTTGTTGCAACACCTTAGTTGTTCATTGATTGCTTCTTCATATGTGCCTTGACCGTGGACCTTCAGCAGACCGAGTAACTCCTTGCTCAAGCCAGCGATCTTGGATCTAAGCTGGTGAGCTTTGCTCAAACCACATGAGCCCGCGTGACATCGGGGTCTCGAACCTGGGTCCTTTGCATCCCAGTCTGATGCTCTATCCACTGCGCCATCACCTGGTCAGGCTATCATCATCATTGTTTAAAGTATTTCAAATGTGTTTTAACACACATGCCATTTAGACAAATATAAATCATTCAAAAATTTTCTGAAATTAATATGCTGCCAATTTATTCCTATGTTAATTTAATCAATTATATTTATTACCATGTTCTTTTTTTAATCTATATAAATTCTGCTAAATTTTCCCTGACCTTCCGCGTGTGGGGTCTGCACCATAGCGCGTCCTGCGTCCCAAAGGGAATTCGGAGGCTCTCAGCCTCCTTTGGCCGGCCTGGGGCTTCGGGGCCGCCCCGCAGTTGCAGCTCTTGGGGGCCTCGGTGGCGGGACTTAAAACTAGAGCTCTTCCGAGCTCGGAGAGGCCTTTGGCAACGCGCGCCCACTCTGACTTGACGGACAGGAGACTGAGCCGGTGCCCACACAGTGGCCACTGCCAATTCCCAATTCACCACTCCCCACAGACAGATGTCTCAGGGTGGCAGTTGCCTGTTTGTCTCCAGCCTGGGTTTGCCCAGCGGGTGGGCTTATTTTAGGGTGGCAGGGGAGGAGGGTGATGGAGAATAATACCCCCACCCAAAGAAACCCGTGCGTGCTTTCAGGAGAGGAGCGGTCGCCTGGACCCCGTGGGAGGTCACCGAGTCTGTGGGGTGGATGAGGGCTGGGCGCGAGGATACAGAGCCGTGGGAACTGTGACCCCTGCAAGGGAGGGCAGCTGCAGTAGCTGTGGGAAAGTGATGTGGGGCAGGTCAAGGACTGACGGAAAACTAATCCACGGAGATAGGAGTCCAAATAGTGGCTACCTCTCTGGAGGTATATTTGAGTGGAAAAGGGTAGGAGGGAGCCTTGGGAGCTGCTGGAAATGTATAATTTGAGTTGGGTGGTCCTTACGCAGGGGTGTATATAAGTAACTGTCTTCAAACTGTATACTTAAGAGCAGTGCATCTCGCTGTATGTTACAGCTTAATTTTTTTAAAGCCAGCAGAAACCACCTATGGTTGTTAGAGGTCACATTAGTGGTTCTTTTGGGAGGATTATGAACTGCAGGGGTCTTGAGGGAGACTTCTGGGGGAGGGGGGCAGAAACATGATGCGTCTTCTTACATGGGTCCGCACATAATAAAACTTAAGTCATACTCTTTTTTTTTTTTTTTTTTTTTTTTTTTTTTGTATTTTTCTGAAGCTGGAAACGGGGAGAGACAGTCAGACTCCCGCATGCGCCCGACCGGGATCCACCCGGCACGCCCACCAGGGGCAAGGCTCTGCCCACCAGGAGGCGATGCTCTGCCCCTCCGGGGCATCGCTCTGCCGAGACCAGAGCCACTCTAGCGCCTGGGGCAGAGGCCAAGGAGCCATCCCCAGCGCCCGGGCCATCCTTGCTCCAATGGAGCCTGGCTGCGGGAGGGGAAGAGAGAGACAGAGTGGAAGGAGGGGGAGGATGGAGAAGTAAATGGGCGCTTCTCCTGTGTGCCCTGCCCGGGAATTGAACCAGGGTCCCCCTCATGCCAGGCCGATGCTCTACCACTAAAGTCATACTCTGAAAAAAAAAAAAAAAAAAAAGAGGCCTGACCAGGCGGTGGTGCAGTGGATAGAGCGTCAGACTGAAATGCAGAGGACCTGGGTTCGAGACCCCGAGGTCGCCAGCTTGAGTGCGGGCTCATCTGGTTTGAGGAAAAGCCCACCAGCTTGAATCCAAGGTCACTGGCTCCAGCAAGGGGTTACTCGGTCTGCTGAAGGCCCACGGTCAAGGCACATATGAGAAAGCAATCAGTGAACAACTAAGGTGTTGCAACGCGCAATGAAAAACTAATCTCTCTCTGTATCCTGTCTGCCCCTTTCTATCCCTCTCTCTGACTCACTCTCTGTCTCTGTAAAAAAAAAAAAAAATTAATTAATTAAAAAGTTCTGCTAAATTTTTTTTTTTTTTTTTGTATTTTTCTGAAGCTGGAAACGGAAAGAGACAGTCAGACAGACTCCCGCATGCACCCCACCGGGATCAACCCGGCATGCCCTGGCCGGGAATCGAACCCGGGACCTCTGCACGCCAGGCCGACGCTCTACCACTGAGCCAACCGGCCAGGGCCAACATTCTGCTAAATTTTAATATCAATCTTACCTCAGTAGCAAATTGGTAATAAAGAGCTCATGTATTTATAGGCTCAAATGTCATTGTATTTTTTCTATTCTTTAGTCTTCACTCCAGTCCTTTTTATCTCTTTGATTCTGTTATTTGAGCTGGCTATTGAATCTTGGGTGTTATTCACCATTCAGCTCTAAACATTAAAATTCAGTGTTTTGGTCATGAAAATGAACAATGTAGTTAGTCTGACAAAAATTCAACTTTTAATATTTGTCAACAATGTCATATTAAGCAACTTATCTAAATTTTAGTTGACATACCTATAAATATATGGTGTTAATACCCACCCAATCTCATTGTCATATAGATTTAAATGATATTACTTGTAAAGCACTTAGCATGGTATAAAGCAGGAGATAAGAGGTAGTCATTATTATTATTACAGTGGTCACATTTTATATACCTTCACCATAGCTTATTAAATTGGTATTTTTTAGGGTGATTTCCAAGGCTTTACTGGTCTTGTCTCAATTCTTATTGGTTAGAATTTCTTGCTATGTGTTCCCATGGAACTCTATACTTTTTATTTTATTTTAAAATGTTTATCATATGTCTCTACATTTATCATCTGTTTTATCTTCTCAAATGAGTTTAAACTCCAAGAGGGAAAGCATCATGGTGGCTGTGATCTTCTCTATACTATCAACTATGTACAGCATAATGCCTGCAGCAGAGTGGGGAGTCAAAAAATATTGATTTAAATTACATTTCTGTCTCTTTCTCTACTCTGCACTTTGCACATCCCTGGCCTTACCTTATCTTGAGTAGTTTTAATAGCTATTCCTCCCTTCCAGCTACTGCTTTCTCTACTCTCTTTGTGTGCTGTAATTGCATTCCTTTGTTCTGAAATCTTTGGTTATTATTATAAATCCTTGAATAAGCAGGCCCACAGGAAATCCTGTAATTTGAGTGAGAAAGGACTGACTTTCTGCAGTGCCACTAGGAAGGGAGTCATCCCAAAGAAACAAACAAGTCAACACACAAAATATTTATCTTGAGTGCCCATTTTTCTGTCACTAAAATTTTTTCCAAGTAGCAGGGAAAGAAGAAAGACATTCAGGTCTACAGTGTGAGTCAGGAATGCTCTCTCAGCACTTTCACATATAACCCTTTACTGCCCACTGTATGAGTTACAGGAGCACATTATCATTTTAACTGCCTTTTAATGGTAATGATGATGTCCTGTAAATTAGAAAAAAAGAGTTTGGCTGTTAATTCCTAGGAGATTATAGGCCCAATAACTGCTGTTATTAGTTCCAGGATGATAGCTAATAATGTGGCATCACATGGGCTCCATTATATGTAATCTTTAGAGCTCTAAGAATCATTTAAATCCCTAAACCATCATGTTGAACTTGGACCAAGACAACTATGATGATAAGCACACTGGGCTCAGTCAACAGATATCTAAATTGGGAAGTAATTGCCTTTAGCAAAATATTCTTCTAAAAATAAGTCAGAAAGGGTGTCTAATGTTTAGGAAATGGTGGGATAATTAATACTACTCTTTTTTTTTTCTCTGTTAGTTCTTAGTAATTTTATATAAGTAGGATTCTGAAGGAGCTTCAGCATGCTATCTAAATAGTGACCTTAACATTAAATTTCAGAAACTTCACAATCACTCTTACATACAGTCCATACAGATTTCTGTTGTTCTGGTATCAAGCTTAGTTTATATAACGCATCAGTTGAACTCCAGTGATGTGCATCATGTCAACAAACCTTTTTTGATTATTCTAATTTGATACTTTTCCCTTCAATATGAGCTAAAAAACATTAGGTCATACGTGTATGAAATAAAAGCATTAATGCTTCAGAAAGGAAAATATCTGAAAATCAAACCAGATATTTTGTAGTAGCTTCTAGGGTTTCTTGATCTATAAAACAAGCAGTGCAGTATACTGGAAACTATATGGTTTTGAAATTATTTAATTTCAAATTATTTAATTTCATCTACTTAGTAATTTTCTAGATCTAAGGCCTTGGGCAAGTCAATCTCTCTGAGACTAATATGTATCTTGCCATATTGTTGATACGGCAACATAAGATAACTTATGCAAAGATCCTCAGAGCTTGGAAATTCAGAACAAGAAGGAAAGGTAAAGAGAAAAAGAACTGGTGTGTGAGTTAGGGCTGTGGGTAGGTAAGTTTTGCAGAGACATTGGGAATTCTGATGCATAGTACAAACAGTATATGAAGAAATTAATCAGAGACAAAAAAGAAATTTCAAAGAAGCGTTGCTTTGACTCAACTCCACTTCATTGTACTAGTAAGATGAAAGTTAAATTTTTAAATTGGATTTTTTTTATTTCTAAACTCTGTTCCTTTGATTAAAACATGTCTTGAGACTGGACTGTTAAGATTGGTGTAAACTTACATGATCAGAAATGCTTCCCTTTTCACCTCCCCAAATAGATATTGGTTTCACAGGATTCTGAAGCAGAGGAAAATCCATGGTTTACAAGTTTAATGTTAAGGTCACTAATTAGATAACACTTTGAAGCTTCTTCAGAACCTTACTTATGAGTAAGTGGCTAAGAACTAACAGGGGAAAATTATGTTTAAGTTTTAAAAAAATTCCAGTTCAAGTTCTTACTTTTTCACTTTATCACTTTAAGTCTTAAAAATGTTATTTAAGGCCCTGGCTGGTTGGCTCAGCGGTAGAGCGTCAGCCTGGTGTGTGGGGGACCCGGGTTTGATTCCTGGCCAGGGCACATAGGAGAAGGGCCCATTTGCTTCTCCACCCCCTCCCCCTCCTTCCTCTCTGTCTCTCTCTTCCCCTCCCGCAGCCAGGGCTCCATTGGAGCAAAGATGGCCCGGGCGCTGGGGATGGCTCCTTGGCCTCTGCCCCAGGTGCTAGAGTGGCTCTGGTCGTGGCAAAGCGACACCCCGGAGGGGCAGAGCATTGCCCCCTGGTGGGCAGAGCGTCGCCCCTGGTGGGCGTGCCGGGTGGATCCCTGTCGGGCACATGCGGGAGTCTGTCTGACTGTCTCTCCCCGTTTCCAGCTTCAGAAAAAAAAAAAATGTTATTTAACCTCCTGATTTTATTATTATTCTATAAATTAGGGGAAATAATAGCTTACTCAGTTGTATAATGATTAATGAATTTATACATAAAACATGCAGCATAAAAATGTATTTTATATTATTTGTTAATATAGTGTTAAATTTAATCAGTTCAAAGGTTCTAGAAGAACAGACTAAGAGTATCGCTTTAAACTCTTTGTTGCCTTTGTACGTGGGAGTTGTTACCCCAGAGAATAATTTGACAGCAGCTCTTTCTTCCTTGAGTTTTGCCTCTTATTTTATATTACTATTTATTTTAAGTTTCTGTTCCCAGAATCCTTTTTACTTAGGGTCATATGTTATAAAGAATGTACCAGAAATGAAAGTAAGAACAAAGCTACACTTTGACAATTTTGTTTATATATAGGACAATATTTTTTCCTTTATTTATGCTAAAGGGCTTTACTTCATTTATTTTATATATACATATAATTGTGGGATACACTTTAAAAAGTAAGATGCACAAAGATACAGTATGGGCTATTTTCTTACTTGATCAGTTTATAGCAGCACAAGCTTGTTATTAACAGCACTGATAATATAAAGACATGTATTTAAAATGACCAATAATTTTAAGCTAGTTTGCCATATTAATTAAAAATAAAATAGGACTGAAGACTGCTAAAGACAGAAGTATTCCAAGCAAAAATTTCAGTTAAGAATCTGCCAAAACAAAGGGGGTGAATAGATCCAGGCCGCGGCACAAACGGCCGAACCAGGCTGTGGCACGGAGATCCAAGCCGAGGAAAAACTGATCCTGTGGCAACCCGGGCAATACAAACTAACACTCGCGCCAAACCCAAACAAAGAAAGACAAGCGGGGCAGCCATTTTACCCGATCTCCTGGTCGGTGCGCAGTTAGTGGGCGAGAGATTTCTTCCTAAGCCCCAGGAGTGGGTGCCCGTGTTACCCCACAGAAAGGCAGAGTCAGAGGCCTTTCTGTGGGCGGAAAGCAGAATCTCTGGGCAGCCCCAGCGCCCTGGGAAAGCCACGCATGGGAGGGAGTGAGAACTAATTCCAATGGTGGAAATTTTCCGTGCTGGTGGGGGTTTCACTCAGATGGAAACGCGGCAGCCTTATATCCTGGTCTGCGCGTGCAGATAGTGAATGAGAGATTCCTCCGAGTGCCTCGGCAGTGCGCGCCCGTGTTATCGCACAGAAGGGCAGAGTCAGGGGCCTTTGTGTTGGCCAAAGAGGAATCTCGGGCCACCCCAGCGCCTTGCAAAAGCCGCGCACGGGGACGGAGCAAGACTCAATTCCAACGCTGCAACTTTTCCATGCGGTTGGGGGTTTCACTCAGAGCGTGAGACTGCTGGCCGGATATCCTGGTCTGCGCACACAGATAGTGAGTGAGAGTTTCCTCCAAGCGCCCCGGAAGTGGGCACCCACCTGTGTTACCGGACAGAGTGGCAGAGCCAGAGGTCTTTGAGTGGGCATAAAGCCCGCCTGATTATGCTAGCAGCTCTGACTGACTGAGCCTTACCCAGAGCCCTGTGCTGAGTGGAAATAGAGTGGGGAGTTGCCAGCTCTTTGAGCCTCTTACTATCCAGGCAGAGGCAGCAGCAACCCCATAGCTGGATTATCATTCTACTAATTGAGGAAGGAAAGACTAGGAGAAAGGCTCCAGGAACACGGACTCTCTCACTGTCGGAGCCTATAAAT
Organism: Saccopteryx leptura; assembly: GCF_036850995.1. Classification (NCBI taxonomy): domain Eukaryota; kingdom Metazoa; phylum Chordata; class Mammalia; order Chiroptera; family Emballonuridae; genus Saccopteryx; species Saccopteryx leptura. The sequence continues at coordinate 82,836,302 of NC_089504.1, forward strand.
GCTAATGAGCCTCGACTGCCAACGAGACTAAAGCACAATACATGACATCGCCATAGAGACTTATCAACTGCAAACCTCTACTTGAGCGTGCCAAAGGGGCAGAACCTGGGGTACAGAGTCACCGACCAGGAAGAGAGAGAGAAAAGAAAAAGCAAGAAGATAACCTCTCAAAATCAAGAATAATCTGCAGACTTTATAACCTATCCCATTTTATTATATTTGTTCGTTTGTTTCTCTTATCTTCATTCTTGATACTTTTTTTCCTCCTCCAATTTGGCCGATTAACTCTCTGCCCGTCTTACTCTCTCCTCTCCTTGAACTACACTACCCATAAGTGTTACATCTCCCATTATCTTTTCTCTCCTCTTCCTTTCTCTCTATGAGGGTTGCACTCCAAAACCCTTAAGACTCTCTCTCTCTCTCTCTCTCTCCTTTCTTTTTTCTTCTATTAGTGGTTCCCCCTTTTTTTCTCTCTCTCTTTTTCTTTTCTCCCTCTATATTAGTTTCTTCCTTTCTCCTTTACATCTCCTCTCATTCAAACCTCAATAACAAACAAATTATCTTATCTGGGACTCAAACTTATGTTTGTGGCATTTTGGGGGGTTTTTACTTCACCTTTTTAACTCACTAGCAGTGCTCCCATCCCTGGCTCTCCATTTTATCTAGTTCTTGTTCCACTAAATACAATAGTAATTTTTTAATTTGTCCCCCCATTTTCCTGTTTTCCTCTTATTCCTCTCATCATAATTCTTAGTCAACCAACACCTAAAAGCAAATCATTTTATTCTTGACCCAAATTTTTTCCTTATTTGCGGGTCCATATGCTCTTTTTTTTTTCTTTTTTTTTTGCCCCTTTATTACTTTTCCCCAATTCAGGCCCTCCATTACAAGCATCGTTTGTTATAATTCACAGTTCACCACAAGATTTTCTCAAGAAAGAGGGGAGAGGAGAGGAGAGGAAAAAAGGAGGGGGGGAATAATTTCCTTTTTTAAAATTTTTATTTTATTTTATTTTTCTTTATTTCATTATTAATTTTTTTTAAAAAAACAACTCTTTTCGATTTTTTATTTTTTTATTATTTTTTTATTTTTTTTAACTTTTTATTCTTTATTAAATCTCATTAATACTATCAACAAAACCACCCTCAGATGCCATTAAGGAAGAGAAAATCGAATATCATGGATACAAAAGAAAGAGAGGTAACACAGCTAGATGAGGAAAAATCTATGGAGAAAAAATTTAATATATTGGAAACCTTGGAGCTAAATGACAGAGAATTCAAGATAGAAATCCTAAAAATCCTCCGAGATATACAAGAAAACACAGAAAGGCAATTTAGGGAGCTCAGAAAACAACTCAATGAACACAAAGAATATATGTCCAAGGAAATTGAAACTATAAAAACAAATCAAACAGAGATGAAAAACTCAATTCATGAGCTGAAAAACAAAGTAACAAGCCTAGCTAATAGAACAGGTCAGATAGAAGAGAGGATTAGTGAAATAGAAGACAAGCAACTTGAGGCACAACAGAGAGAAGTAGAGAGACTCAAAAATGAAAAAAAATGAGATAGCCCTACAAGAATTATCTGACTCCATCAAAAAGAATAACATAAGAATAATAGGTATATCAGAGGGAGAAGAGAGAGAAAATGGAATGGAGAACATACTCAAACAAATAATAGAAAGCCTGTGGAAAGAACTAAGCCTCAAGTTCAAGAAGCAAACAGAACTCCGAGTTTTCTTAACCCCAACAAACCTACTCCAAGGCATATCATGATGAAACTGACACAAACCAACAGCAAAGAAAAAATTCTCAAGGCAGCCAGGGAAAAGAAGAATACAACATATAAAGGAAGGCCCATTAGATTATCATCAGATTTCTCAGCAGAATCTCTACAAGCTAGAAGAGAGTGGACCCCAATATTTAAAGTCCTGAAAGAGAGGAATTTTCAGCCACGAATACTATACCCATCAAAGCTATCCTTCAAATATGAAGGAGAAATAAAAACATTCACAGATACAGTAAAGATGAGGGAATTTATCATCAGAAAACCCCCACTCCAGGAATTACTAAAGGGGGTTCTCCAATCAGATACAAGGAACAAAAAAAAAAAAAAACCAGAGCCAGAAGTAAAAGCTCCAAGAAGAACACAATAAAACCAAGTTTAAACTGTGACAACAACAAAAAGAAAGAGGGGGAGTAGATGGAGATTAACAGTAGCAAAGGACGATGGAGTGCAAAAGTACTCACAAAATAGTTCGCTACAATGAACAGGGTAGGGACCCTTTTCATTACTCAAAGGTAACCACCATTGAAAAAACCACCACAGAAGCACATGAGATAAAAAAGATAGCAACAGAGGAAAGATGTATGGAATACAACCAAATAAAAACAAAAGATAGAAAAACGAAAGAGAAGGATCAAACAAGACACAAAACTAACAGAAAGCAAGATATAAAATGGCAATAGGGAACTCACAAGTATCAATAATTACACTAAATGTAAACGGATTAAACTCACCAATAAAAAGGCACAGAGTAGCAGAATGGATTAAAAAAGAAAATCCAACTGTATGCTGCCTACAGGAAACTCAACTCATCTAAGTAACAAGGATAAAAACAAATTCAAAGTGAAAGGCTGGAAAACAATACTCCAAGCAAATAACATCCAAAAAAAAGCAGGTGTAGCAATACTCATATCGGATAATGCTGACTACAAGACAGGAAAAGTACTCAGAGTCAAAAATGGCCATTTCATAATGGGTAAGGGGACACTGAATCAAGAAGACATAACAATTCTTAATATATATGCACCAAACCAAGGAGCACCAAAATATATAAGACAGCTACTTATTGATCTTAAAACAAAAACTGACAAAACACAATCATACTTGGAGACCTCAATACACCACTGACGGCTCTAGATCAGTCATCCAAACAGAGAATCAACAAAAACATAGTGGCCTTAAACAAAACACTAGAGCACCTGGATATGATAGACATCTACAGGACATTTCATCCCAAAGTGACTGAGTATACATTTTTCTCCAGTGTACATGGATCATTCTCAAGAATTGACCATATGTTGGGCCCCAAAAACAACATCAGCAAATTCATAAAAATTGAAGTTGTACCAAGCATATTTTCTGATCATAAAGCCTTGAAACTAGAATTCAACTGCAAAAAAGAGGAAGAAAATCCCACAAAAATGTGGAAACTAAACAACATACTTTTAAAAAATGAATGGGTCAAAGAAGAAATAAGTGCAGAGATCAAAAGATATATACAGACTAATGAAAATGACAATACGACATATCAGAATCTATGAGATGCAGCAAAAGCAGTGATAAGAGGGAAGTTCATATAACTTCAGGCATATATGAACAAACAAAAGAGAGCCCAAATGAACCACTTAACTTCCCACCTTAAGGAACTAGAAAAAGAAGAACAAAGAAAACCCAAAACCAGCCGAAGAAAGATGATAATAAAAATCAGAGCAGAAATAAATGAATTAGAGAACAGAAAAACTATAGAAAAAATTAATAGAACAAGGAGCTGGTTCTTTGAAAAGATCAACAAAATTGACAAACCATTGGCAAGACTTACCAAGGAAAAAAGAGAAAGAACTCATATAAACAAAATCCAAAATGAAAGAGGAGATATCACCACGGACACCGTAGATATACAAAGAATTATTGTAGAATACTATGAAAAACTTTATGCCACTAAATTCAACAACCTAGAAGAAATGGATAAATTCCTAGAACAATACAACCTTCCTAGACTGAGTCAAGAAGAAGCAGAAAAGCCTAAACAGACGAATCAGTAGAAAAGAAATAGAAAAAACCATTAAAAACCTCCCCAAAAATAAAAGTCCAGGCCCTGACAACTATACCAGTGAATTTTATCAAACATTCAAAGAAGACTTGGTTCCTATTCTACTCAAAGTCTTCCAAAAAATTGAAGAAGAAGCAATACTTCCAAACACATTTTATGAGGCCAACATAACCCTCATACCAAAACCAGGCAAGGATGGCACATAAAAAAGAAAACTACAGACCAATATCTCTAATGAATACAGATGCTAAAATACTAAACAAAATACTAGCAAATCGAATACAACAACATATTAAAAAAATAATACATCATGATCAAATGGGATTCATCCCTGAATCTCAAGGATGGTTCAACATACGTAAAACGGTTAATGTAATACACCATATCAACAAAACAAAGAACAAAAACCACATGATCTTATCAATAGACGCAGAAAAGGCTTTCAATAAAATACAACACAATTTTATGTTTAAGACTCTCAACAAAATGGGTATAGAAGGAAAATATCTCAACATGATAAGGGCCATATATGATAAACCATCAGCTAACATCATATTAAATGGCACTAAACTGAAGGCTTTCCCCCTTAAATCAGGAACAAGACAGGGTTGTCCACTCTCTCCACTCTTATTTAATGTGATACTAGAGGTTCTAGCCAGAGCAATCAGACAAGACAAAGAAATAAAAGGCATCCATATCGGAAAAGAAGAAGTAAAGGTATCGCTTTTTGCAGATGATATGATCCTATACATCGAAAACCCCAAAGAATCCACAAAAAGACTACTAGAAACAATAAGCCAATACAGTAAGGTTGCAGGATACAAAAGTAACATACAGAAGTCAATAGGCTTTCTATATGCCAACAATGAAACAACTGAGAAGGAACTCAAAAGAATAATCCCCTTCACGATTGCAACAAAAGAAATAAAATACTTAGGAATAAACATAACAAAGAATGTAAAGGACTTATATAATGAAAACTATAAACCATTGTTAAGGGAAATCGAAAAAGATATAATGAGATGGAAGAATATACCTTGTTCTTGGCTAGGAAGAATAAATATAATCAAGATGGTTATATTACCCAAAGCAATATACAAATTTAATGCAATTCCCATCAAACTTCTAATGACGTTTTTTAAAGAAATAGAGCAAAAAATCATCAGATTTATATGGAACTATAAAAAACCCCGAATAGCCAAAGCAATCCTAAAGAAAAAGAATGAAGCTGGGGGCATTACAATACCTGACTTCAAACTATATTATAGCGTCACGACAATCAAAACAGCATGGTATTGGCAGAAAAATAGACACTCAGACCAATGGAACAGAATAGAAAGTCCAGAAATAAAACCACAAATATACAGTCAAATAATTTTTGATAAAGGGGCCAACAACACACAATGAAGAAAAAGCCTCTTCAATAAATGGTGCTGGGAAAACTGGAAAATCACATGCAAAAGAATGAAACTGGACTACAGTCTCTCCCCCTGTACAAAAATTAACTCAAAATGGATCAAAGATCTAAACATAAGACCTGACACAATTAAGTACGTAGAAGAAGACATAGGTACTCAACTCATGGACCTGGGTTTTAAAGAGCATTTTATGAATTTGACTCCACAGGCAAGAGAAGTGAAGGCAAAAATTAATGAATGGGACTACATCAGACTAAGAAGTTTTTGCTCAGCAAGAGAAACTGATAACAAAATAAACAGAAAGCCAACTAAATGGGAAATGATATTTTCAAACAACAGCTCAGATAAGGGCCTAATATCCAAAATATACAAAGAACTCATAAAACTCAACAACAAAAAAACAAACAATCCAATAAAAAAATGGGAAGAGGATATGAATAGACACTTCTCCCAGGAAGAAATACAAATGGCCAACAGATATATGAAAAGATGCTCATCTTCTTTAGTTATTAGAGAAATGCAAATCAAAACGGCAATGAGATACCACCTCACACCTGTTCGATTAGCTATTATTAGCAAGACAGGTAATAGCAAATGTTGGAGAGGCTGTGGAGAAAAAGGAACCCTCATACACTGTTGGTGGGAATGTAAAGTAGTACAACCATTATGGAAGAAAGTATGGTGGTTCCTCAAAAAACTGAAAATAGAACTACCTTATGACCCAGCAATCCCTCTACTGGGTATGTATATCCCAAAAAGTCAGAAACATTGATACGTAAAGACACATGCAGCCCCATGTTTATTGCAGCATTATTCACAGTGTCCAGGACATGGAAACAACCAAAAAGCCCATCAATAGATGACTGGATAAAGAAGATGTGGCACATATACACTATGGAATACTACTCAGCCATAAGAAATGATGACATCGGAACATTTACAGCAAAATGGTGGGATCTTGATAACATGATACGAAGCGAAATAAGTAAATCAGAAAAAAACAGGAACTGCATTATTCCATACGTAGGTGGGACATAAAAGTGAAACTAAGAGACATTGATAAGAGTGTGGTGGTTACGGGGGGGAGGGGGGAATGGGAGAGGGAAAGGGGGTGGGGAGGGGCACAAAGAAAACAAGATAGAAGGTGACAGAGGACAATCTGACTTTGGGTGGTGGGTATGCAACATAATTGAATGACAAGATAACCTGGACTTGTTATCTTTGAATATATGTATCCTGATTTATTGATGTCACCCCATTAAAAAAATAAAATTATTAAAAAAAAAAAAAGAATCTGCCAACTTCATAGCTTGACTTTGAACTGAGAACTGTGAACCCAGCTCTATCATTGTCCCCATTGACCTTTCTTTGAGTAGATTTCTTATCTTTCTAAGCCTCAAGATCCTGTCTATCAACTGCATTTTATCATAAACTACTATAGATATCACTAATTAAGAGGGGGTTCATATTTACCATGTTTGTGGATAGTAGGAAGAGCAAAAAACAGAAGAGAGCCAGATTTATTAACCTGAAAGAGAAGAAAGTAATCAACTATGATTGATTATAGTCAGGGACCTAGAGATAATTTTTTTTTAAATTTAATTGAGAGAAGAGGAAATACAGAGATAGACTCCCATGAGCGTTCCACCGGTGATCCATCTGGCGACACCTGTCTGGGGCCATGCTTGCAACTGAGCTATTTTTAGCACCTGAGTGCCAGGAGCCAACATGTGCAAATGAATCTATCCATGGCTGCAGAAGAGGAAGAGAGAGAGAGTGAGAAGGAGAAAGTGAGGGGTGGAGAAGCACATGGACATTTCTTCTGTGTGCACTCACTGGGAATCGAACTCGGCACTTCCACATACCAGGTTGATGCTCTACCACTGAGCCAACTGGCCAGGTCCCAGAGATGAATTTAAAGTATGGTAATTATATGGCATAGTCTTAAGAAAAATTCAGATGAATAAGGTTTTTAAAACAGTTTGAAGTATCTGAACGCTTGACTTAATTGATTCATGGCTGCCTCTCTGGCCACAAATATGGTTTTGATTTTCAAGCAAGCATCCGATAAATTGTTTTTATAATGTTTTCTAACTTTCCAAGTACTATGATTATGAATAAAAAAAAAAGGAGCAAAACAAAGCATACATTAATTGACTTACCATATTTGGAAGGTCCATTTGATTATAACAATAAATGGATATGAACAAAATATATCAGTAAGAGTTAAATGGTTACCAAAAAGTAAAATTAATAGAGGTCAAAGAGTTGCTAAGTTAGATTTGACTCTGACAGAAAAGCTGAACTAGTGATAGCCTCACAAAGTGAATGATTCCCAACTTTGCATCCACCTGTTTATGTAATTTTCATCCCAAAACATCCTCACAGAAACATTCAGAATACTCCCAAGCCAAACTGACATATGGATGGGAAGTATGTCAAATGATCTTATATATTTATCATATATTATATATGCAATATGTAATTTAATATAATATATAACATAACATACAATATATCATATATCGATTTCATTTTTATCTCTAACTGCATCCATTATCTCCATCTGTTTATATCTATCTATACTTAACAAATTTCAAATAGATATGCATATCTAATTAAATATTTATTGTATATAATTGTGTATAAGAAATCATATATAGTATAATTTTCGTATTAATTTTTTATTCCTTTAAATGATAATTGGTGAGATTGCTAGCCAAGTATTCTAGTCTGTTCAGATTTTCTTTTTTGTATTTGTCTTGGAACTGTGCTATCTTCTAATCTTTTTATTTAAATATATTCTTGCTTTATATTAAAGTGATTTTTTTCATATTAAGATTAAAATACAGGTTATATTATAGTGAGTGCTGAACTTTGTTTACAGACTTTAGCCTGTGGTTTTTTTTGTTTTTTTTTTTCAGGGAAGGTGTAATAAATATACTATGCTACCTTGTACTAAAGTTGATCAATAAATACTTTCTTTTGTTAATTATAGAGACATCATTATTTTGTGCATTTTGTTTCTGTTGTCTTTTTCTGATTTCCTCTTTTCTAAGTCTGGGCAATGCTGGAGCTTAAAGATAGTCATGTTTTCCAATATCTTCTTTTCTTTTCTTTCTTTTTTTTTTTTTTTTGTATTTTTCTGAAGCTGGAAACAGGGAGATACAGTCAGACAGACTCCCGCATGCGCCCGACCGGGATCCACCCGGCACGCCCACCAGGGGCGAGGCTCTGCCCACCAGGGGGCGATGCTCTGCCCCTCTGGGGTGTTGCTCTGTTGTGACCAGAGCCACTCTAGCGCCTGGGGTAGAGGCCAAGGAGCCATCCCCAGTGCCCGGGAGGGGAAGAGAGAGACAGAGAGGAAGGAGTGGGTGGTGGAGAAGCAAATGGGCGCTTCTCCTATGTGCCCTGGCCAAGAATCGAACCCGGGTCCCCCACATGCCAGGCTGACGCTCTACCGCTGAGCCAACCGGCCAGGGCCCAATATCTTCTTTTCTATATATCCAAAATACAATGATCAAAATCAGGAAGTTAGTGTTTATTTATTAATGCAACAGAATCTCCCATTCAAGTTTTACCTGTTGTCCCATTAATGTTCTTTATAGCAAAACAAAAATAAAGAAAAACCCTTGTGTTTAGTTGTGATATTTAGTTTCTTTAGATATGAACACATTCTGAGACTTTCCATAATTATCATGATTTTGTTGAGTTAGAAGATTAGAGGCCATTTGTGTGTAGAATATGGTAGAATTTGAATTTTTTATGTATCTGCATAAATTAAATTGCGAACATGTGTCTTTTGAAGGAATAGTATAAAAATAATGCTATATTCTTGTCCTATTATGTAGAATACATTTTTTATTTGTTTCATTTTATGTTCATTTTGGATTAAGGAAAGACCTGAAAGACTTTTTGCTGTATATTTATTTTTTTGCCCTTTGTAATTACTAGATACTTTAAGGTTACATAAAACTGTGGTCTTCATCAAAACTTCAATATATTTATGTATGCTTTTATATCACTTTGGATTTATAGAATATTATATCACCCAATTTCTTCTATTTGTAATTTTTATTTTTACTGACGCTCAAATTGTCCTAGATTTCAGTAGAAGCCTCTTCAATCTCAATTCTGTATCCTTTGACTTGTCCTCAACATTCTTTGAATATTTCATTTCTTCTGGCACAAAAACAGTATCTCAGAGTCATTTTATATTTGCCCATACCTATCCAGAAATCAGGTATTTTTCCTAGCATCCATGGTTCCTTATTGTGTGGAATTACTTAGAAAGAAACATATAGGAAGTAGGTCTGTTTCTTTTAGAAGGATATTTCTGTTAAGCTTTCAACAGTCAGAACTAGTTCTACAGACAGGACTAAAATCTACACTTTTAAATTTAATAGATGTAGGCATAAATATATTTATTTACCTCTGTATATGTCTAAATATTTTTACCTGTATTCTTTAAACCATATGTTAACTCCAATATCTGCAATTTAATTTCAAGAGCTAGGGTTTATTCTAGTTTTCTGTATTCTCTGGCTGAGAATATTGGTTCCCATTATCCTCAGTATAATTAGTTGATGCATTCTTATTTGGGAATATCTTCAAATATTTATCCAAACTGTCATTACCTCTGCTTTTCTACTTCACATTGCATCTAGCTGCCCATTTTCCCTGCTTAGGCTCTGATATTCTGCTCCAGATCTCAACTGAAACAATGCTCTTATAGTGTAAACCCTGAAAGGTTTTTTTTTTTTTTCCTGTCAGTAATGCAAGTGACTGAAGGAATCCACATCAAGAGCCTTGTCCCAAATAAACACATTGCCAGGCACAATGACTTGATAAAGAGCCAGTCCTCCTATCCCAACAAAGCTCTTTTGCTTTAGAGCTTTTAGTTAATTTTGATAACTGACAGTTTGGGCTGATAGATTTTCTTATTTTCTCTTTTTGTTCTTTAAATTTTTACTCTTATGTTTAAATCCACCAACTAAAATGTGAGCTCCCCAAAAACTTAGGCTCCCACCTTTGCCCCGGGTAAAGTAAAACCCCAGCATTGTGCCTTTCATTTCCTCTCTCTCTCTCTCTCTCTCTCTCTCTCTCTCTCTCTCGTGTGATCCAAAGTGTGCTGAGTAATTTTCAGCTCTCATGAGTAATAATCCTCAATTTTTTCAATGCTTCCTGATTGTTATTGCTGAAGAGTGTCTTGCAATCTTAATAGCCACAAGAAACATCCAGGCATGACATTGGTTATTGATAGACTGCTAAGTGCATAAAACAATGCTCTGCACCTCCTCTGCACCTCATTCAGGCTTTAATCAGCAGGCCGTTTTCACCACTGTCCTTTGAGTTAGATATTGTCCCCATTCTGCTTGACCTCTGACACTTCACCTTAAGATGCTCTCCTGCATGGATACCCTCTTTTCTTCTCTTGGTCCTGGGGCACTTTCTTGCACAGATTCAATAGCCATGCCTTTTGGGATCTAACACATCACACCAGTGTATTGTATCTTCCCTCCTACTGTACGAATGCCTACCTGGCTTTTGGAATAAATTGTTTAGGAAGAGGAGGGAAGAGAGAGAAGAGAATGAAAGGGAAAGGGAAACAAGAAGAGAAAGAGATATAGTCATTCGTAATTAAATTTGTAAAAGAATAATGTGAAAATTGGTGATAGTCTTTGATTTCCAAATATTTTGAGTTTTGTTTTTAATTGTATTGTTTGTCATGGAGTTAATTGAGGGAATTGTCACCACGGGTAAAGTTAAGTCAGGCAATAGAAATTAAGGTCTGTTATCCAAATGTTTATTGACATAGGTAGGACTCTTACCCTATGCTAAAAGAAGTCAAATTTAATCATTTATTAGATACCTGGCTGGTTGGCACTGGCGGGTGGAAGTCCTGGTGGAAGTTCGATTTCCAGTCAGGGCACACAAAAGAAGTGACCATCTTCTTCTCCACATGTCCCCCTCCCCTTTATCTCTCTTCCCCTCCTGCAGCCATGGCTCAAATGATTTGAGCAAGTTGACCTGGGCACTGAGGATGCCTCCATGGCATCACTACAGGCAATAAAATAACTCAGTTGCCAAGAAACAAGTATTAGCCCTAGATGGGCAGAGCATCCCTGGGTAGGGGGCTTGCCTGGTAGATTTTGGTTGGCGTGCATGCAGGTGTCTGTCTCTCTGCCTCCCCACCTCTCACTTAAAAAAATTTATTAAGTAGCTTATTTTCAGAAAAACAGTTTTTCCTAGTCACAATAAGTAGCATTACTTTACTCAATATTCTGGGAACAAAGCTAGATTTAATACCTCAATCTGTATACACAGATGGTGCTGGATAAGGTTCTGGTCTCCTTGGAACTGAGTTTATGAAGGCCCTGGCTAAGGTGGAATCTGTAGTGACCTTTTACCTACAGCCAATAGTTGAAACTAGGGCAATTTTTTACACAGCCCAAATTTTCCTGATAGTCCTAGGAAAAACAACACTAGTACTAAACGAGTTATTAAAGTCTGACCACAGGTATCCAGCAGGAGATTACACTTTGGTTTGCACACAGCCAGATTATCTTCCCCCAAAATTTGAATCTGAGATGCAGATACTCTACTAATTTTTTTAGGGCACTTGAACAAGCTGGGGCTGACACAATCAGTGTTGGCTCACAAAAAAATATAGATAAGAAAAAGCTGGTCTATAGAGAAAAAAAATAGAGCAGAGACATTTAGAAAAAAGAAACCGGGAAAAAGAATGAGCATGCAGCTCCAGAGAGTTGCTATTTTTATTTCAGCTCATTTTCAATTCCTAGTTCTCACTTTTTTTCCTGGGCTTCATTGAGATTTTCTTTTAATGTTCCAACAACACCTCCTTTTCCCCACTTTGGCTTAGCTGGTGTGACTATGTTTCTCCTTTATTCAACCAGGTGATTTCTGATCAAGAAAATTCTGTTAGGCATGAGCAAAACCTGAGCCATGCATGAAGGAAGACCACATTCACGGGGGTCAACAGTAACATTACTTGTAGCGATCCCTTTTTGTCTCTTTTATGCATAAAAAATTACTCCAAGAGAATTGGAAGAAGGCTAGAGGGCTGCTGATGCTGTGGGAGGAGTAATCACTTCTCTACCATGCTTGAAGCTCTATCTAATATTTTATCTGTTGTGCTAAAGATAAATGTTCTAATAATAAAGTCTATCTTTATTGGTAGTTTTGCAAATATTATTTAGTTTCTCTTTTATTTACTTTACATTAATTAAAATGCTTTAATGAAAATGTCCTATGAAATTCTCATGAAACAACAATTTAATAAAATTAACAGTTTATAGAACTTTTGGTGTGGACAAGGCCCACCGGGGGTGAGGACGATGAAGATGCAGAGACCCTACTCCGGAGACCAGGTTCAGTGACACAGATCTGATTTAATCAGGAAGCAAGCTAGCTTACATACACAGGTTCAGCCTATAGGATGTTACAGCATGTCCTTCATAGCAAATGGCTGAAAAGATCAGGGAGCTGTGTGGTTGTCACTGAGTCACTTCCTTATAGCGGGCAAGCTCCCTTCCTGGGTGTGCCCAGGAGGGTTCCAGGAGCTGGAGTATTCTCACAGCATTGCATCAGCCACAGCAGTAGGAACGCACTCTGCGCTTCACCCACAAATCCCCCTTCTCTTTTAATTAGGGCCAATTAGACTTAATGAATGATAGTTTGCTGTTGTTGTCTCTACAGGCAGGATAATGCCAGGGTGGGGAAAAGCAGCCCAGACATGTGGGTCCGCCCATGTCTGGGAGTCAGTGGTCACCATAGCACACACAAGCAATAACAGAGCACTAGGGCCTGGGGGCCCATCAGGGGCAATTCTCTGGGCCCACCCCGTCAAAGCCTCCACATGCCCCCAGGTGATGGGGTGTGCATGCCAGTCACAAGGTCTTCTTCAGGAGTGCTGAGGACCTCCTCCCCTCAGGCATAGTTGGTGTGGAGAAGGTCAGGGCTGAGGCTTTGGATGAGTGAAGACTGAACCATATAGTGGGTGCCCAAGAAACTCTATCAAGCAGGTTGGGGGGTTCCTGGGGTCCAAATTGCCTGAAAAACATGAGAATAACCTTTCCCTTGCATTAGAAGAGGGTGTGATCCCTGCCACTGTGCCATGGCTGGGTCCTTCCAGTGTCATTTCAGAGAGAGGGGAGAGGGAGTGAGAGAGTGAGAGATACAGAAAAATGACAAGACAGACAGACAAATGAGGGGAGAAAAGAAAAAAAGACACATGGGAGCATATAGGCTGGCCCATGGGTCTGCAGCCAGAACATGTGTTGGAGTTAAAGCTGGGGTAGAAAATGGCGTTTGAGAGGCTGGGGTGGAGTATTGAGCTCCATCAGGGAATGCGGAAGTAGCGACTTCTGCTTTTTCCGGTGGCGGAGCTGATGCACAATTAACATTCTGTTGGTTTCATTTCTGCTCACTCAGCTAGGAGTTTGTCAAACTCGGATGCTAAACTACTCTCCTCCTCAGTGGAGGGGAGTGAATAGGAAGGTAGGGGCTCCCCAGAGAGAGGGGAGCCTGTAATATTTTTGGTACCGCAGAGGGTCCCCAGGAGGAGCACTGGTGAGGCAGGCATGTATCACTAGCAGGACAGAAATGAGGCTGAGAGGGAAGGTTTGTCTTTCATGTACTTCGGCCAAATGGACATGTCAGAGAGCTCTGGCCCAAGTATCTGGGTCCCAAAGGGGCACATCCTTTATCCAGGGATTGAAGCCAGAGAAAATCTCCCAGTGAGTACAGAGATCCTTTTCACAAACTTTAACTTGCCTACTCTGCAATAGGGCATAGAGGGCTTGAGCTTGCAGGGCTCAGGAGTAAGGAAGAAGGTTTCCCATTGCAGAGGGTCACTTACCCGTCCCTTGGATGCTGGTTAGGTCCCTGTTCGAGGTGCCAGTTGTAGACAAGTCCCGCCAGGGTTGAGGATGATGGAGACTCAAAGACCTTACTCCAGGGACCAGGTTCAGTGACGCAGATCCAATTTATTCAGGAAGCAAGCTAGCTTATATTACCTATAGGATGTTATAGCATGTCCTTCATAGCCAATGGCTGAAAAGATCAGGGAGCTGCGTGGTTGGCACTGAGTCACTTCCTTATAGCAGGCAAGCTCCCTTCCTGGGTGTGCCCAGGAGGGTTCCAGGAGCTGGAGTATTCTCACAGCATTGCATCAGCCACAGCTGTTAGAAATGTGCTCTGCGCTCCACTCACATTTTGGCTATACTTACTATGCATAGAAAAATATAAGAGGGTAAAAGCAAGGATGAAGTTGTGTATTTTCATATCTCTCTGTTTTCTATGCCTAACATCTAGAATTGCTACATCTTAAACTAGAACTGTCATTATTTATTGGGCAGTTTCTCAAATTCTATAAACATTTTCTCAGAAACAAGTGAAGCAATAATTCCTTGTCAGATGTAATGTTTTATCAGTTTCATTATATTTATAAATTAATTATATGAATTTCAATAATATTGGGTGTATACTTTTTGTTTGGTTACATACATTATTCCAGGTATTTAGCCAATAATGGTAAAGTACCAGACTGTGAATGAAATAAGACGAGAGTAATACTAACAGCAGTACAAAATCCATTATGCTGTGGTGCATAGAATTTTTCACTTTCACTTTAATAAATCATCATTTTGGCAACATTGGTGAATTTCTTGTTCAGGAAAAGACTAAATCAGTTTTTAAAAATCATTTCCCAATCTCATTTAATAGAAAGAGAAAAATAAATTTTTTCTGTGAAAGTGTATATATAACTTGGTCATAAATGTTGAAGGAAGAAATTCTTCCATAAAACAGTTTTAAAATAATAACCAAATAACAAACAAGCAAAAAAAAATGTTTAATGTAATTACATTTCAGAAAAAAATGTTAGATGTTTATTTATCCTCATTAATAAATATTTACTGAGTGCATGCTGTTTATAGAACAGTGTCCCACTCTCTAGGGTTATAAAGATGAAAGATATAATTTCACTGATTGTTAATTTTGTCTGGTTTCTGGAGGATGCACAAAAATGAATAAGATAATGTTTTCAGAGAACATATTATAGTAGAAAAAAACTTCATGTTTATACTGGAATGAGTAGTTACAACACACTTTAAAACAGAGTAATAGCACAGGATTCTCTGTGCTAATTGGCTAGCCACCACAATAGATCATGAATGCTCTTAGATTTCGAAGAGGGGAATGTTCACTTCACTACTATGTAGTTGGGGAAAAATTTACCATGGAAGAGAATCTCCAGCTAGGACTCAAAAAGATCTTACGCTCAGAGTTGAAGGAAGCAGTGTGTATGCTTTTAAGAATATTAGTCCCATAAGAATTTATGTTCTTTTTATCCATTACAAAACATAAATTGGATATATTGATATGATTGTATAGATTAGCCATATAAGGCAATCTTTAAAAGGATAAAAACATCCTGAAGAACACTATCTTGGAGAAAAAGTATGAATAACAAAGATCACGGGTAGAAGAGGGCATGCTGCCTGGACCACTGTGCACATCTCAACTTAAGCATTATAATCTTTGACAAGCTTCTTTGATCCCAACATCTGATTTAGAAATTTCTGTTTTCAGACTCTGTCTTCACACTTCTGATAAGTGTGTGCTGCCATGTCCAATAAAACATCTACTTTTGAGCATCTGCTCAATGTCAGTATATGCTATGTGCTGGGAATACAAAGATGTGTAAGGCAGGCCAACCTTCATGAACATTTAAATTTACTAAATTGTAAGTACCTTGAGAACAAGACCAGGGATAATTTTACATTGTATTTCAGCATCTAGTACAGTGCCTGACACATAACAGGCACTTAAAATTTTGGTTGAATAAATATATGCATTAATAAATCAAATCTAAGAGTGCCAGAGCAACAGAATTTGAATTAAATTTCAATACTTACTGTTAGGTCACCAAAGAAGGGATGTACAAAGTGGGGCAGGGATAAAATATCAATCAGGATTCCTCAGGTGAAGTATCATAGGAACTTCCTTGGCCCCAAGTCACCTAAAACTCAATCTGGCTAGTTAAGGCTATTTGTTATGGTCCTGGATTAGAACCTAACACTTACAAAGTATACAAGTTGGCAAGTAAGTTAAACTCTTTTTTTAATTTCAGTTCTAATAAGATATAGTTAACTGATAACATAGGCATGTTTATGGTGTGAGTGTGATCTGATACATGTAAATATTGTTAAATGATTGCAACAAGATTATTAGTTAATATATCTGTCAGCTCACCTAATCACAATTCAGGTAACTTTTTTGAACTTTGGTTTCTCTATCTGTAAAACTTTTATGAGATTGATATAGTAGGTTAGTCTTTGTATAAATATACTATATAATTCAATATTATAGATTAACATATTAAAATGATAATTACTACATTGATTTAATATATATAATACTTAGGAAAGTACCTGGAAGTAAGTACTCATCATAAATATTAAATAAAACAATCTTATTTTTGAAGCTCTATGATTTTTTGAATTTTCTTAATGTATTCATGAAATATTTTGACATAATTGCTGTGAGATTTTTAAAAATCTCATTCTCCGATACCATAATTAGAATATATTATATGCTTTACTTTATTTTTGAATCAGAAAGACAACTGAAATAATGAGATAAATCTCTGTGAGGTATACTATATGAAATACTCATGAAAAATAATATTTTATTATTTTCAACATTTTGCTACACAGGTCAAGTCAAGCCTATTGCTATGAGTTCCTATCTCTGAAAAAGACCTCATTCCCTAGAAAATAGACTCCTATACAGTGGAATCATGGTACTGCCAAAAATGGAAGAAATGTAAATATGTGGCAAACGGGGTAGTTTGATGTTCAGTCATGCCTAACCTGATGCTATGTTGGCACAATAAAGTATAATAAGGCATCTGACATGTATATGTGCTGATGAGCTTTTGTTGGCTATAGACACATCTCAAGTAACTAAGAGTAGCTCATCAGCTATCAGTACAGAAACATACATTATAACACACCCTTCATTTCTAGAAAGATTTGCAAGTTTCTATATATCCAGATTTTGAGTGGAAGACTCCAAGCCTATGATTTAGCAGTCTTAATTCTCACACTTTTTAATTTTTCACCTAGTCTCTTTTCCATATAGGTCCTTTAATAGCAACACATGTTATAGCTTAAATGAACTCATATAATAATACCAATGAATTTCATCTAGGCTTGGCATTATATACACTTCTCTTTTTCCCTCAGCCTTTACATCTTTCTTTCATTTAAAGTTTGAAAAAAATGTCATAAAAATAAGATAATGACATCTGAGTGAAGCATGGATGAAGTAAGAGTTGGCTAAAAGAATTTTTTTGTTTATTTGTTTTATTTTGCTTTTATAAATTAAGATGTTTGAGGAGTTGCAGTGGGATTTGTAACCTTAGAAATTCCCAGGTGCTATTTAGGTTCAGCCACTCCTTTCTAGGTTCTATGATACTCATACTTGAAATGTAGATAATAGAATTATTCTTTTGTTATTAGGTAGAATAACATGAGCATATAGATAACCAATAGATTATTTTTTCTTGTATTTTCAACTATTTAAGGGATTGCTGGTTAGACAGTTTATATTTTATGGAAAAAGAGACTTTGTGCTTTATAAATTCAAAGGAAGAAGGTGGAAATTGATGAGTTACCTCTGGAAATAGCTTCAGAGATAGTATGTGGATTATCAACTGTTAATATGTCCATCACTGACTTATCTGTGATATGGATTGTTCATATTTAGGTGGTGGGGATATGGAGATGGAAATGCTATGGAGCCCAGCACAGACTTTGCAGAGCAGTGGCAGTCCAGTGAAACCTTTGCTCCCTCTATTATTTTCTAATGAAAAGAGATAACTAAGAAGAGAGGGGATCTCATTTTGGAAGAAGAAGAGTTGGGACATAAGACTATTGCAGAGCAATACTGTTTCATCTTTTTATTACCCTCATCTTTCAAGAAAAAATATAGACCTGGCCCTATCTTTTAATGAAGTTTGAAATCATATCTAAGAGGAGGTTCCTGATATGCAATTCCCTGTCTGGAGCTCTCTATTAGGAGATATAAAACCATTTCAAAAATCAAAGAGCATGGAGGAAACATGCAGGAGAGATGGTATAGAAGCAAAGCATATGAGAAGGAAAAAGAAATTCCTCATACTTTTCCCTTTCAATCACTACAGTTCCTCTGATGGAGGGATCCCAGCAATCCTTGTATATCTCCCAATGGGACCATAGATAGCAAATGAATTTTCATTGAAGGACACTTCTGTGAGGATCAAATAGGCATTTTCATTGGAAAAGTGCAAACATGTGGCTACCAACTGGAGTGAAGAGCAGATGACAGTAGCATTGAGTCTCTCCCATGGACCCCTGAAATTCTGAGAGCCGCATAGGATTGGGTCTGATGTGTCTGGACATATTGGTTTCTACCCACCTATACTAATTCTGTAGACAAAACAGTGAGTTGAACTAGGTCACAGGACAGCAAAGAAATTCATGGAGTAAATCTCCCCACCAAGAATGCGTGCTGAATATCACATTTTGCTTTCCTTTTCCTAATCAACACAAGCAAGTGCAAGAGAGGAGAAAGGGAGGTAATGAGAAGAAACAGATCTTTCTACTCTGACCCATTATCATTGCTGAGGTGATTCAGTATAGATGTTTGCAATTTCTTCCTGACAGGAGCTTAAAATGACTATAATAAATATTGAAATTATTGGGACTAACATTAGTAATTGCAAATTATAAGATAAATGTGTTGTTGGGGTGTGGATGACTTTGAAAACAATATTTTGTATTAGAAAAAACAAAACTTTGTATGTTAATTCATGGCTGAGTTAGTACTTTGAATTTTATTTATTTATTTATTTTTTTACAGAGACAGAGAGAGTCAGAGAGAGGGATAGATAAAGACAGACAGACAGGAACGGAGAGAGATGAGAAACATCAATTATTAGTTTTTCATTGCGACACCTTAGTTGTTCCTTGATTGCTTTCTCATATGTGCCTTGACCATGGCGCTACAGCAGACCAATTAACCCTTGCTCAAGCCAGCGACCTTGGGTCCAAGCTGGTGAGCTTTGCTCAAACCAGATGAGCCCGCCCTCAAGCTGGTGACCTCGGGAATTCGAACCTGGGTCCTCCGCATCCCAGTCCGATGCTCTATCCACTGTGTCACCACCTGATCAGGCAATGTTTTGAATTTATATGTGACATTAAGTTTGTGTCTAAAACTCAAACAAATTGTTCTTTGTTTACATAGAACAAAGCAAACTACTTAGGCTGCAAGCCTAAATGGCTTTCATTCCCTGCCTCAATCCAAATCTAGATTTTACTATTGGCCAATCTCTAGGGAAGACAGGATACAGTGGATAAGAGAGAACACATGTGAAATAGAGAGCTTGAATCCGCTGCTATTTACTGGTGTTTCATTTACTAGGAAACAGATCCGTTACTTAAGATCTGATTATTTTCTCCTCTTAAAAATGAATTAAAATGGAAATTAAATAAAGATGTGGTTCCCTTCCTTAAGAGCCTAAAAATAGAAATCATTTTGTATATGTTAATTGTGGTTATATCTGAATTATCAGATTATGGATACATTTTTTTCTTCTAAATGGCAAGATATTAACTATTTTAATATTTTTTAGCCATACTATCTTTATCACAACTTAGCAAACCTTTAGTTACAGCACAAACACAGTATAGAAAATAGGTAAATAAGTTGGCATGATTGTATTTGTATAAAACTTATTGACAACAGGCTAGATTTGTCCCACAGGCTATAATATTTTAATCCCTATTCTAAATAATTGTCCATATTTTTTCAAGTTTCTACAATAAACATACATCATTTCTATAAGCACACAAACAGCAAATTATAGAATAAAATAAGTATAAATTGTGTTATTCTGATTTATATTTATTTTCAAATTTCAGTACCATAGAGTGCTTCTTCCTACGCATTCCACGACAAACCATCAATGATTTGAATCACCCTTAGCAAAAGTCTTGGTAAATTTTTTGCCTTGGTAATTTGATGTGGCTCTTTAGATAAAGAGGAGACACCACCGTGAAAAGGATTACTTCTGATGAGTTTTATTTTTCTCTTTGCATTACTCAAAAGGAATATGTGAGCAACATTTGAAAAAAAATATCCCAATTATATTGTGCTTAGAGCATCTGCAGAGTTGGTCCTGGAGGCTTGGGCAAGGGAAGTCACAGCTGTGAAGCTTTGCTCCTGCTCCTAGCACAGATGCCAAAGCAGATGGAAGGGCAGGGATCATCTGCAGAAATGCTTCAGATCACCAATGCGAGTGGAAAGTGAAAGGCAGAGCAGACATTGCTGAAATGGCTAGATTGATAGGCTATACACTCCCAGGAGCAGCAAAGGCAAGAAACTCTCCCGACTCTGTGCCTTAGACAGAAACATGATGGATGGTGTGCCTGCCGTCATCCTCAATCCCGTTACAGTTTGTGATCCCGTATTCCAACAGGCACTCATTTGGTGCCCTGCCTAGAAATTGTTCTGATGCTATTTGTGTCTCAAATGCTTAGAAAAACATTTCTATTAAGATCACATACCAAAATACCAAGCTATACTAAAAAGCAAGAAAAAAGGAGTAAATTTAATGTTGCTAATCTGAAAAGGAAGATATTAAATACGCTCTCTCTGGAGAAATAGGAACACTTTGAAAGTTGCTGTGCTAAATTTACTGCAGGACTATAAGTGTTAAAACATAAGCTGTGTAAATGGGCTGTGGGGTGGTAAAAGGTTGACAGGATGATTATGCTTGAGGGGCCACTATTATGTATATCCTTTGGACAGTAGTTTGGAAGAGCTTCAGAGACACTAATTAATTCTGCCCCACTGTGAAGGGGTGGCAACCAGTAGCCCAGTGGGGAGGCTGAGTTAGAGTGCTTTTTCTCAGGTCAGAGGACCAGGAAAAGACTTCAGGATATGTCTAAGTTGATCCTCTAGAGAAAAGCTTTTTAATCTTACTTAAGGTTACAAAGTCTTTGGCCTCATGCAAAACATTTCATCTTGTGCAATTTTCAGAGGTTCTTATCATTTGAATAAAGTAATAGAATGAATCAAACAGCTTTAAAAAGACCTTTTGAATCTCATTCTTTTTAAATGCTGATTATAATTGAGGAATATTAAATCTCAGGGCCTTCTAATCACTAATCTCTTTCTTGTACACAATTTAGATTCCTTTATTGTATTTATTACACTTCCACTCATAAGACTTGGATATTTTTCCTGAGATTCCTAAACAAGAATGCATTGATTCCTGAAAGAAAGAGTAAAAAAGCTAGTTTTCTGTGATGAATAGTGCCATCCACTATTCATCAAGCCAAACTGACTACACAGCACTTAAGAACAGGAAGCAGCATAGTTTTTCACTGGATGAGATTTTTGGTTAAAATTTTATTCTCTATATATTTTTCATTGTTTCAGGTACAATTTAGTTAACATGTGTGTACTTTTCTTGTAACGCTATTGAAGATTGGTAATATTTATTGGGTATTTACTTATGTCTAGGTGGTTTGCTAAAACAATCTGATTTATTTTTCCTTGACCCTTAGAGTAAATAAGAGGATAAGGTAATAAAACTTATATAAGAGATTTTATATACTTGAGATAGAATATTATAGTATGTTGTGCAGTATTCTGGCAAAAACTTAGGTTGGATAAGTTGTGATACAATTATAATAATTCCCTTATTTGACATAGTGATAGGGTTTTATGAATTATCTGTGATCCCATCTTTTCATCTTACCTACTTATGACCTTGAGAAAGTGAAGTACTGGGTAGGGGCAGAGAAAGGAAAAAGGCAATGGGAGGAGAGAGTAAAATAAAAACAGGGAGGGAAAAAAAGACTGAGTTTCAAATTAGTGACCTAAAAAGACTTTCAAAGAAATGAGCGATGTATATCTGGTAGCACATCATAATTTATAGGCAATGCTTGGCAGAACAATAGGACAAGGGATTTTATATCTTCAAAATGTGCTATAAATTAACTTTTACAAATGAATTGCCATTATACACCTTTGACTAATTAATATCTTGTCTTCAAACATTTGAAAAAGTTGAAAATATTTTATTTAGAATTTATACTAACTGAAATTATGATTTTTTATATATTTTCCATAAGTAGATTAATGTTATAAAGTAGGTATACTCTGATGAATGAAATTTTATTGTGAAAACTGTTATGGTATTGATCTAGTCTCTCTATAAAATTGGCCTAGCTATTTAAGCATTTTATAACATAATCACTTTATTTATTACTTGGGGGAAAGGGGTAATAATATCTTCCTTTCTTGCATGGTGACATGGTTGGAATAAAAAAACATGAAGCTTCAAGAAAATAATTTAGTTTTCAAAATATTATAGGAACGTGCAAAGTATAGTTTATTGCATCAATATCATAACCAAAATTTTAAAGACTAGAAAAGTGCTTATAACGTTAAACAAATAAAATCAAACTACAACTATAATGATCATGATAATTGACTCCTAAGCATTCAACTGCTGTTCTTTTTTCCAAGAATTCAGCCTCCTCTTAAAATCTATCAAGGTTAATGACAGAGCATTTGATATAGATTAAGCCAATCATTGGCTTCCTTGTCAAGACTTTTCACAGAAGTTCTGTTACACAAACTAAGTTTCTCCTAGTATGATGTGGTGAAGAAATGTAAAGCTCAGAAATGCTTCAGTCATGTTGCCATCATAAAGGAAGTCAACCTGGGCAATGAAACAGACACACATAAGAAGAATGAAACCAAGAGAATCACACAGTCAGAAATATGATCAAACATGATTCAAGCTTATTTTTCCTTAGACCTTAAGAATTACATGAAATAATATTGCTTTGAAATAAGATCTATCTGAAAGTGAAAAGAGAAGAAAATGCAGCCTTTCTGAGGAGCAGTCATTTCAATCTGCAGCCTGAAATCCACAATGATTGAGAAGCTGTTGATTTAGTGTTTGGAGATATGGAAAAACTAAATTCTCTAACTGAAGTTAACGTTAACACTAGTTGTTGAAGGGAGATTGAAAATAAAGTGGAATGTAAGATTAGGCCTCTTATAAAATCTTTTTGAAGTAATTTTTAAAAATCTTCTTTGCTCAAGATAAGTAACAATTGCTGTCATTGTGAATATTAAGCTGCAATTCAATTTGGGGGTGAGAAGAAAATAAGCCTTGTATTTTTTTATTTAAAATTGCTTTTAGATGGACTTCTACTCTGATCATGCTGAAATAATGGGTACTAGTCTAGCCCTCCTGATGTTAAACATCTGTATAAAACTAGACAAACCATAAAACGCTTAAGTTTCAATCATTTTACAATAGGCAGTGGAGAACTATGATTCCTAAGAAAAGATAATCCTCATGATCCCCAAGATTTCACCCTGAGTGTTACCCTAAATCACATTGCAGGGAAGTAGAGACCACGTACATTATTATAGTGGTCTCACCAAACTGAGAAGTTAGATATCTGAGTTTAGGGCTACTAAAGAAGCTCAATTTCATTTGGGCAACATCCTAGAGAGACCAGAATACAGAAAAACAGCTCCAGAAATTGTTATAGTAGTAGCATAACACTAAGTAGAGGAACACTAAGATTACATATACTATAAAAGTTGTGTAAACTGCAGCATTGAATTACTGGTGGGAATATTATCTGAACAGAAATTCCAGAAGTCCCATAATACTGGAAAATATAGGAGGTTTGACCAGACAGCACTGAGAGAGGTTAATATTCAGTTGAAACTTCTGAAAAACTATGCATTATGAATTGAACTACTATAGCCTTTCATAGTTGAGACACACTAAAATCTCAACAAAGCTGCTAAAAAAATGAAAAAAACAAATGTTGATTTAATGGTAGATTAATTTGTTCTCAAGAACAAAACTTAACACTTTTAAAAAGACAATACTCTCAATCTATTATTCACAATGTCAATAGTACAATAAAATTACTAGATGTGTGTTATATGTGACTCAAAAGTGTTATTCATATCAATAAAATTAAATAAAATAAGATTATAGAAATGTTAATGTTAGCCTGACTGAGCAGTGGCTCAGTGGATAGAACAGGGGTCGGAACCTATGGATCTTTTGATGGTTGCATCTGGTTCTCAGACAAATCTTTAATTAAAAAATAATAATGTTAAAAATATAAAACATTCTCATGTATTACAATCCATTCATTTCCTACCGCTCATGTTCATGGTTGCAGGAGGCTGGAGCCAATCACAGCTGTCCTCTGGGACAACAACAAATTTTTATTGAATAATGTATAATATACATGGGTCATGAGGTCAGGAAGTAAACTTTCCTCCTTTTAATCAAGTAGTCAGCTAGCTAATTGCAGAAACCCTTTTGACGAAGAAGATGGCGAAAAGAAAAAAAAGATGAAGAGTATTGTACTTTTCAGCAGGAATGGACAGAGGAATTTGCCTTTGTGGAGAGAGCAGGTTCTTCAGTGTGTCTAAGATGCAATGATAAAATTGCATTGATGAAACGGTCAAATATAAAGCAGCATTTCGACACACACCATACTTCATTTGCATTGAAATATCCAGAGGGGGACAGCAGGAAAAAAGCATGTCAAGAGCTACTGTGCAGAGTGCAAGCTAGTCAGCAGCAACTCCGTGTTTCAACCCAACAAGGTGATTGGAATTTTGCGAGCTTTGCTGGTGCTTTAGCAATTGTGAGAAATGGAAAGCCATTCACAGATGGGGAGTATGCCAAAACATTTATGCTTGATGTTGCCAATGAACTTTTTGACGACTTTTCGGATAAAGACAGGATAGTCAAACAAATAAAAGACATACCTCTTTCAGCAAGAACAGTTCACGATCATACCATCATTATGGCAAATCAAATTGAAGCAACACAAGTGAAGGACATAAATGAAACACCATTCTTGTCTCTCGCTTTGGATGAGTCAACAGACGTAAGCCATTTATCCCAGTTCAGCATGATTGCAAGGTATGCTGTTGGTGACACACTACATGAGGAAAGTCTTGCTGTTTTGCCTATGAAAGAGACAACAAGAGGGGAGAATTTATTCAAGTCTTTCACTGAGTTTGCTAAAGAAAAAAAATCTACCGATGGATAAACTTATTTCGGTGTGTACTGATGGTGCTCTGTGCATGGTGGGGAAAAACAGAGGATTTGTAGCACTTCTTCGTGAACTTGAAAAGATACCCATCCTAAGTTTTCACTGCATCCTACATCAGGAGGTGCTTTGTGCTCAGATGTGTGGTGAGCAGCTTGGTGAAGTGATGTCACTGGTCATTCGGGTGGTCAACTTTATTGTAGCCTGAGCTTTAAATGATTGCCAGTTGAAAACACTGCTGGATGAAGTTGGGAATAATTATCCTGGTCTGCTTCTGCACAGCAATGTGTGTTGGTTGTCAAGATGGAAGGTGCTCAGCCATTTCATGGCTTGTCTGAGTGAAATCTGAACTTTTCTTGAAATAAAAAATGTTGAGTATCCTGAGTTAGCTAACACTGAGTGGCTCCTGAAGTTCTACTATCTCATGGACATGACTGAACATCTGAACCAGCTCAATGTGAAAATGCAAGGTGTTGGAAACACAGTCTTATACCTTCAAGAAGTACTGTTTGCATTTGAAAACAAGCTGGAACTGTTCATCATGACATTGAAACAGGTCATTTACTACACTTTGAAAATCTGGGAGAGTTTAAAATGTATGCACAGCAAGTGAGTGCACTCATCTTTTTAAGTTCATCACCCATCCACAAGAGTGTGCAGTGGACAGAGTTGACCTAGTGTTACATCCCTAGTGTCTTCGTCAGAGATTTTGAGCTACAGCTGAAAATTTTGACCTGAAGGCCTCAGACATGTGAGTGAATAAGTTCAAGACACTGAATGAAGATGTGGAAAGACTTGCATGACAGCAAGCAGAGTTGGCGAGCAAACACAAGTGGGGAGAAATGAAAAAACTTCAACCCGCGGATCAGCTGATTGTCAAAACTTGGAACACGCTTCCCATCACATACCACACACTGCAGCATGTGAGTGTTGCTGTACTGACAATGTTTGGCTCTACATATGCATGTGAGTAGTCTTTCTCACATCTAAAGACGTTAAGATCAACCTACAATCACATTTAATGGATGGAAATCTCAACGCCTGCATGAAGCTTAACCTCACCAAGTATCAACCAGACTACAAAGCCATTAGCAAAACCATGCAGCACCAGCAGTTGCATTAATGGTAAGAAGTACTTTATTCATCATTGGTTAGCAACAGCATAATAATTTTATTAAAAAGAATTCAGAAACTTATTGTACTTTAAAAGTGTTGGTCTTACATAAAATGCACACATTTACTTGTATTTAGTGTTAAACATATTGTATGGCTCTCACAGAATTACATTTTAAAATATGTGGCATTCACAGCTCTCTCAGCCAAAAAGGTTCTCAACTCCTTGAATACAACGTCAGATTGGGATGCGGAGGACCCAGGTTTGAAACCTCGAGGTTGCCAGACTGAGCGCAGGCTTCTCTGGCTTGAGCATGGGCTCATTAACTTGAGTATGGGTTACTGGCTTGATCATGGGATTATAGGTGTGACCCCATGGTCACTAGCTTGAGCCCAAAGGTCACTGACTTGAAGCCCAAGGTTGCTGGCTTGAGCCCAAGGTCACTGACTTGAGCAAGGGGTCACTCGCTCTGCTGTAGCATCCTGGTCAAAGCACATATGAGAAAGCAATCATTGAACAACTAAGGTGCCACAACAAAGAACTGATGCTTCTCATCTCTCTCCCTTCCTTTCTGTTTGTCCCTATCTGTCCCTCTCTCTCTCTGACTCTCTCTGACTTTGTCAAAAAATTTAAAAAAATGTTAATGTTAGCCAAAATGTATTTTAAAACAGTTATCTTAAATGTTTTAAGGATATAAAGAAAAAATTGATATAATTAATACATAGATGGGTAATCTCAGAAAGAAAGAAAAACTGTAAAAAAGAATTAAATTAAAATTCTAGAATTAAAGAGTACAATATCTAAATTGAAATATTAATGGATGAGTTTAATAACACATTGGATACTGCAGGAAAAAATCAATAAGCATGTAGGGAGAGGAATAGAAACTGATTCAGAACAGATAAACTCATACAAACAAAACCTTAGTGATTTGCAAAATGAATGAATGAATGAATAAATAAATCAGTTTAACATATACACAATTAAAATATAAAAAAACAGAGGAGAACTTGGAGAAGGAAAGTTTTGAGAAAATACTGACTGAAAATTTTTCAAATTTTATGATAAATATTAATCCTTTAGCGGGAAACTCAAGGGATGTCATGTGAAATAAACATGAAGAAACCTATACCTAGACACACTGATGTCAAATTGTATAAACAAAACATTAAAATAAAATTTTGAAAACAAGTTTTGGAAAAAAGCATTGTATGCAGGGAAACACTGCTAAATAATTATGTTGATTTATCACAAAATCAATGCAAGGTACAAGACAACGGGAAAGCTTTTTTTTGTTTGTTTTTTGTTTTTTTAGTTATGTTTCCAATTGGATTTATTTTTAATTTTTAAATTTTATTTTGAAATTAACTTTAACAGAATAACACTGATCAATAAGAGTACATAGGTTTCAGGTAAACATTTCTATAAGGGCTATCTTTAAAATACTAAAATAAAAATAAAATTTGTCGGCCCTGGCCAGTTGGCTCAGTGGTAGAGAGTCGGCCTGGCGTGTGGGGGACCCGGGTTCGATTCCCGGCCAGGGCACATAGGAGAAGCGCCCATTTGCTTCTCTGCCCCCACCCCCTCCTTCCTCTCTGTCTCTCTCTTCCCCTCCCGCAGCCAAGGCTCCATTGGAGCAGAGATGGCCCGGGTGCTGGGGATGGCTCCTTGGCCTCTGCCCCAGGCGCTGGAGTGGCTCTCGTTGCCACAGAACGAAGCCCCGGAAGGGCAGAGCATCGCCCCCTGGTGGGCAGAGCGTCGCCCCTGGTGGGCGTGCCGGGTGGATCCCGGTCGGGCGCATGTGGGAGTCTATCTGACTGTCTCTTCCCGTTTCCAGCTTCAGAAAAATACAAAAATAAATAAATAAATAAATAAATAAATAAATAAATAAAAATAAAATAAAATTTGTCAGCCTAGACAGTGGTTTTGAAGGAAGGCAAAGTGTCAGAAATGGTAACTCTGAAAGTAAATATTTCTAGTGTATTATTTTTTATTGCTTCTTAATTTTTAAAAGATAATTAGATATCTGAAATAAAAACAAAGTTGTGAAATTTATAGCACGTGTAGAAATACAATAATATTACCAAAAGTAGAAATGTAAGAGAAAAATATGATTTTAAATAATGTTTCTTCTGCCTTGAGTGTCTTGGGTCTGGTTCTTTTTCATTTTCATTATATTTAACAATTTTTGTATATTATTTCTTCAAATACTTTCTTCTGTAATCTCATGTACAGTACTATCCTTTTATGCCTTCAGCTATACATCTAATAAACAGCTTGATAATTCCCCATGTTACTGGTGTTATGGCTTTTTTTCCCAGTATTTTAATTTTCCTGTGTTTAATTTAATTTAAATCAGTTCTTTGAATATGTTTTTTTTTTTCAGGTTGCTGTTTTGTAAATCACACCTAGTATATTTTCTTTTTTGTCATATTTTTCATCTCTAGAAGCTCTATTTGTTCCCCTTTGATCTTCATTTTTTCTCATATTGCTCATATTTTTATCTACTTTCTTGAATATATTGACTTTATTTATAATACATGTTTAAATAACTATGTCAGTTAATTTTACCATATCTGACATTACTGGGAATATTTAAATTGATTTATTTCCTGAAATTCTGAGTCATACTTTTTCACATGCCTAGTGATTTTTATTGCATACTAAATAATATATACTATACATTATTAGGTGTTGAATGTTGAGGTATTCCATTAAATGTTCAGCATGTTTTAATGTATAGTTAATTATACAGAGTTAGTTTGATGCTCTTGAGCCTTGGTTTTAAGATTATTGGAACAAGTCCATAAGAACCATTATTCTAAGGTTAATTTGAGTTAATTTTAATGCCTTTATACTCTGAGGACTTCATGCAATGTCCCCTGTATTAGAAAGTCTTTCTACTTTGGCTGATGTGAACACAAAGTATTATCAGGCCTGTGTAACCTTGAGGAATCATTCTGTATATTCCTTCTTGTTGGTTGTTTCTCTGGTTCAATGTAGCTTCCTAACATGGTGGCACAGATCAGTGCTTCGCCAATGATTCATGGTTTCTCCTCTGCCTCAATCCGAGCTCCTTTTATCTTTACTTCTATATTGCTTTCAAGAGAATAATGCAAGAAAAGTAATAAAATATACAATTTAGAAATGAAAAAATAAAACTCTCCCCATTAAAAATGTTCTGATCATCTATGTAGAAACCCCTATTGATGCTGCCAAAAAACCTACTAAACCAATAAATAAGTTTAGCGTGTTTGTAAGGTACAAATTTCACAAACTATTACATATAAGGACAATACTCTCAGAAAAATATGTCACTGAGAGCTGGGCTGGAACCCACAAAGGAATTTTCAACTGCAGCCTAAACTGAGATACTCTAAGCTATAGTTCGATAACTTAAAAATATAACTTTCAAAATATAGCAAGAGGTGGCTATACTGTAAAGAACTATTTTACATTCTTTTATTTTTTAGTGTACAATATATGCCACTGTAATTTTTGTATTATTAAAACTTTTTGAAATAAACAATAAAATATAGTCACACAGATGAGATTCACTGAAAAAAGGAACACCGAAATCAAATAGTATTTCAATTGAAGAATCCTTTGACACTGAGAATAGAAATCACATTTTTCAAGCATGAAAATGAAATTCAGGAACTTGAAAATTGCATTTCTATAGCAAACCTTTCCAAACAAACAAAGAAACAAAAAATAATAGAAGTAAATCCACTAGACAGAAGAATGTGAAAAAATAAAAAGACCTGAGAAATGTGTCACTTCCAACATCAGTCAATTGCATTTTTAAAGTTTAAAACTGATGCCCAGCTGACAGAGATTCTATTATTACATATGATACAACACCATTGATATTTTCTGGTTATTAAAAATAAATTCTTTGGGGGATGAACCTGTATAAACGTTTTAGGATGGTAGGTTTTTCAAATAAATTAGCACAGTATTCTTACTTTAAAATAGAACACTAATAATAACCTACATGATGTGAATGTTTTTGCATTTATGTGGATCAAGTTTGCAGTGACCCCTGGGAGCAAAGCTCATATGCCTTAGAAATAGCAGTTAGATACTACTGTGAGCACAGAAATTCACTACTGAACATTTATATTACATTGTCAATAGAGAAAGTACAGTGTTAAGAAATTAGATCTATAAGCCTATGAATTTGGGATTTATAGGTGCAAATTGAAAAAAAAAAGGCTACGGACTGCTACTGGGAGCTTTGTATTAGAAAATCACTGAAATTGCCTTATCCCATAAAGCACTAATACATTTCAGAATTTTTTTAGAAACCTTCCTCTGAGATAAACCAAGAATGTACTTTAAATAAAAGAAGCAAGACATAAATAAGAAGGTTAAAGGCAAAAGTTTGGGTCTCAAAATTAGCCTATAAAGTGGGGATCATGGCCATGCAGTTTAATATGTTATAATATTATTCATTATAAATTAATGTCCATGATCACATTAGCCTTATAAAACCATGTAATATTTATCAGAATATAAAGCTCCTTGACTTACTATTAATGACAAAATGGAGGATGATAAAGTAAATTTTGTAGAAGACAAGGCATATATAGTTATTTTAAAAACTTAAATCAAGAGGTCGGCGCTGGCCGGTAGGCTCAGTGGTAGAGTGTCAGCTTGGCCTATGGATATCCGGGGTTCAATTCTTGGTCAGGGCACACAAGTAAAGTGATTGTCTGCTTCTCAACCTTTCCCCTTCTCCTTTCTCTTTATCCTCTCTTCCCTTTCCACAGCCAAGGCTCCATTGGAGCACAATTGTCCTGGGAACTGAGGGTGGCTCCAAGGCCTCTGCCTCAGGTGCTAGAAAGCCTCTAGTTGCACTGGAGCAACGTGCTAGATGGGCAGAACATCGCCCCCTAGTGGGCATGCCTGGTGGATCTCGGTTGGGTGCATACCGGAGTCTGTCTCTCTGCCTCCCTGCTTCTCACTTCAGAAAAATAAAAAAATGAAAAAAATAAATCAAGAGGTCTATTTTATCAAACACTTGAATTTTGAAAACATAAAGCTTAAAGATAAATTATTAGTATAGTGAAAATTAATTGTTTTCTGAACTACTTGATAGTAAGTTGACAACTAGATACTCTGAACGCTACTGACTATTTTCTACAAACAAGGACGTCTTCTACATAACCACAATATTGAAATAAAAATGTGATAATCAACTGATGCATTACTACTAACTAATCCCCAGACCACATTCAAATTTTGCCAGTTGTCCAAAAAGTGGTCTTTAGGACAATATAACTCAGTTTAGACTCTTGTGCTGCATCAATTTGTCATTTCATTTTTTGAGTCCTTCATTCTAAAAGAGTTTCTCAGTCTTCTTGATTTCATAACCTTGACACTTTTGAGCTTGACTGGTGTTTCCTCATGATTAGATACAAAATATGCCACTTTTGTAGGACTATCACAGAAGTTGACTCATTCTCATGCATTTTACCAGGTAGTGCAAAGCATTAATAAATATCTGGTAAGAAACAATTTTGAGGCCGAAATATTTTTCTTCAGACTTACAATTAATTAATTAATTTAATTACATTTACATAATTTATGGTTTTCCATCTTATTAAATAGGTTAATATCTGTGCTTATTGTTATTTTCAATTGCTTCTCATTATTCCTGATAATTTTATATTTCATAAAGTCACCATAAATACTGAATTGCAAATACTAAAGCATTAGTAGAGAAAATACAGGTTTAAGTTCCTGTAAGCCTCTGGTTATATTTTTCTTTTAAAATTTAAAGCAATCAGTAGTCAAAATTCTTTCATAATCTATGGCTGATTTTAATTTTAACTAAAATATTTAAATTAAATTTATTGGGATGTCATTGGTTAATAAAAAATTATAGGTGTCAAGTGTATATTTCTATGATACATGTCCTGTATAGTGCACTGTGAGCCTAACATACAAAATCAAACCATCTTCTGTTACCATATATTTTGTCCCCTCTCAGCTTCACTACTCCCCCACCCCCTTACCTCTGGTAACTACCATACTGTTGCTTATGACTATGAGTTTTAGTTATTATGGATGAGTAGTATTCATGATATATATGTACTACATCTTTTTCATCCAATCATCTATCGAAGGAAACTTTGATGGTTTACATATCTTGGCCACTGTGAATAGTGCTGTAATGAACATTGGAGTACATATATCTTTGTGAATAAATGTTTTCAAGTTTTTCAAGTAGAAGAGGGACTGCTAGGTCATATGGTAACTACATTCTTAATATTTTGAGAAAGTGCCATATTGTTTTGTTTTTTTTTAGTGGCTGTTGCAGTGTATGTCTTGTTACAATATTTTAATCAACTGATCAATAAAATAATCTTGTTTCTGTTTAAAGACAACTTATTTAATATATTTTGTTGATTTATTAACATTAAACTCATGCCCAACAGTACTATAACTCATGCCTAATCAAAACTTATACAATACACTATTTTCTTCTTATTTCGAAGCCTGTTTTAGCACCAAGTACACTAGACAGCACTTTAGCACTATACTTGAGGACCATTTTAAATAGTATATTTATCAAAAAAATGAACAAAATGTTAAAAAATTTGGCACTAAATAGATGGAAAATTATACCTTTTTACCGTCTAAAAGTTGAAACAAGGCAGAGTGGCATCATACTTGACCTGAGCTGGGAATATATGTGTTGGACAACTCAAATTTTGTTCTATTCTTTGTATTCTTGGAAATGACTGTGAGAGTTCATAAGTATTGATTTTGGGGTTACAAATAAATTTTAGTGAGTAGGCAGATTCACAAATATGGATTTGGAAATAACAAAAATTAACTATTTTTGGATACCTAAAAATTAACATTTAAGAGTGGGAGCATATTGAGTCTTTTTGATGTGCTTTTGTCATTCTTTGAGCACTTCTTTGATTTCTGGCAGAGCAAGTTATTACAGGTGCATCTTATTCTATACAGTCTTGAAATTTACTGTTTATCTAAGGATAATGATTTCTTTCAGTAGAAAATGGTGTTAGGAAACCAAGATTGCCTGACCAGGCAGTAGCGCAATGGATAGAGCATTGGACTGGGATGTGGAGGACCCAGGTTCGAGACCCTGAGATCTCCAGCTTGAGTGCGGGCTCATCTGGTTTGAGCTAGTTCACCAGCTTGGACCCAAGGTTGCTGGCTCGAGCAAGGGGTTACTCAGTGAGCTGGAGGCCTGTGGTCAAGGCACATATGAGAAAGCAATCAATGAACTACTAAGGTGTCACAACGAAAAACTGATGATTGATGCTTCTCATCTCTTTTCGTTCCTGTCTGTCCCTATCTATCCCTCTCTCTGACTCTTTCTCTGTCTCTCTAAAAACAAAACAAAACAAAAAAACACCAAGATCTAGGAGCTAGTTGTGCTCATTGCCAATGCTTATTACTATTTCCAGGTCTTCTTCTAGGACAGTTCTAAAGATTAGGTAGGTAATGTTTAAGTATAGTATAGGTAATACTGTTGAACCCAAGAAAATCAAGTCTAAGAATATTAAAGTTATATATGGTGATGACAGGAGTTAGAGTGGAAAATATGAGAGCCAGATGTCATGTCCTTAATAAATATAAGCAATTATGAAGAAAATTGACAGCAGATGGCATTTGACAGTAATAAGTTAATAAACCCTGATTTCATGAACCCCCTAAAAGAAGGGTACATTAGTTAAACTTTGGTTTTTATAAGACTCAGGAAACTAAAATTATAAGGTTTTGATTATTGTTACTTCAAAAATAAACAAATTTGAATTATTTTACATTTAAGTAAAATTTTACTTTAGAAATTTTACACATTTTACTTTAGAAATAAGCTTTCTAGGGAAAATAGGATAATCTATTGTGTCATCAGACTTCAAAGATCTTATTGTTCCTCCACTCCCAAGTCCACTTCAGGGCCTAAGATACTGATTCAGCTTCACTTCCTAGTAGTCAAGAAAGAGGAAAATGAAAGGCATACTTCTTCCATTAAGAAAACCTCCTGTAAGTATCGCATCCCCCTCTATTTACATTCCGAAAGGCAGAATTAATTTACATTGAAATTTAGTCTCTACTGTAGGTAGCCACATGTCAAAATAAAACATCAAGGTATCTATTTCTGTAGAGGGAAATCAAGTACTAAGATCATTGGCAGCATCTATCACAGAAAGATTTTCATGCAAGATGGAGGAAAATTAATAGCTTAAAAGGGAATGAGGACCCAGGAGCATATGGAACAACTTCTGGTTCCAAGTAAGGCAGAATGAATATTACTCATCCATCAGGAATTATCTTTTCTTTTGGTTTTTTTTGTATATATGTTTTGCTAGTTTTGTTTTACAGTTTGTTTGTGTCTATGATTTGTGGTCTTCATTAACATTTTGCTTGACTCTGTTTGTCTGCATCTTTACATCTCTTGAATTGAAAATTAGCTTGTAGACACACATCTTACTGGTTGCTATTTTTTTTTAGGAAAGCAGTATTAGAGTGTAGTAAAGAAACCAGATCCTGAAGAGAAACTGATCTGTTTTCAAATTCTAATTTTGACACTTGGAAGCTATATTACTTGGGCAAGTTACTTTGCTTCTCTAAAAAGTAGCTTTCTTATCTGTGATAATGCATATAAGGTTGTTAATATGCTGCTTGGAATATAATTTCATAAATCAATATTAGCTATTATTTCTGGTATCCAACACCAAAGTACACACAATAAATACCTTTTAATATTTATTCAATTTTATGAAAATTTTCTGTTATTTTTTTTGCAGGAAACAGAGCCTGCAAAAGGAAAAACTCTGTTATTTTTTTACTAGAAATGTTATTTAAAAATTAACTTCACAGCTCAGGAACCCAGATTCACTATCAGCAGATTTTACATCTTCTTTATTGCTAAGCTGCTGACCTCCAAGTGCTTGATTACTAGTAGATTCTTTTTCTTTTTCAGTTAAGTTATTTCACACTGTGTGAAGCAGTGGGCAGGAATGTAATGCATAATTTCAAAGAATTTATGATGAGAAAAGGAAACATCATGTTCACATCATGGACCAGTGGTCAGACAGTTATTTACACACATGTCCCAATGCACACAGTCATCTTCTCATCCGGTAGATATCCCACTCCAAGTTATATAGTAAACATAATCAGCGTGCATGAAATTCTCATGGATAACTACATTCATCAGCAGTTGATGTGAGGTGGAACATGGTTGCATTTTACTTTACAATTTTCTTTGGGAAAGTTTGAATTGCCAAACAATCTCAAGCAAATGAAAATGGTTCAGGTCTCCCATTCATAGCAGAATGGGTCAAATTACACACAGGGTAGGTCAGATCACAAAATGCTTGTCTTTACCCATTTCCTTTTCTCATTCACACTTTCTATATTTGGGACTATTTGTTGCTGTCTATTTGCCTATTTGACTGCTCCAGAAAAACCAGTAAAATCTGAGGGGATTTATAAGGAAATGTGTAATTGTCAAGTGCAAAAACAAGAGCAAACACTACAAGCAGGCAAACAGTAGCATAAATTCTAAAAGTATACAGAAACAAGATAAAAATGCTAGATCCCCAAAATATTAACTGTAAATAAATGATAATCATATCTCCAGGGTAACTGGTATCAAGAAAAGACTTGAAGTGTTTGCTCATAAAATAACAATTGAATAAATTAAATTCCAGAATCTAGATCACATATGCCTGAAACTATTTTTTCTCTCAAAATAAACTACCTCACTTTGTTATGTTTTTAGTTTTAAATGCAAGTTTATTGAGAACATATTATGCATTGGAAAATTGCAAATCTACTACTGAGATTAAATTGCAGTAAATCTCAGTTATTGTTTCTCACAGAAGTTATATCCTATGGTTGTTGAGAAGATTAAAAGGGATAATTTATGTAATCCACAGTGCTTGGAGACTGGCATACGGTAGGTCCACAGAAAATGTTATTAGCTTCTCTAGGATTTACCCATGCAACTATTATTACAATTACTACATGTACTTCTTTTAGTTAAGATGGAAAGATATTTTTTTAAGAAGTGAAAGAAACAATTTTGCACCTGAAGCATATGTAATTTTATGTCACCCTGACAAATTAAATTAAAAAAAGTGATGAAGGTTAACATCACCAGTGATACATATTAACATTAACCTTTTTGGTATGATGCACTAAAAAGAACATATCAACTCTAGTCTGTGGTATCCTTCCTAATAATGTATATTCTCAGTTTAATCATGAGAAAGCATCAGATAAAAACCACAAAGTAATTGAACAAGTAGTCTTTAAAAGTGTCATGGTTGCCTGACCTGGCAGTGGCTCAGTGGATAGACACAGAGGACCCTGGTTCAAAACCCCAAGGCTGCCAAATTGAGAATGGGCTCACCTGGTTTGAGCACAGCTCACCAGCTTTAGCCCAAGGTCACTGGCTTGAGCAAGGAGTCACTCGGTCTGCTGTAGCCCCCTGGTCAAGGCACATATGAAAAAGCAATCAATGAACAACTAAGGTGCTGCAAAGAAGAATTGATGCTTCTCATCTTTCCCTTTTGGTCTGTCTGTCACTATCTGTCTCTCTCGCTATCTCTGTCACACACACACACACACACACACACACAAAGTGTCATGGCTGTGAAAAACAAGGCAAAACTTAGATTATCACAGATTGGAAGAGACTAAGAGGACACGATGACAATATATAAGGTGGAATCCTAGGCCATGAAAAGGGTATTAGTGGGAAAACTGGCAAAATTTGATGATGGTCCATGCAGTAATTAATAATATTATCCTGATGTGACTTTCTTGATTTCAGTAACTTACTTTGGTATAAAAGATGGTAACACTACAAGAAGCTGGATGAAGGGTAAATAAAATATTTTTGTATTATTTGTACAACTTTTATGCAAGTCTAAAATTATTTCAAAATAAAAAGATTGAAAATAAAAAAAATAAATAAGTCCTGGCTGGTTTGGCTCAGTGGTAGAGTGTCAGGCCGGCATGTGAAAGTCCTGGGTTTGATTCCCAGTTAGGGCACACAGAAAAAGCATTCATCTGCTTCTCCACCTTTCCCCCTCTCCTTTCTCTCTATCTCTCTCTTCCCCTCCACAGACAATGCTCAATGGGAGCAAAGTTGGTCTGGATGCTGAGGATGGCTCCATGGCCTCTGCCTCAGGTGCTAAAATAGCTCCAGTTGCAGCAGGGCAATGCCCCAGATGGCCAAGCATTGCCCCCTGCTGGGCATGCCAGGTGGATCCCAGTTAGGTGCATGCAGGAGTCTATCTGTCTATGGCCCTCCACTTCTCAGGAAAAATATTAGATAAATAAATAAATAGATAGATAAATAAAATTTAAAAAATGAAACTCATATTCTGGAAGGTGAAGACAATGAGACAAGGATGTTACAGACCCTGAAACAGATGGGCTAGAAATGATGCCAAAGAGACACTTGTAGTTATTACATAGTTGTGTTAGTTTCTTCTGTTTGTGAAGGACCTGTGAAAGGTTAGAGAAAAGAAGGCCACAAGGCATTCAACTTTCAGGTGAAAAAGTGTAACAGAGAATGATAAAAATGAAACCAACAGAGTAGGTAGTGTGAAGCTAAACTTTGGTCACCTGTCAATTATATTTGACAGTAGATCATTCCTCTTTTCCTGCTCATACATAAACAGAATCTGGAGATAATTTTGTTGTACCATGCTACCCTTGAACAATTTTTCATAGAGGCACCACAATTAAACCTGTGATAGGGGCAACCTTTCTTTGGTGATGTACAGAGCTTTCCCTTTGTTGGTTTTTTCTTAGTATGACTGATTTCCTCAAGAAAAAGAAATTTGTTTTAAAAGGGTATTTAAAATACAACCTTTTAAAGGTTTTATGAGCAGGTAGTTGGCTACTCATTTTCTCCTCTAAAACCACTAAATAAGAAAAAGTCATAATTTATGACAATATGGATGGACCTTGAGAATATTATACTAAGTAAAATAAGTAAATCAGAAAAAGCTAAGAACTATATGATATCACACATAGGTGGGATATGAAACTGAAACTCAGGAACATTGATAAAAGTGAAGTGAATCCATAGGGAAGGCGTTGTGGGAGAGGAGAGGAAAAAAAAGAAAAGGCCATAAAATTTTTATCTCAAGAAATTTCTCAGGTTCTTTTTCTAATTACTAAACTTATTATTGTTGAATAGCACTATTTTTACTTTGAAGCTATTCATTTTATTTCCCTACTCAGCCCCCCCCCCTTTTTTTTTACCCAATCAGGAATGTTACTAAGCTTAAGGCAAAGCTAAGATTAGATTTTATATTGACATGTAGTGGTACTGACATACTAAAAAGTTTATAGACTTAGTGACCAGAAGATCATCAAGTTTCTAATCAAAACCTCCAACTGAGAACAAGTTTTTTTGTTATAACATAGCATTGTAAAGCTAATTTCCAAAAAGTTGTCATTACAAAAAATCATGGAATTGATTTTAGTCTAAATTTTACAATCTAAAATTGCTAATATCATTTGGTATTTTCAACTTTTTTTTTCTAAGAGATTTATGTTGGATTGCTGGCTCTAAATGAATGCATTGACCTAATAATTTATAGCTAGTGGAAAGAATGATTATATAAAAGACTTAATTTTTACTAAGCATAAGTTAATGGAGAATAAAAATTGCAAAGAGAGGCACCAGATTGTTCATAGGAACTTCAGGTAGAACAAATGAGATTTTATTAGGTTTATGGATAGAATTTGTATGTGTGTATCAAGGGATAACAGGGGTGTTGATTTGAGTAGCTTATTAAATAGGCATGTTTAGCTCAGCAACATTTCTCATCACTTGGCTTTTCATTCTGCTAGGAAATGGGTACCATTTGCACTTATGAACTGTGTATAATTATGGTCATTCAGGTTTCAGTATGTAATGAATCTTCTATCACAGTCTGCTTACCTGATCTTTTTTTACTTTTTGTTCCTGTAAGTGAAGAGAGGCAGAAGAGAACTCTACTTCGACCCTGGCTTAGAATAGAACACACATGTTGTTGAGCAAATAAGTTTGTAAAATTTGTGTTATTTGATTTTGCTCACTTTTATTGTTAAAAATGGCTGCTGCCCAGATATGTGATCTGTGAAACTGCTAATTACCTTCCTGCTTGGGAAGGGGCTTTGTTATGCTAATGTGTGCTGGAGGAGGGGTTGTATGCCAAAAAGTTTTAAAAAGAGAAGAAGAAGGAGAAAGGAAGAGACCATGTTTTTGCAGAGTGAAAGCAGCCAAGATGGCAGGGTGCTGAAGGAGAAGCCAGTTTTTTTGCAGCTTGTGTAGAGAGTAGAAGGGAGAAGGTATACAGATGGGGAAGAGAGATGAGGACTCTTGTGAGCTCTGCTGAGACGAGTGGGGGGCCTTTGATTCTAGGGAAAACCAGAAAAGATTCTCCTGGTTGTGGTACCGGAGAACATGGAGTGGGTTTTGGTGCCCCTTGTGTTTGTTTTTACTTGCCGGCCGGTTACCACACTAGATTAAAGGCATGGCCCACCAGTTTTTGACTCCGCTGTTTCTTTACCATCTATATGACTCTAATGGGAACCCGAACCTGCACGTGCCTGGCTGTGATGGACGCGGCTACTGACATGTCTATACAAATATTTAGTAGGTGCATTTATAAAAATTCTTACTTTCATTTTTCCTAATATTATGTTTTTGGTGATTAAGAGAGTAAACTGCATGCTATCCAGGATAAATGGACAAAGATCATTTTACTTCTTCCAAATTATTTCTGTACTGATTGTTGAAAAATGCAAAACAGAAACAAATCTGTATTTAACTTTACACAGCTGGGACTCCTTCACAAAATGGAAAATAGGTTATGTATGTCTGATTATGCTGCATTTTCCTTTTAGGTTTCTTTCTCTACTTTTACCCCCAGTAACTGTCTCATATCTGTATTTACTTCCAGTTACCCCAATATTGGTAGTTAATATTGAATGGAACCCTAGATCTCAATGTGTTCAATCCTTTATTCTTTACAGCTGATATCACTGAGTTTCTAAAATGTTAAGGAAACTAACCCAGCCTAGTGATCCAATTATAACATTTTATCTTGTCTTGACTAGTAATCTAATACTTTTCATAGTCTTCAGTATGTTCTTTCTCTTTCTTAAGGCTGTTCTAATCTATGCCATTATAGTAAAGATTTTAGGAATTAATGATATTTTGCCTATTAGAGTCATTTAAATGAAAAAAAACCCCTTTTACATAGACATCTTAATTCAAAGGAATAAATCTCTCTTAGTGGATTTGCAGAAACCATGATAGCATAAGAGGTAAAACTTTTGTGTATGGGATTTTTTTGTAAGGGTGATTTCCTGATCCAAATCCTGATATTTCTTCCTAAGTGATTGTAACTTGCCATATGTTATATTCCCTGATGCTCATTCTTTTTTATTACTCACATGGGGAGGTGGAGCCACTTACTCTGATAGATAAATTTGGAGAGAATAAAATAGGCATGCTAAGATTAGTTCCATTCTTTTTATCTTGGGAAATAGCTGCCTAAAGGGGAAAAGATTTTACTTAACAAATGTATATATATGTCTCGATCCCATATTATATATAACTGGAAAAGGAAATCTGCCTAATTCCTACATTATTATCATATAGTGGTTCTCACACTAAACTTTGTCCATGAAATTAAATGTTTATATAATACAATTTATGTCTCCGTTTCAACCACTGCTGTTTGTCACTTTGATAAGTGAAGAATCATACCTCATCATGGCATCTAGGTCTCTTTTTTGTTACTCACAAATATAAATATTAATTAAAATGTACTATCTGGGCCCTGGCCGGTTGATTCAGTGGTAGAGTGTTGGCCCAGCATGTGAAAGTCCTGGTTCAATTCCTGGGCAAGGCACACAGGAGAAGTGACCATATGCTTCTCCCTTCTCACTTCAGAAGAATACAGAAAAAAAAATGTATTACCTGTGTTTTTTCTTATGTAAATTGCTTTGTTATACCCTTTTCCAATTTTCCTCTTTAGGCTATCTTTTGAAATATTTGAAAGAGTGTTTGATGATAATAGGAACACAATCTTTATTTATTTATTTTTTTATTTTTCTTAAGTGAGAAGTGGGGAGGTAGAGAGACAGACTCCTTCATGCACCATTTTACTGTATTTTGAGAATTGTCAATATAGAAACTTTTTTTCACAGATATAATGAAGTTTTCAGGAAGAAAGATCTGTTCTTTATAAAAATGTTATTGGTAATTTATAAAATATTTATTCAAAGTTTTCTTAGAAGAGTACTTTTCTGGCTAAGACTTATTCAACTACTAGTGAATCAACCTCCCACATATTTTCCCTATTTGTTACAATTATTATATTCCATCCACCAAAGCCTAAAGGAAAAAGTTTGAAGGAGCTGTAACCTGACTGAAATACAAACACTCATAGACTTCTGGCCTCTCTTAATGATACAGAGGGACTCTGATTGTGGCTTCAGAATCCTTGGCATTTTATAATAAATTTTTTTTATTTAAAAAGATTTCAGCAATTTGGAGACATACATATTATAGGAAATTTTACTTTTTAGGCACTGTAGCAATTTTTAGAGAAAGAAAAAAAATGTTTAACTGAATGAAAGCTTTAGTAACAATGTTGTGGTAGGAGCCAAAATGTTTTCAGTTGACATGCAGAGAAAAAGAAATTTGTTGAAAAACACTTGGAACTCTGTTTGCAAGAGTGAATGGCTAGTGGAAATTTTGTTCTGTCTCTGGACTAATGAATGAAAGCATTCTGGTAGGTCACTGTGGCTGTATGTATGGGTTTTGTATCAGCATTTAATGCCAGAGCTGTCCTCTTCCTTGAGGAATAACAAGTTCTTATGGACACCATTACAGCATATTTTATAAGAAAACTACCTTCCTCCTGGGATATATATTGTATACCCTATACTCTGCATTTTGGCTCACTACAACAATTTCTTTCAGAAACTTCTCAAGTTCAGTGAAGCTGACCATAGAAATTTCTCTGAGGTCATTCCTTTATTTTTCTTAAAAATTTTGTTTGTTTGTTTAAGCACAGTTGATATATAATCTTATATCAATTATATTTGATTCAGGTATACAACATAGTGATTTGATATCCCCATACCTTACAAGATCATTGCACTAATTCCAGCAATAATCCATCACCATGTAAACTTATCATAATATTATTGACTACATTCTCCTTCCCCTTTTCACCAATACTTCAACCTCTCTCTTCTGGTAGCCATCCCTTTGGTCTCTGATTTTATGAGTCTGTTTTTGTTTTGTTTGTTTAGTTTTGTTCTTAGATTCTACATAAATAAAACTATCCTGTATTTGTCTTTCTCTGACTTATTTCCCTTAGAACAATACCATCTAGATTCACTCATGTTGTTGCAAATGGCAAAATTCTATTTCTAGTTGCTGCATAATATTCCATTGAATATACAGGATGGGGCAAAAGTAGGTTTACAGTTTTTCAAGCAGAAAATAATAGAGAAATTAATAAATAATAATACAAGAATAAACTTTCACGTACTGAAAGTTATAAACCTATTTTTACCAAAACCTGCGTATATACTACAACTTCTTTATCCAATTACGCTGGGAAACAAAATTTTTGTTGCATCCACAAAAACACTTGTTCTTACCTAATTCAAGTGTGCTGATCTCAAATCTGACATTAGTTTTTCTCTGTAAGCTACAGTTTATTTGCAATTCAAGACTTAAATTTCATCTTATTGTAAAATTGTCAACATTTAGTTTAACATTATGAAGTAAAATGTCTTCTTGGGCATCATTTTTGTGAAAATATAATAATTTATATAATGCAGTAAATACACTAATACACTAAAAGATATGATTGCATCAGAATTTTTCTACAATTTTGAAATAGAACATATTAAAACACTTATTTTAATCATAAAATTTAAAACTTATTTAAATTCTATTCAGGCAAAAATTTGCGGTTGTAGCTCTTGCATTTGTGTACTTGTTGAGGACAATCTCGTTTGATGCTCCAGCAGTAGTCTGCTCATCACTAACAGCTCCAAGATTTTTGGGAAACTTATCAAGGTGACTGTTCAGGAAGTGAATCTTAATGCTCATGTTACATCCAGTGTTGCATAAAGCCAACAGCATCCTTTGAATCAGAAGTTCATAGATTTCTGCTTTTTTGTTTCCAAGGAAGTTCTTTGTAACTGCCACAAAAGACTGCTATGCTGCTTTCTCCTCCTTATTCATCTTTCTGGCAAATTCTTCATCACGTATGAGGGTTCGAATTTGAGTTTTATCAAATACACCTGCTTTTATCTTCTTGAAATACAAAGCAGGAAAAGCAGAATTAATATGTTGAAAGCATTCACTTTCTCTATTCAAAGCCTGAACAAACTGCTTCATTAAGCCAAGTTTGATGTGAAGTGGAGGAAAAATAATCCTGCCTCAATTAACTACAGGTTCATTCAAAATAATTTGCATCCTTACTTCCAGAGATTTACGTTTCAGCCACTCCTTCTGTGTCCAGTGTTTCTCCCGAGCTTGGCTGTCTCACAAACACAGAAAGCAAGGATACTTTGTGAAACCTCTCTTTTGTCCTAGCAGGAAATTTACCATTTTCAGGTCCACACAAATGATCCAGTTATGCTCCTCATACTTCAGTAAGTCGAGGACAAGTGTTATGTCATTATAATCTTCTCACAGATGAGTTGAATGAGTGTGTAACCAATTGGAACTGCTGCATAAACATTACCGTTGTATAGGAGAACACATTTCAGATTCTGTTTAGAGCTGTCAAGAAATAGCCACCATTCGGTTGGACTATAAGTGGTAACACGTAGCTGGCTGAGAAGACTACTGATATCATGATGGTAAACAAAGTGTTTGTCTTCAGAAAAAAAGTCCACAAAAATTTGTTCACACTTCCTGAAATGGGATACATTTGCTGACCAGTGAAGTACATTCTTTTCTTGAAGCTTGGAGGCTAATAACTCAGCTGCTTTCTTTGATAGGCCCAAATCTCTTACTAAATTCAATTCGGGTTGGCTAAACTGCTGAGGGGTTAATGACTGCTTGGCATCAGAAGACCCTTCAGATTCTACAATCATTTTCTCATGCATCTTATTAAAATACACTTGATCACCATGTTCACTTTCTTTGTCCTTAGAAGAAATAAAACTATTGAAAACTGGAACAGGGAGTGTCTC
This sequence comes from Saccopteryx leptura, assembly GCF_036850995.1. NCBI lineage: Eukaryota > Metazoa > Chordata > Mammalia > Chiroptera > Emballonuridae > Saccopteryx > Saccopteryx leptura. The sequence goes on from NC_089504.1 coordinate 82,881,094, forward strand.
AGAATGTGGGATACGTCGTATTGCTGAAGAAATATTAGGATATGCTATCATATGCTGTATTTTTTTGCCAATGCCCTTTGTATGGATCAGACAGAAATAACAGTCAATGCTGTGGTCCTTAGGTTCACGCCAAACCATGGGAATACCAAAAAGCATTTCTTTGTGTTTTCCTTTTGTTTAGTCATAAAGCATTTCCTCACAATTATGACACATAATATGAGGAGCCCAATTATTGTCTTGATCGCCAAGGGAAACTTAAAAATAGGCAATATATGTATGTGTCACAGATGATGCAATATTGTGCCTTTGACGTTGAAGTGTGTAACAGCCACATATATAACAGAAGGTGTCAAGACAATTCTTACATTTACACCTACTCGAAGAAGCCATGATTTAATCTTAAAACAAATATGAGGGTGTTTTTTATCAGATAATTTTTTACATTTAAAAACAACTACAATTTTTAATATGTAATATATTTTAATATTATGTAAAATTTTTTACAATTATGTAAAAGTGATGTTTGTAAAACATTAATTGCCTTGTGGTTATGTTCAATCTAAGAGTTGTTGCCCTTTAACTCCAATTTAAAAACCAATGCATGCCATTAACTGTAACAAAAAAAATTAATATTGCATAAAAACTAGAGCATGAACCAAAAAACAGATTTCCAATTTACAATCAGTGATGCAGAAATATATAGCAACAGTTCTAAAACTTCATGCAACAGAAAAGGGAAAGAAATTATTCTCTAATGTATCTATCACTTGTTACCTAGGTTGCTTCCATATCTTGACTATTGTAAATTATAGTGCAATAAAAAAGGGATGAATAAATATTTTCTAATTAGTTTTCTCATTTTCTTTGGATACATAAGGGGTTTTCCTCTCTGATATTTACTCCTCTGCTTCTTTCCTCTCTTTCTGGTAATCTCCTTTCTTTATTCTTTCTGTCTGCAGGAACACATGCTGTAGAGCCATTCAGCCAGATCTAAGCACAGATTTTATCTTTGTCATATATAAAAAATGTGGTCAGAAAAAATACTATGTAATTTCTAAAACCTCTCTGTGCTCTCAAATGGAAAATGGATATAGTAAAGTACTTACCACATGGTTAGATTTGAGATAGTGTATGTTGAAGATCTAACACATGAACTAATATGTAGAAGTACCTGACACACTTTCTTCACCATTTTTTTGTTCTTTCTCAATAATCTCAGTTTCCTGTAGTATCTGAGACAGCTATCAATAGTTTTCAGCTTAGTGACTTAATATTTCTAAGAACTATATATTTCATACAAATACAGGAACCTTAGCAACATGTATAACAATAATTCTGGTTAGATTGGTCCCCTACATATTTACAACCACCAACAGAAGTACTTTTATTGATGTAAGTGCTATCCTAAACTTCCAAATAAGCAGCCAAATTTTGGTCCTATCACTAAATTCAAGAACTATGATAAATAACAGATCCTAAATAACAATGCCCATCTTCACTGGCACTTTGAAATGGAGCTGGGTCTCATTTTAGAAAATAGTCTGAAGGTATCAGATTGTTCCTACAGCATTTAGCGTTAAAGAGAAGATACTGGCTGTGTCTTTAATTTAGATGAATGGACTTTGAAATCTCTCTAAGCTTTTTTCTTGGATAAAAAGTTCAGAATTCTAACTGCATGGAATCCAAGTCCATCTCTTTCAAATAGCATACCCTTAGAACTTATGGATACAAGTCACCATTTTGCACTGATCAACCCAGAAAAAAAACCCAGTTAAAGTCAGGGTTTCCTTATTTCTGTCATTTCTGTTAAGTTGTTAATTCTCTAATGGATGCATAAACATAAAGCATACAGAATTTTTTAAATGCATATACCTGAGTCTCAGCTTCAAAATATGTAGCTCTGGAATTTAACTTAGGACTGCATTTTTACAATGCATTTTAAGCAATCCTAATATAAGTAGTCCTTGGGCACTACAAAAAACCTTTTTGCCCTACACCCTGTCTTATAAATAAGCAATATGACTGCTTCTTAGGGACTGCTAAACAGTAAAGTCTAGTGAAATAGTTGCAATTTCTTATGTCAGGGGAAAGATATCTAATTAAGAAATGTAAATTCTTCTTCATGCTCAGAAAGTAAGAAGCAATAAAAATATAAATTTGTCTATGTTTCATGAAAACTTCTGAGAACCTATAAAAGGGTGAGCAATCTTTTCGAGCAGCTGGACTGTCAACACCCTCTCTGGCTTTTATGGAGAAGATGAGACATTTTTGGCACTTTCTTGAAAATAGTGTATTAAAGAGAGTTTCTGTATGGGATGCACAGTTCTTTCTTTTCATGCTTCAAATCCATAAATAATTATTTAGAATGAGGAGGAGTGTTATAATAAATAATAAGGAGTGCCATTCTTTCTTGGAATGATTATCTGACTTCTTTTTTTTTTTTTCAGAGAGAGAGCGAGAGTCAGAGAGAGAGAGAGAGATAGGGACAGACAGTCCAGAATGCAGAGAGTTGAGAAGCATCAATTATCAGTTTTTTGTTGTGGCACTTAGTTGTTCATTGATTGCTTTCTCATATGTGCCTTGACTGTGGGGCTACAGCAGACCAAGTAACCCCTTGCTCAAGCCAGCGACCTTGGGTCCTAGCTGGTGAGCTTTGCTCAAACCAGATGAGCCCACGCTCAAGCTGGTGACCTCAAGGTCTCAAACCTGGGTCTTCTGCATCACAGTCTGATGCTCTATCCACTGTGGTACTGCCTGGTCAGGCTATCTGACTTCTAATTGTACCCTCTTCCTTATAGTACGTTTCTGCACAAAAGTTGTTGTTTGGGGGTGAGGAAAAGATTGCTCAGTAACATTGGAAGAAACAGTTAGTACTTAAAAAAAAAGATAACAGCCATAACTACTACTTATGCTCCAAAACAGTTGTATGAACCTGAAACAAACCATAGGACAGAGCTGAGAACCATGATACACTGCTGAAAATGACAGAAAGGAAAAAGAAAGATGAAAATGTTATGTGAGAGTTTGGTGTGAGAGATTCCATTGCATTGATATGCCTATGGAAGCAGAATTGAATGAGGAGAGCTGTTTTTATTTGGAGGATACCTTTCATTTGGTTTTCTGAGAGGATTCTATGTGATCCTGGTTGAATTCTACCCATCACTTCAAATGCTATCTTCCCATTTTGCTGTTACATGTAATAAACTTGTTTAGGTAAACTTTTCTAGTAGATTCTTATTTATGTTTTCTACTTAATGTCTCAGGTTTTACAAATTTAATCTCTACCTCAAAAATTTTAAATCCACATCAGTTGTACCCTATAAAAGTAAATACATATTTCTCAAGACAGATCTTTAAAAGGCATCTTTTATACCTCTTTTCTCTGTTTTTCATTATATTTCTGATTGTTGATTTAAACAGTGCTGTTTTGACTCAAGATGATGTTAAAGTAATGGGCAGTGTGAGAGATACTCCTGACCTTTCTGCTTGAAATTTCAACAAGTTGAACAGCTATAATGCAGGAAAGCAAACCCAGCTGGGATCACATGCTTGGCTAAATGAGCCACACATCGAATTAATTAAAGATGGGAAGAATTGAGAAGGGGGTAGAATATAAAATGAATTCACAGTCAGCTCCAGAGAAGAGAGAGGCCTGGAATGTTTGGATTGTCATCTGTTGGAGTTCTGGATAGGAGGGAAGGCTGAATCACTGTTGGTTTTTTTGTTTTTTGTGTTTTGGGGTTTTTTTTGATTGTTTGTTTTTCCTGGGACTCCAGAGAGGAAGAAGGCTAGGACTATCTGGGTTTTGTCTTCAGGTGCTCTGAAGAAGGGCAAGCCCAGTCTCTGTTATTTTTTTTCCTGCTGAGGGAAGAAGCTGTGAAATTGAAAGGCAGAGGGGGAGATATTAAACCAAAGTAATGGCAGAACAAGGGGTCACATCTAGTGTTCCCACAATCTGCCCATAGCCTGCATTTGCCACAGAGAGAGAGAAAACCAAAGTATGGCTCTCCAGCCTTTCAGATTCTGCCTCCCTCACTTTGTGAGTATTTAAAGTGGCAGAGACAGACCCCAAGGCTAACTCTTCAGAATCACTCTCTCCTGAAGAACAAAGGTGCTCCCTTTCTGGTCCTCTGTTCTATTCAGGTATGGAGACAAGTGCCCAGAGGCCTGAGATTGCCACTGCTAAAGCCTTAAGACTGCAAATCCTTCACAACATGCCCCACCCACCAACATGAAGCAGCCATGCATATCATTGACACAACAACATCTCAACTGAGTTCAGCCCAAGAATTTCACAGAACTAAAACTTGTAATGCAATGCCACCTACTGTGAGAAAAGAGGACACTCTCTCAAAACTGAAATCTTTTTTCCTCTTCTTTTTATTTTTTTTTGAATTTTATATTAATCATTTAAATTTTTATTTTCATTTTTGTGAGCTTTTTGTTTTTGATTTTCTTTGATATCAGCTTTTTGTTTTTGTGGTTTTTCTTTTTTACTTGGCATTATTTTCATTTTTAAATTTTCACAATATTTTTTACTTTTACTTTTTATTTTTTTAGTTGTGTTTTGTTAAAGTTCTTAATAATACCACTCTTAAATGACATTAATGAAAAAAATTGAATACAAAAGCTATATAAGAAACATGAAAGAAAATGAAAAATTTCCAGAAAGCAAGCTTAATCACATGGAAATCTTGGAGTTAAACAAAAGAGGATTCAACATTCAAGCTCAAAAAATACTGAATGAGATGGGAGAAAACACAGATAGGTAATTTAAGGAGCTCCAAAACTAAATCAATGAACAAAATAAATACTTCAGCAAGGAGTCTGAAACTTTAAAAACAGAGATGAAGAACAATACATAAATTGAAAACTATGGTTGTAAGTTTAGCTTATAAATAGGGTAAATATAGGAGAGAATCAATGACATCAAAGACAAGAAAAGACATGCTACAGAGAGAAGAAAGAAACTCACAAGTTTAAAAAATGAAGATAGCTCGACAAGACTTGTCTGACTCCATCAGAAAGAACAATGAAGAATGAGTATATCAGAATAAGAAGATGGAGAAAAGAGAATGGAGAGCATATTCAAACAAATAATTGATGAGAACTCCCTAAGTCTATGGAAAGAGTTAGATACTAGAACCCAAGAAACAATTAGATGGCTAAATTGCCTCAGCCCAAACAAATATTCTCCAAGGCACATTGTAATAAAATTATCAAAAATTGATGTCAAAGAAGGAATCCTCAAGGTAGTGAGAGAGAAGAAGAAGAATAACATATAAAGGGAAGTCCACTAGGTCATCCTTGGACATATCAGTAGAAACTCTAAAAACTAGAAGAGAGTGGATCCAAACATTCAAAGCACTGAAAGAGAGGAATTATCAGCCAAGAATACTATTTCCATCAAAGCTAACTTTCAAATATGAAGGAGAAATATAAAGTTTTACAGACATACAGAAACAGAAAATATTTATCACCAGAGAGAACCCCCACTGTATGAAATCCTCAAGGAAGTATTTCCACCAGATACAAAAAAAAATCAAAATTACAAGTAAAATCTCCAACAAGATTACAATAAAAACAGGAATAATCTGTTACAATAATTACATAAAAGGGAGAGGGTAAAGATTTGCAGTAGTGAAGGAGGAAGCACTCATAAAACAGAGGGCTCTTATACAAATAAAAAATTTTCTCTTAATAACCTAATGGTAACCACCCATAAAAACCCTACCATTGAAACACAAAGCTTAAAAAAAGAAAAAACAGTCGGAAAAAGTATGGAATACAACCAGACAAAAACAACTAACAGAAACACAAAAGAAAAGAACCAAATTAGACACAGAGTTACCAGAAAACAAAACATAAAATGACTATAAGAAATCTTCAAGCATTAGTCATTACCCTAAATGTAAATGGACTGAACTCACCAATAAAGAACACAAAGTAGAAGATTGTATCAAAAAACAAAATCCAACCACATACTGTCTTCAAAAGATGCATCTAAGCTGTTGGGAAAAAAGTCGACTCAAAGTGAAAGATTGGATAATGATTCTTCAAGCAATAATACCAAAGAAAAGCAGGTGTACACATACTGATACTGACAATGCTGACTCAAGACAGTGAAAGTAACAAGAGACAGAGATGGACATTTTATAATGATAAAAAGGGCATTGTATCAGAAGACATAACACTTCTTAATATATATGCATTGAATCAGGGAGCACCAAAATATGTAAGACATCTATTAACTGATCTAAAAATAAAAAAAGACAAAAAATTAATCATACTTGAAAAACTCAACACACCATTGACAGTTTAGATGAATCATCCAAATGGAAAATCAATAAAAAAATATCAGCCTTAAATGACACACTACAACAAATGGACATAATAAATATTTACAGGATATTTTATTCCAGAAAATCAGATTATACATTCAGTGTGCATGGTACATTCTCAAGGAAAGACCATATGTTGGGCCACAAAACTAATATCAACAAATTCAGGAAGATTGAATTTATACCAAGCATATTCTCTGACCATAAAGCTTTAAAATTAAAATTCAACTGTAAAAATGAAGTAAAGAAACCTACTAAAATGTGGAAATTAAACAACATACTTCTAAAAATGACTTGGTCAAGGAAGAAATAAAAGCAGAAATCAAAAGATATATAGAGACAAACGAAAATGACAACATGTTATATCAAAATTCTGGGACGCAGCAAAAGCAGTAATAAGAGGAAAGTTTATATCACTACAGGCTTATATCAAGAAACAAGACAGATACCAAGTAAACAACCTACCATCACATCTTAAAGAACTACAAAAATGAAGAATAAAGGCAACCTAAAGTCAGCAGAAGAAAAGAAATAGTAAAAATTAGAGTAGAACTAAAGGAAAGAGAACAAAAGAACTATGGAAAAAAGTAATATAACAAAGAGATTGTTTTTTGAAAATAGCAATTAAATGGACAAACCTCTGACTAGACTCATTAAGAAAAACAGAAAAAAGACTCATATAAACAAAATCTAAAATGAAAGGAGAAATTACCACAGACATCACAGATATACAAAGGATCATACTAAAATACTATGAAAGATTATATGCCACCAAATTGAATAATCTAAAAGAAATGTATAAGTTTCTAGAATATGCAATATTCCTAAACTGATTCCTAAAGAAGTGAAAAATCTATATAGACCCATAAGCAGGGAGGAAATACAAACAACTATCCCCAAAAAGAAAAATCCAGGACCTGATGGCTACAATAGTAAATTTTACCATTTAAGACTTCTCAAAGTCTTCCAAAAAAATAGAATAAGAAGCAATACTCCTTATAACATTTTATGAGGCCCACATAACCCTGATACGAAACCTGGCAAGGACAACACAAAAAAAGGAAAATTACAGATAAATATCTCTAATGAATACAGATGCAAAAATTTCTAAACAAAATACTGGCAAATTAAATACAATACATTTAAAAACCAATAATACATCACAATCATGTGGGACTCATTCCAGGAGAACAATGATGGTATAATATACATAAATTGATCAACATAATATACCACATCAGCTAAACAAAGGACAAAAATTATATGATCCTATCAATAGGTGCAGAAAAGGCATTTGATAAGATACAACATTCATTTATGTTTAAAACACTCAATAAAATAGGTAGAGGAGGAAAACACCGCAACATAATAAAGACCATTTATGACAAACCATTAGCTAATATCATATTAAATGGTAAAAAAACATGAAGTCTTTATTCAAAAATAAATTATATACAATGGAATACTACTCATCCATAAGAAATGATGACATAATGTCATTTATGACAACATGGATGGACATTGAGAACATTATACTGAGTGAAATAAGTAAATCAGTAAAAGCTAAGAACTATATGATTTCACACATAAGTGGGATATAAAACTGAGACCCATGAACATAGATAAAAGTGGAGTGGTTACCAGGGAGAGGGGGATGTGGGGAAGGGTGGCATGGGGGAAGTGAGTAAAGAAAAACAAATATATGGTGACAAAAAAATGATTTGACTTTGAGTGATGGATACATAACATAATCAACAGTTCAAATGCTATAGAAATGTTTACCTAAAACCTATGCACTCTTATTGATCAATGTTACCCAATTAAATTTAATTTTCTAAATAAAATAACAAAAAAAAATTACCCCCCCCAAAAAACACAATGCTATTTTGGGAAAATTAATGTGCTCTAAGAATAACATTAATTTTTTCTTTTGAACCAAGCTTGTTAAAAAATACATTACTGCCTGACTAGGCGGTGGCACAGTGGATGGAGCATCGGACTGGGATGCAGAGCACCCAGGTTCGAGACCCCGAGGTCACCAGCTTGAGCGCTGGCTCATATGATTTGAGCAAAGCTCACCAGCTTGGACCCAAGGTCACTGGCTCAAGCAAGGGGTTAATTGGTCTGCTGTAGCCCCATAGTCAAGGCACATATGAGAAAGCAATCAATGAACAACTAAGATGTCATATTGAAAAACTAATAATTGATGCTTCTCATCTCTCTTTGTTCCTGTCTGTCTGTCCCTATCTATCCCTCTCTCTGACTCTCTCTCTGTCTCTGAAAAAACAAACAAACAAACAAAAATTACTAAGGGCTTAGTATAACCTGAACCAGCAAGTCTGAGCTTTTCCTTCTTGTATGAAGAGACTTCTGGGCTCCTATATTCAGGATTGATTTATTAGACAAAGAAAAAACAATCAAAAGTAAAGATTCCTGGAAAAATTGTAAATTTATCATTGAATATATCATAGAATAGCATTTTCAATGGTTTTCAATCATTAAATAGACTTGGTTAGTACAAAGACAATGCAATTTTATTATGCTCTTAGCCATTTAAAGATATTCATAGGTTTAAAATGTAATGTTTTCTTTTCATTTATAGTGAATTTGTTGTTGGCAGAAAATGCATGAGAGTCTAACTGTAAAGAATTAAGTCTTCTGTTTTCTACATAATGGATCTAGCAGAAGTGGTTAGCTACTTAGGATTTACTAGAGCTATGCTGCCAGTCTACATTAGACATGATTTGGTAGTGCCACCAGAAGTGAGTATATATTAAACTTCACAAAGCATATTTAACCATATTGTGTCAGGATCTTATTTAATGAAGGAGAGCTAAGAATTTGGCTAAAAATTCTTACAACAATGCAAAGATTGAATACCTCAGCAATTCTTATTAACCATAATATTTCACTTCTTTTGTGCTTTAGGTTAAGGCTCATCCTCTTGCTTAGTGATTCTATTTATCTCTTTTATATTGATCTAGTTTTACATATTGCTGATTTCTTTAAGAAACCATAGGCATGTTCTCACTGCTGTACTTTTTCCTGGGGGAAGAATCTTACAATAAGTAAATCCTACCCTATCTAAGACCACAAGTGGGGTTATCGTTTGCCTAACATGACATTCTTAGTTTATGAGAAGGCAGAGACTTAAAATCAGGTCTCAGGAAAAAAAAGTAAGATAAAGTTCAGCTGTAATATGTGACATACATTGGATTGTTGAATTCATATTAGACATTTGAAGATTCTATCGGTTTGTTCTGGAAAGGAGGTAGGAAATATTTAAGAATTCTGAGTCAAAAAACTTGGGTACAAATTCTGTTTTACCATTTAATAACTAACAGATTTAGGGAAAGGAACTAAACCTCTCAAAGCCTCATTATCACCATTTATAAAATGAGAATAATAATATTAAAGTTTATAAAGATTTGCCAGGGCATTTAAAAAGAGGTTGGCAGAATGCTTGCACAATGATAGACTTAGTGAAGGCTTATCTGCAAAACCTCTCCACCATATTATGAATTTTTCCTATTGGCAACATCACTTTCTTTGTCATTTTATATTTCTCTGTCAATCCTAATGATATTCACAGGACAATTTTTATTATAAGACATCAAAATTCTCAGCTGACAATTATGTTGGCCAATACTATTAAAAAGGGGAAAGAAATGACATTATATATTTGGAAAGTATGATTTAAAATGAGATAATTTAAAAATCTATTTGTTTATCTTTAGGGGACAAGTGATGATTATTTTTCTTTCCAAGTAATGATTTTTTTAAATATTTAATTGCTATTTTGAGAAAGGTATTCCTCCAAATGGGCATTAGGGAAAGAAGACAGATTTTAATTAAATCATTTAGCACATTCTGAATAACTCCACCAGGAAGCATGATAAAGGTATGCTTAATTGGCTTAGAGAGATGTTAGCAATGTAAGAAGTTCAAACTCAAAGTGAACTGTAGAAATAATTCTACATCTATATTCTAATTAACAATAAGGGGAATTATGGAAAAATTTAAAAAGCAAGGCAGAAAATTAAAAATGGGTTGACTTTCATCCAATTTTCCTTCAAAAAATTTTTCAGAATGTGCCTGTGTACATGTTTGTTTTGTTTTTTAGGTAAGTTTACATAGGAAAGGAGCTGCTTTATTCCTAAAAGTGTCTGATAATGTTTCTTAATACTTTGTATAGTGTGTCTGATACTGTTTTTCCTTTTCTTTTCTTTGTCATTTTTTTTCTATCTAATCTCCTAATTAACACTTTTCTAAATGTCAGAGCCAACATATGGTCCCATAAAAACAGGGTGACAATCCTATTGTTTACATCTATTTTGCATATATTTGTCATAATCAGGCAATATAATAAGTCAGAAGATCAGGTGGCGTGGTCAGAAAATGGGGCAACCGTATGAACCATTGCAGGAAAAGCAGTCAGACTGACACATAGCAAAATGGTTGTGTGATGTCAACCAAGTCCTGAGTTCTGAAAACCAGAAGGCTTCATGAGATTAAGTAAATAGCAATTGATTGAGAGAGGTAGGCAAAAACCAGTTCAGCTCCATTTAACCAGGATATAGAGAAGCCTATTATATACCAGGAATTATGATAGATTGTACCTTTGAGTAATCTTTGGAAGACAAGGGTAAAACATGCCTATACTTGTTCTTCTAAGAGATATTAGAGGCTACCATAGGATACATGTATATAAACTAATTATACCAAAACAATAAAAAGTCTTATGATAGAGATATAAGGGAGGCACATAAGAACTGTCATATTATTATTTGATTTTTACTTGCATAAATATTGTTATTTGGGAATAACAAAAAGTTTATTACATTATTCTTTTATTTTATTTGAGCGAGAGAGTTCTCAGTGTGGGTCTTTCTGGAAAAAACTTTTGAAGTCTGAATATTGTCATTTTGACTTCTATTTTCCATATAGTTTAGCTTTGATTTTATAGCTTTCTTATTTTTGCTTTTTCCCATTAATCTGGAATTTATTAGTATGCATATGATTATTCAAATAAAGTCCAACCATCAAATATGAGCACAGCCAGAATGTCATTTACTGCACAATGAACATCTTTATACCTTTTTCTAGGTTACTAAAGAGTATAATGTTAATTGTGGAAAAACATTGCATTCCAATAGTTTTATATGCTGAAGCCTAATTGAGACTGTTAATAAGAATGTTATATGCTGGGATATGTTAGCCAGCGTGATATTTTAACCAATTTCTCTGGAGTCCTTTATGCAAATATCTGTGTATTTCTCATCATAAATAAATTTGATACTCAGCCAAAAACAAAAACAAATTAATATATCGTGGAATCTTACCTGCCTAGTCTATATATCTGAAAACATTAATATTTGTTATAATTAAAATAAAAATGCACTGAAATTTCAAATAGGGAATTCTTTTTTTTTTTTTTTTTTTCCGGAAGCTGGAAACGGGGAGAGACAGTCAGACAGACTCCCGCATGCGCCCGACCAGGATCCACCCGGCACGCCCACCAGGGGCCAGGCTCTGCCCACCAGGGGGCGATGCCCTGCCCCTCCGGGGCGTCGCCCTGCCGCGACCAGAGCCACTCTAGCGCCCGGGGCAGAGGCCAAGGAGCCATCCCCAGCGCCTGGGCCATCCCAGCTCCAATGGAGCCTTGGCTGCGGGAGGGGAAGAGAGAGACAGAGAGGAAAGAGGGGGGGTGGAGAAGCAAATGGGTGCTTCTCCTATGTGCCCTGGCCGGGAATCGAACCCTGGTCCCCAGCACACCAGGCCGACGCTCCACCACTGAGCCAACCAGCCAGGGCCCAAATAGGGAATTCTTGAATATTATATATTGTAGATATACAGCTTCAGAATGTTTGGTTGAGACAAAACACTTTTTAATTGGATTTATTGATGTGGCATTGGTTAACAAAATTATATAGGTTTCAAGTGTACAGTTCTATAATACATCATCTGTATATTATATATTGTGTGCTCAACATCCAAATAGTGGACAAGTCCTAATAGATGTCATCTCTTTCCATTACTATTTATTCCCCCTTTACTATTTTTTACCTCACCCACGTCCTTTCTTTCTGGTAATTAGCATACTGTTGTCTGTGTCTGTGAGTTGTTCTTTTGTAATCTCTTCATCTTTTCACCCAGTTCTCAAATCCCACCCAACTAGCAAATGTTCTCTGTATCAATGAGTCTATTTCTATTCTGCTTGTTTGTTTATTTTGTTTTTTAGATTCAATTGTTGATGCATACTTATTTATTACCATGTTATTAATATTTTTTATCTTTTTTTTTTCTTGTTCTTAAAGAAGACCCTTTAACATTTCAGGTAATAGTAGTTTGGTGGTGAGGAACTCCTTTGGCTTTTTCTTTACTAGAAAGCTCTTTGTATGTTCTTCAATTCTAAATTATACCTTTTCTGGGTACAGTAATTTTGGTGGTAGGTCCTTACTTTTCATAACTTTGAATATTTTTTTAAATAAATTTTTATTAATGTTAATGGGATGACATTAATAAATCAGGGTACATATATTCAAAGAAAACATGTCTAGGTTATCTTGTCATTAAATTATGTTGCATACCCCTCGCCCAGAGTCAGATTGTCCTCCGTCACCCTCTATCTAGTTTTCTCTGTGCCCCTCCCCCTCCCCCTAACTCTCTCCCTCCTTCCCTCCTGTGTACTCCCTCCCCCCACCCCTGGTAACCACCACACTTTTGTCCATGTCTCTTAGTCTCGTTTTTATGTTCCACCAATGTATGAAATCATGTAGTTCTTGCTTTTTTCTGATTTATTTATTTCACTCCGTATAATGTTATCAAGATCCCACCATTTTGCTGTAAATGATCTGATGTCATCATTTCTTATGGCTGAGTAGTATTCCATAGTGTATAAGACCTGAAACAATAAAGTACATAGAAGAAGACATAGGTACTAAACTCATGGACCCGGGTTTTAAACTTGACATTTTATGAACTTGACTCCAATGGTAAGAGAAGTGAAGGCAAAGATAAATGAATGGGACTACATCAGAATAAAAAGTTTTTGCTCAGCAAGAGAAACTGATATCAAAATAAACAGACAGCCAACTAAATGGGAAATGTTATTTTCAAACAACAGCTCAGATAAGGGCCTAATATCCAAAATTTACAAAGAACTCATAAAACTCAACAACAAACAAACAAACAATCCAATAAAAAAATGGGAAGAGGACATGAACAGACACTTCTCCCAGGAAGAAATACAAATGGCCAACAGATATATGAAAAGATGCTCAGCTTCATTAGTTATTAGAGAAATGCAAATCAAAACTACAATGAGATACCACCTCACCCCTGTTAGATTAGCTATTATCAACAAGACGGGTAATGTTGGAGAGGCTGCGGAGAAAAGGGAACTCTCATCCACTGTTGGTGGGACTGTAAAGTAGTACAACCATTATGGAGGAAAGTATGATGGTTCCTCAAAAAACTGCAAATAGAACTACCTTATGACCCAGCAATCCCTCTACTGGGTATATACCCCAAAACCTCAGAAACATTGATACTTAAAGACACATGTAGCCCCATGTTCATTGCAGCACTGTTCACAGTGGCCAAGACATGGAAACAACCAAAAAGCCCTTCAATAGAAGAATGAATATTTCTTGCTACTCCTTTCTGGCCTGAAAAGTTTCTGTTGGGAAATCAACTGACAGTCTAATGGGAGCTCCCTTATAGATAACTAACTGTTATTCTCTTGCTGCTTTTAAGATTCTCTCTGTCTTTAAACTTTTGCATTTTAATTATGATGTGTCTTGGTGCGGGCCTTTTTGGGTTCACCTTTTTTTGGACTCTCTGTGCTTCCTGGTCTTGTATGTCTCTATTTCCCTCACCAAATTAGAAAAGTTTTGTGTTATTATTTTTTTCAAATAGGTTTTCAATTTCTTGGTTTTTTTCTTCTCTTTCTGGAAATCCCATGATTTGAATGTTGGTAAGCTTAAAGTTGTCCCAGAGGCTCCTTACACTATCTTTATTTTGGTGTTTTTTTTTCTTTTTGTTCTAATTTGGTGTTTTTTGCTTCCTTAAATTCTAAGTCTCTGATTTGCTCCTCTGTTTCATCTACTGCACTGTTAATTCCCTGTAAATTATTCTTCATTTCCATTTGTGTAGGCTTCATTTATGACTGGCTCTTTTTTATGATTTCTATCTCCATTTTTATTTCTAATCTCTGTTGAAATTCTCACTAAATTTATTGAATGTACTTATAACCAGTGTTTTGAATTCTGCATCTAGTAGATTCGTTGGCTGAATTTTGTATAGTTCTTTTTCTGGAATTTTGTTCTGTTTTACCTTTGGGACACATTTTTTTGTCTCCTTATTTTGACTGCCTCTCTATGTTTATTTCTATGTATTAGATAGAGCTGCTACATCTCCCAGGCTTAATAGATTGGTATTATATAGTAGGTTCCCTGTAGGGTCCAGTGACACAACTTCTGGTTTAAATGAGCTGAGCACCCCACATGTGTTCTCTGCCCCCATGTAAGCTATATATAGCCTCATATTGTTGTTGAGCCTTGATAGATGTTGACATGTTAATGGGAAGAATTTACCCCCAGGACAATCAGCTAAAAAAACTGGCTGTCACCACCACTGGGGGGGTGGGGCAGGCAGCTGTGCAAGGGTCTAGCCCAAAGAGTGGGACTTACTTTGATGGGACTCTTATGACTGCAAAGTCTTCCCCTTGAATGTGTCACTTGTGGAGGTGTTTAGGTGGTGTTTTGATATTGTCTGAAGCTGTCCACCAGGTATGCTGGCTCTGGGACCTCCCAGGAAGTGCAGAGAAAGATTAGCCATTGCCTGTGTTCTTCCAGAGGCACCGCAGCATGAGCTACAAAACAATTTGCAGATGGCTGCTATTTGTGCTGGGATTGGAGATGCCCAGGAGAGGCTATGCTGCAAACCAAGGCTGACTTCTGCTAGTACTGACTCTAGGACCATTTAATGAGAGATATAGAACATGATGCTGCTTTTTAAAAAAGATTTTAGGAAAGTTTGAAGCATGAGCCAAGACAGGCCATTTGTATAGAAAAGTCACTGGAAACAGCTTGGGTGGCTCCACAAGTTAGGTGGGGCTGGTCTCAGGGAATCACCAAGGTAGGATGAAGAGTGTGAGTCAAGTTAATGGAGACTCAGGTATGGTGCCAACTTGCTGGCTTTTTGTGTGTGGGGAGGGACGGGCATCTCAGATAAAGAGCAATGGCCTCTGCCAGCACTATTTTCTGGCAGAAAACTCATACTGATGCCAGAGAATTGAGCCCTGGTTCTTTTCAAACTGCTATCCCAGTGCTAGGCCTCAAAGGGAGTGAATTCAAATAATTATGTATGTGGGGCCCTTAGAGGAAATACCTGGGACTCCAGCAGCTCTCTGTCTTACTCAGGTACAATTTCTCCTGGTTTTTACAGCCAGAAGTTGTAGAGACTTCTCTTCTTCCTGACACTAAAACCCTAGGCTGGGGGGCCTGGTGTAAGACTGGGTCCCCTTGCTCCTCTGGAGGACTTCCACAGCTGAAATGTCCCTCCCAATTTTAAATCACCTCACATGGTAGTGAAAACCAGCCTGATCTGCATCTTTGTCCCTTGTACCAGTTTCGATGTGGCTTCTTTTTCAATTTCTAGTTGTAGGTCTTTCATTCAGGTATTTCAGGGTGTTCTGAATGATGATTTTTCTGTAGTTTGGTAGTAATTTTGATGCAGTTTTAGGAGCCCTCTTTATATTTTACTTTCAGTTTTCTTTCCTTTTAATTTTCAATCTAATCTTTCTCCAATTTGCATATTTATTCTTAATATATTGTATATTTTTTTCAGCTTTTATAGTTATTTCCACCAGTTTTTAAAAAAAATGTTTTTTGCTTATATTGCTAATATTGTCTATCAACTTTTACATATTACACTTACTTTAAATTGATTCATACATTCCACTGTTCTGATGATTTATTCATTTTGTGTCTTTCTTTCATGGTTCTTGCAATTAGTATATATCTAGTTATTTTACCTGAGTGCTCATTTTATTCCGATGATATAGCTACTCTCTATGGTTATATGCACCATGTAAAGCTTAAGGCCAATCTCTCCTCTGTGTATACCCAGGTGTTTTTAGGAAGAGAGGAGGGGTTCAGCCTCAGGGCAGAAATTCTAGAACTCCTTCTTTGCTGATCTTGCACCAGACAACTCTTTCTTTTGGTTTTTTTTTTTAATACCTTAGGAAGAAATGGCATTAAGAGAAAGTCATGTATCTAGTTTGTTGTTCACCACCTTGGAATTTAGATTGGGAAGAGATGAAGGAGTGAGGCTGGTCTTTTCACATGAATAGGACATTTTAACTGCACTAGTATTATGAGGGTAACAATTCAGTTGCCTCTTCTGGACCAACAATATAAGTGAACTTGGAAGCACATTCTTAACCAGTCAAACTTCAGGATGAGAATTTCCAGCGGGTTGATAATATGATTGTAGCCTTGTGAGACCCTAAGTAGAGGCCTCAACAAAATCATGCCAGGACCTCTACCCACAAAAAATGTAAGATAATAAATATATGTTGTTTTTTTAAGTCTCTGAGTTTGTGGTAATTTGTAACATAGAAATAGATAGCTAATGCAGCATTTCTCCCAGAGAGTATGGCATGTAGAGGAAGAAAAGATAAAAAAATGCACAGCTGTCTTGTAAATATTTAAGTAGCTTGATGTAGATAGAGGCAAGGGAAAGAAGTAAGAGACCAGAATATCTGAGAACCCACCAAATGCTGATCAGTCTGCTGTTTTTCAGGTACCTTTCCATCTCTAAAACCCTGTGAATTTGAAAACATTATTGTCATTTTACAAATTAGAATCTTGACTTAGAGTAGACCTTCCTTACTGTCATGCTGAAGCCCATATAAACAGGTTAATAGTGTGCTGAGATGTTGACTTTTATTACCAGAATGACCAGCTGGTTGAGACTGGGGGTGGCTGGCTACAAATAGTTTTCTTTTCTTTCTTTTTTTTACCCTAGTGAGACATAAAAAACTTCATTAATTTCTGTGTGACTTTACATGAAAAAGTTTTAGTAGCACTTAGGAGGAGGATATGCATTATCTAAGGTTATATATACATCGTGTAAGTGGGTGAGAGGTCTTTAAAACCTAGTCCTTTGCTCTAAGTTTCACCATCAAAAGCAAGAGATGATATCTCTAGTAGGAAAAGGTCTGCTTTTTCAGGAACTTTTAAGCTATATGTATGATACAACTTAATAATTGAACTAGTAGACCCATGAGCTAGGTATTGATTTCAGTGCTTTGTATCCTTTATTTCATATTACCTCCACAACAAACCTGAGAGGGAATAAAATATCTCAATTTTAAGGTCAAGGTCACAAATTCAGAGGGAGATTATATAAATTACAGAAGGTTTCAGAATTACTAAATTATAAAATGTATTTAAATTTATATTTATCTAATCCTAAAAACTGTAAACTTAACCATAAAATAAATTGACATGGAAATGTCCGAAGTCTGAATGAAGTGGAAAAAATCTACTCTACTAGTTGGTTTTACATGATGTATCCAATTGTACATGAAATATTTGTAAATTAAAATTTGAATATGACATCATTTTTAGTAAGCAAAATTAAATGAAATGTCATGTCTTGGGCATTTCTTATATTTCTGTGTACTTAGATATCATTTAAAAGTGCTGAAGATGCCAGGATGAGCTTATTAATAAAATTGCAAAGATACCTTATGCAAGAAAATGGCTTATGTGTTCATAAAGATTGAAGAAGATTACAGTAATGGAGGTGGTGAAGTATAAGGCACTATGGACAATAAAGTTTATTTTAAATTTAATAATGGAAGTGAAAATAATCATGTGAAGAGCAAAATTCACATTGACAAAATAGCTTTTATTTGCTGTCTTTTTATTTTATTTTATTTTTTACAGAGACAGGGAGAGAGTCAGAGAGAGGGATAGATAGGAACAGACAGACAATTACCTTTTCCATTTCTACTATAGCTTATTCATAGATATATTTGGAATAATAACAGAATCTAACTTAAAGGGATTTTGTAAGAATTAAAGTATATATACCTCTTAGCATTTCTAAAATGGACATGTCTTATTGTTAAAATAAAAAAGGTGCTTTTGTTTTATTTAATTCTAAGAAAGATACAATTGTTTTGAGGGTATACTAAGTGGTTTATATATTTATTTATTTATTTTTCTAGTTTTCAGACTTTTTATTTTAATGGGGTGACAATGATAAATCAGGGTATATATGTTCACAGAAAACATCTCCAGGTTATTTTGACATTTGATTATGTTGCATATCCATCACCCAAAGTCAAATTTTCTTCCATCATCTTCTATCTGGTTTTCTTTGTGCCTCTCTCTTTCCCCCCTCTTCCCCGCTCCCCCTCAACCACCACCCTCTTGTCTATGTCTCTGAGTCTCATTTTTATGTCCCACCTATGTATGGAATCATATAGTTCTTAGATTTTTCTGATTTACTTCTTTCACTCAGTATAATGTTATCAAGGTCCATCCATGTTGTAAATGATCCAATGTCATCATTTCTTATGGCTCAGTAGTATTTCATAGTATATATGTACCAAAGCTTTTTAATCCACTGGTCCACTGACGAACACTTGGGCTGTCTCCAGATCTTCGCTATTGTGAACAATGCTGTCATAAACATGTGGGTGCATTTCTCCTTTTGAAACAGTGCTATGGTGTTCTTGGGGTATATTCCTAAAAGTGGGATAGCTGGGTCAAAAGGCAGTTCGATTTTTAATTTTTGAGGAATCTCCATACTGTTTTCCACAGTGGCTGCACCAGTCTGCATTCCCACCAGCAGTGCAGGAGGGTTCCTTTTTCTCCACATCCTCGCCAGCACTTATTCTGTGTTGTTTTGTTGATGAGTGCCATTCTGACTGGTGTGAGGTGATATCTCATTGTGGTTTTAATTTGCAATTCTCTAATAATTAGTGATGTTGAGCATTTTTTCATCTGCCTATTGGCCATCTGTATGTCCTCTTTGGAGAAGTGTCTATTCATTTCTTTTGCCCATTTTTTGATTGAATTGTTTGTCTTCCTGGTGTTGAGTTTTACAAGTTCTTTATATAAATTTTGATTATTAACCCCTTATCAGACATATTGTCGAATAGGTTCTCCCATTGTGTGGTTTGTCTTTTTATTCTGTTCTTATTGTCTTTAGCTGTTCAAAAGTATTTAGTTTGATATAGTCTCATTTGTTTATTCTGTCTTTTATTTCACTTGCCCATGGAGAAAAATTGGCAAATATATTGCTGCGAGAGATGTCAGAGAGCTTAATGCCTATGTTTTCTTCTAAGATGCTTATGGTTTCACGGCTTACATTTAAGCCTTTTATCCATTTTGAGTTTATTTTTGTGAATGGTGTTAGTTCATGGTCTAATTTCACTTTTTTGCAAGTAGATGTACAATTTTCCCAACACCATTTATTAAAGAGGCTGTCTTTACTTCACTGTATGTTCTTACCTTCTTTGTCAAATATCAGTTGTCCATAAAGGTATGCTTATTTCTGGGTTCTCTGTTCTGTTCCATTGATCTATATGCCTGTTCTTATGCCAGTACAAGGCTGTTTTGCATACAATGGCCTTGTAGTATAACTTGATATCAGGAAGTGTGATACCTCCCACTTTATTCTTCTTTTTCAAGATTGCTGAGGCTATTGGTGTTCTTTCTTGGTTCCATATAAAATTTTGGAATATGTGTTCTATATCTTTGAAGTATGTCATTGGTATTTTAATGGGTATTGCATTGAATTTATAAATTGCTTTGGGTAATATAGACATTTTAATGATG
Organism: Saccopteryx leptura; assembly: GCF_036850995.1. Classification (NCBI taxonomy): domain Eukaryota; kingdom Metazoa; phylum Chordata; class Mammalia; order Chiroptera; family Emballonuridae; genus Saccopteryx; species Saccopteryx leptura. The sequence continues at coordinate 82,901,297 of NC_089504.1, forward strand.
TTTACTCTTCCTAACCATGAGCATGCTATATGCTTCCACTTGTTTGTATCTTCCTTGATTTCTATTATCAATGTTTTATTATTTTCCAAGTACAAGTCTTTAATTTCCTTGGTTAAATTTACTCTTAGGTACTTTATTTTTGGGGGTTACAATAGTGAAGGGGATTGTTTCCTTAATTTCTCTTTCTGTTAGCTCATTTTTGGTGTATAAAAATGCCTCTGATTTCTGAGTATTAATTTTATATCCTACCACCTTGCTGAATTTATTTATCAGGTCCAATAGTTTTTTGACTGAGACTTTAGGGTTTTCTATATACAATATCATATCATCTGCAAATAATGATAGTTTTACTTCTTCTTTTCCAATTTGGATGCCTTTTCTTTCTTCTTCTTGCTTGATTGCTGTGTCTAGGACTTCCAGAACTATGTTGAATAAGAGTGGTGAAAAAAAGCACCCCTGCCTTAATCCTGATCTTCAGGGGATTGCTTTTAAATTTTGCCCATTGAGTATGATGTTGGCTGTGGGTTTGTCATAGATGGCCTTTATCATGTTGAAGTATGTTCCCTGTATTCCCACTTTTCTGGGAGTTTTGATAATGAATGGGTGCTAGATTTTATCAAATGCTTTTTTTGCATCTATTGAAATTATCATATTATGTGGTTTTTCTTCTTTATTTTGTTTATGTGATGAATCACATTGATTGATTTGCAAAATTGTACCAGCCTTGCCTCATCAGAATAAATCTCACTTGATCATGATGTATGATTGTTTTTATTTATTGCTGGATTTGGTTTGCAAATATTTTGTTGAGGATTTTTGCATCTCAATTCATTAGGAATATTGGCCTATAGTTTTCTTTCTTTGTGTTGTCTTTGTCTGGTTTTGGAATCAGAATTATGCTTGCCTCAAAAAAGGAGCTTGGAAGTATTCCTTCCTCTTGAACTTTTTGAAATAGCTTGGGAAGGATAATAGTTAGTTTTTCTTTGAATATTTTGTAGAATTCACTTGTGAAGCCATCAGGCCCAGGACTTTTCCATGTTGGTAGTTTTTTGATAACTGTTTCGATCTCATTTGTTGTAATCGGTCTGCTTAGGTTTTCTGATTCTTCCAGATTAATTTTTGGAAGATTATATGTTTTAAGGGATTTGTGTGTTTCATCTAGGTTGTCTAGTTTTTTTGGCATACAATTCTTCATAGTATTTTCTTACAAAATTTTGTATTTTTGTTGTGTAGGTTGTTATTTCTCCACTCTCTTTTCTAATTTTGTGTATTGTGGACCAGTCCTGCCTGGGGTGAGGATGATGGGGTCGCAAAGACCTGACTCCAGGGACCAGGTTGAGTGATGCCGATCTGCTTTATTCAGGAAGTAAGCTAGCTTATATACACAGGTTAAGCCTATGGGGTGTTACAGTGTGTCCTTCATAGCCAATGGCTGAAAAGATCAGGGAGCTGCATGCTTGGCTCTAAGTCACTTCCTTAAAGCGGGCGAGCTCCTTTCCTGGATATGCCCAGGAGGGTTCTGGGAGCTGGAGTATTCTCACAGCATTGCATCAGCCACAGTAAGCAATGAGCTCTGTGCTGTACCCACAATTTATTTGAGTCCTCTCTCTTTTTCTTGGTGAGTCTGGTTAAAGGTTCATTGATCTTGTTTACCTTTTCAAAGAACCAACTCCTGGTTTCATTGTTCCTCTGTATTGTTTCTTTAGCCTCTGTGTCATTTATTTCCACTCTGATCTTTATTATTTCCTTCCTTCAACTACCTCTGAGCTTTACTTGCTGTTCTTTTTCTAGTTCTTTTAGATGCAGGTTCAAGTCTTTTATTTAAGCTTTTTCCAGCTTCTGATGGTATGCCTGTAATACTATGAACTTCCCTCTCACGACTGCTTTTGCTGTGTCCCATAAATTTTGAGTTGATGTATGCTCATTATCATTCTTTTCTAGGTATTTTTTACATTTCTTCTTTGATCTCATTGTTAATCCATTTATTATTTAATGACATGCTATTTAGTTTCCAAGTGTTTGAGTATTTTTTAGTTTTTCTTTTGTGGTTGATTTCTAGTTTTATGCCATTGTGATCAGAGAAAATGTTTGATATGATTTTAATCTTCTTAAATTTGTTTAGACTGCTTTTGTGCCCTAACATGTGGTCTATCCTAAGGAATGTACCATGTGCACTTGAAAAGCATTTATATTCTGCTGTTTTAGGATGAATGATTCTAAAGATATCTATTAAATCCAGTTGATCTTGTATGCCCTTTAAGTCTGCTGTTTCTTTGTTTATTTTCTTTCTTGAGGATCTATCTAGTGATGTTAGTGGGGTATTGAAATCCTCTACTATTATAGTATTGCTGTTGATCTCACCTTTCATATCCATCAAAGTCTGCTTTATATATTTAGGTGCTCCTATATTAAGTGCGTAGGAAGATATAATGGTTATAGCTTCCTCTTGGATTGTTTCCTTTATCATTATGTAGTGACCTTCTTTATCTCTTACTACAGTCTTTATTTTAAAGTCCATTTTGTCTGATATAAGTATTGCTACCCCAGCTTTTTTTTTTTTTCATTTCCATTTGCATGAATTATTTTTTTCCATCCTTTCCTCCAGTCTATGTGCATCTTTTGTTTTAAGGTGTGTCTCTATAGACAGCACATGAATTGGTCCTGTTTTCTTATCTGTGCAGTTATCCTATGTCTTTTGATCAAATCATTTAATCCATTTACATTTAAGGTATTATTGATATGTAGTTGTTTATTGCCATTTTAATCTTTAAAGCTGTATTCCTCTTGTGCTATATTCTTTTTTCTCTTTGATCTGTTTACAACAGGCCCATTAGCATTTCTTGCAGCATTGGTTTGGTTGTAGTGAATTCCTTGAGTTTTTTTTTTTTTTTTTTGTCTGGGAAGCTTTTTATTTCTTTTTCGATTTTAAATGATAGCCTTGCTGGATAAACTAGTCTTGGTTGTAGGCTTTTGTTCTGCATTACTTTGAATATTTCTTGCCATTCTCTTCTGTTCTCAAGTGTTTCTGTTGAGAAGTCCAATGTCATTTTTATGGGGACTCCTTTGTAGGTGATAGCCTTTTTTTCTCTAGCAGCTTTTAATATTTTCTCTTTATCACTTAGCTTTGGTATTTTAATTATGATGTGTCTTGGTGTAGATTTCTTTGAGTATCTCTTTAATGGAGTTCTCTGTGCTTCTTGAACTTGTGAGAGTTTTTTCTGAATTAATATAGGAAAGTTTTCAGCTATTATATGATTGAACAAAGTCTCTATCTCTTGTTCTTTCTCCTCTTCTTCAGGAACCCCTATGATGCAAATGTTATTTCTCTTCCTGTTGTCACAGAGCTCTCTTAGAGTTTCCTCAGACTTTTTGAGTCTCTTTTCTTTTTTCTTTTTTTTTTTTTTGCTCTGCTTCTGTGCCTTCATTTATCTTGTCCTCTAACTTGCTGATTTGATCCTCAGCTTCATCCATCCTGATTTTTATTTCTTTCATTATGGTCTTCATTTCTGATATTGTATTTGTCATTTCTGATGGATTCTTTTTTATTATTTCAATGTCTTTTTTTTTAATATTTGCTATGTCTTTATTTAGGTGTTCATAGTGACCATCTATTATTGTTCTAAGATGTTTGCACATCTTAACAATCATTATTTTAAACTCTGCATCTGGTAATTTGGTTGTATCTGACTCATTCAGGACCTTTTCTGGGGATTTCCCTTGATTCATTTGTGTTGCATTTCTCTTCCATTTCATTTTGTCTGTGTATAAAAAGGTTTTGGCCACTGGAGTCCAATGTTTATGGCCTTTGTGTTTCCTAGGTGTGGTCTGTCTGCAAGCTCACCACCCCATCTGCCACAGCTGTCTAGGGTCATCTGGTATGGAGTTGTTAGTGCAAAGTTGTTTATTTATTTAATTCTCTCATAAATTTCTAGAATTGTACATCTGGGGTACAATAATTTTTAAATGGTTAGTTCTTTGAACAACTTATTAACACAGTGTTGACTCTTCTACTTCCCCAGTCCTCATACAGTCAATTCTGGGGAAAGTAATAACCAAGACACTGAACATCAACTTGGTGACAAAAGACTAAAATGCACTTTCTATTACAACATTTCCCTCTACCATTAGTAGTTACTTAATTTTTTATAGGTAGAAACAACTAATTAAATAATCTTTCTTTATCCAAAAAATATTACTGACTTTTATAAATAGACAGTGATGCTCTTACTATGCCCATAGTGGCAGATATTCATGTCAGTGTGGTTTGCTTTAAATTGAGACAACAAAAATGTCCATTAGAAGATATTATTTTATGAGAAAATATAAATTAAATCTCTATTAATTAGATTACATTTACCTTTATAATTCATTGTACTACATAAATATAAATATTATGTTTATTAAAAAAATTTTACAGAATAAGAAAGGTCAAACAGTTTTTTTGACAAATAAAATTAGATAGCAAAAAACAAGGAAGAGAAATCGGAATTCCAAACCTAATGAAGAGAAAGTCCTTCTTTTTATTTTTTTTGCATAAAAGGCCAATATTTAAACATTTTCAAGGTCAATTGCTTATTTCTGTTTGAATAAGAGACAGTAAAATCATGAAAATATGAGTTATAAACAAAAAGGGACAGGAATAATTTTGCTGTGAGTATATAAATATAGTAGTAAAATGGAAACTAGAACAGAGATGTAAAAAGACTGAAGGAACTGCAGTGATAAAATAAATTATTAATAAAATATACCTTATGCTCAACTCATTAATAGTATTCAGAACTGTGACCTACTTAGAAAGAAATAGGTTTTCTCTTTTAGTGTTCAGAACCTGCTGAAGAGACAAGAACGAACAAGGATAAGTATAAGTTGATTTCCCTTAGTAAATCATTTAAGTTGCACGTTGTGCCTGCAATCAAAAGGTAAGTGATCAATACTCTTATAATACATATGTGCTGGTTAGCAATTCTTATAGAAGCCTGATCATCCTGCCACTAAATTTATATGCCTTCAATATCTGTAGTTCACAAATTGAAGAAGCCATGTTAATTCTAACAAAGTGGCTGGCTTGGCAGATTTATTTGAGAGGGAGCCTGGAGAATTACCTACTTCAGAAAGGTAATTTAAAACTAAATCCACCTCTAAAAGTGAATGTCCCTTTTGGTTTTATAAGGTTCACTAGAAGGGAGCCCTACAAAGGGAGCATTACCTTTTGTTTGCCAACAGCAGATAAAACTAAGGCCAAAGCCCAAAAGAATATGACTTAGACAAAAATGAGCATAAGTCTATCAAAGATTTTTTAATAGCTAAGAAAGGAAAATATAATTGTAGCTAGTGGATAAATAGCTGTGATTTACAAAAACATCAGGTCAGTATAAACTTGGTTATAAGATCATCTGATAAAAAATATCAATGATAAAAAGGAACAAATCAGTTTTTCATCCCCTACAAAATAAAACAACACAAAAACCCCACCCAAGGAGAAATGAGGGTGATAGGAAAATTTCAAATAATGGAATAACTTGGTTCAATAATCTTTTATTAAGCAAGTTACTAGAACTAATTTTATCAACAACTGTCGTAGAGTCAAGAGGCAAGAAGGAGTTTAGGTACCAAGTCTAAAAATGGTTTGGTCAGTTAATATTATTAGTCATTACCAATAATATTAAATTTCTTAAGTTAAAAACAAGCAATTGTTTGCACAATATAGAGACATCATCTGAGTCACATTATATTGGGATTTTCATTCTAAAATTGACAACTCTTAGGTCATTTTCCCCACTTTATATTCAATATAAGATTGAAAGTTTTTGTTTTAAAATAAAGGTAAATGCAAAATGTTCTTAAAGGAAGAGGTAAAATGTATCAAATTTTTGGATTATTGTCATCTTGTTACCTGACTATATATGTTTCTTTGGAATTTTTGACCAATCTATTATACACTTGTAAAAAAGTTAAAGGTTCTGGTTATTGTCAATTTGTGGTATAATTTAAAGTAAAGTAGTGTGATACCCCCAGCTTTTTTCCCCCTCAGCATTGTTTTTGGCTATTTGGGATCTTTTTTGGTTCCATACAAATATGATGAATTTTTTGTACTATTTCTTTAACAAATGTCACCAGGAAACAACAACAACAAAAATAACCAAATTGGACTACATTAAACTAAAAAGGTTCTGCACACCAAAGGAAACCATGAACAAAATGAAAAGACAACCCATTGAATGGGAAAACATATTCACCAATGACACATCTAATAAGGTATTAATATCCAAAATTTATAAAGAATTTATACAACTCAACACCCCAAATCATAAAAAATCCAACTTAAAAAATGGGCAAAAGACCTGAATGAATACTTCTCAAAAGAGGACATATAGATGGTCAATATATATATGAAAATATGCTCAGTCACTAATTATCAGACAAATACAAATTGAAATCACAATGAGATATCACCTCACACATGTCAGAATAACCATCATCAAAGATCAACAAACAAGTGTTGGCAAAGATGTGGAGAAAGGAAAACTCTCATGCATTGTTGGTGGGAATGCAGATAGGTGCAGCCACTGTGGAAAGCAGTATGAAGTTACCTCAAAAAAATTAAAAATGAAACTGATTATGACCCAGCAATTCTACTTCTGTAAATATATCTGAAGGAAACTGAATCACTGATTCCAAATGCACCCTTACGATCATTTCAGCATTATTTACAATAGCCAAGATTTGGGAGCAGCTCAAGTGCCTACCAGTAGATAAGTGGATAAAAAAACTGTATTACATTTACACAATGGGATACTACTCAGCTATAAAAAAGAAAGAAATCTTACCTTTTTTGACAGCATGAATAAACCTGGAGAGTGTTATGATAAATGAGGCAAAAACAATCAGTGAAAGACAAATATCAGGCCTGACCTGTAGTGGCGCAGTGGATAAAGCGTTGACCTGGAATGCTGAGGTTGCCAGTTCAAAACCTGCACTTGTCTGGTCAAGGCACATATGGGAGTTGATGCTTCCTGCTCCTCCTGCCTTTCTCTCTCTCTCTCTCTCTCTCCTCTCTAAAATGAATAAATAAAAAAAAATTAAAAAAAAAAAAGAAAGACAAATATCATATGATTTTACTTATACATATGTGGAGCCTAATGAAAAAAATTAACAAACAAAATTAAAACAGATTCACAGATACAGAGAACAGAAAGACAACTGTCAGAGTGGAGGGGTGTTAAGGATTAGGTGAAAAAAAGTGAAGGCATTAAAGCAAAATAAATAAAAACTCAGTGTAGTGTTTACCAGAGGAAAAGGAGGGATAGGGGATATAGAAGAAAGTAAAAGGTGATAAGCGATGATGGTAGGAAACTTGACTTGGGGTGGTGAACACACAATACAGTGTAAAGATGATCTATTATAGAATTGTATACCTGAAACCTATATAATTCTATTAACCAGTGTCTCCCCAGTAAATTTAATTAAAGAAAACATACACACAAAATGTCATTAGGATTTTGATGAACACTGCATTATATCTGTATATTGCTTTTTATAATATGGACAGTTAGCTATGTTGATTTTTTTTCTAATTTATAAGACAGAGTATCTTTCTATTGTTTTTTTTCCAATATCTTTTAATAATTAATGATTTGTAGTGTTCAGTATATAAGTCCTTCACATCTTTTTACTAACTTTATTTCTAGGAACTTGATTTTTTTTCTTGCAATAGTGAAAGAATTAAAAATTTTTTTCTGAAGTTTTATTGTTAATATATAGGAAAGCTGTGAAGTTTTGTATATTGATTTTTGTACCCTGCAACTTGACTTTATTTGTCTATTGATTCCAATAGTTTCATTGCCTTTTTTTTTTTTTTTTTTTTTTTTGGTATTTTTGGCAAAGTTCTTAGGGTTTTCTATATACAGAATTATGTTATCTACAAAAAGTGGCACTTTTACTTCTTCATTCCCAATTTGGATGCCTTTTCTTTCTTTCTCTTGTCTAATGGACCTGCTTAAGAATCACAATAATATATTGAATAGGAGTGGTAAAAGTGGACACACTTGTCTTTTCCTGATCTTAGAGGGAAAGCTTTCAGTTTTTCACCATTGAATACAATACTGGCTGGACGTTTGTCATCTATAGCTTTAATTATGTTGAAGTTCTTTCGTTCTATAAGAATTTTACTGAATGTTTTAAACATAAATAGATATTGTATCTTATAAAATGTTTTTATGCAACTGTTAATAAAATTATATATTTTTTATTATTTATTTTGTTAATATAGTATATTATATTGATTAATTTGTATATGATGACCCTTCTTTGTGCTCCTGGAATGAACCTCACTTGATTGTAATATATCATTTTTTATTTATTCAATTAATATTGTATTCAATTTTTATTGTATTCAATTAAAAAAAGTGAATCAAAGACCTAAATATAAGATCTGAAACAATAAGCTAAGATACATAGGTAGTAACCTTATGGACCTTGCTTTTAGAGAATATTTTATGAATTTGATTCCAAAGGCAAGAGAAGTAAAAACAAAAATAAATGGGATCAAACTAAAAAGCTTGTGCATAGCAAAAGGAACCACCAGCAAAACAAAAAGGCAACCAAACAAATGAGAAGATATTTGCAAATAAGAGCTCTCACAATAGGTTAATATACAAAATATATATTTAAAAAATCATAGACTCAGCACCAAACAAATAAATAATCCAAATTAAAAAAAATAGGCAGAGGACCTAAAAAGACACTTCTCCCAAGAAGACATACAAATAGCCAACAGGGATTTAAAAAAATGCTCAACTTCACTAGCTAGTAAGGGAATGAAAATTAAACCTACAAATGACTTACCACCTCACACTTGTTAGAACAACGATTATTATCAATAAGACAAATAATAACAAGTATTAAAGAGGTCATGGAGAATAAAAAAAACCCTCATTCACTGCTGGTGAAAATGTACACTTGTACAGCCACTATAGAAAACAATAAGGACTTTCCTCAGATAATTAAGAAAAGAGTTACCATATGACCCAGCAATCCCTCTTCTGGGTATCTACCAGAAAATGTTGAAAACATTAATTCACAAAGATATCCACCCCTATGTTCATTGCAGCATTATTCATGGTGGCCAAGACATGAAACAACCAGTGTCCTTCAATAGATGACTGGGTAAAGAAGATGTAGTACATACATAAAATGGAATATTACTCAGCCATACAAAAAGTGAAATACTGCCATTTGTGACAACATGGATGAATCTTGTGAATGTCATGCTAAGTCCACTAAGTCAGCCAGAAAAATCTAATACTCATATATATTTTCACTCATGTGTGTTATAAACCTGAAAGTAACAAGTGAACAAACAAGAAAAAGGAACAAAATCTCATAGACACATACAAAAGTTTGGTGGTTAGCAGAGGGAAGTAGGGTGAAAGGGTAGTAAAGGGTAAAGGGGCCAAATATATGGTGACAGAAGATTGTTTGGCTTTGGGTAGTGAGCACACAATGCAATATATAAATCATGTATCATTGAAATGTATACTTGAAACTTATATAATTTAACTTAAAAAGTTATAAGTTCAATAATAAAATATACCATACTTCTGAATGTGCTGATCAAATAAACTTAAGAACATTTTATATACTTTTATTTTTAAAAAATTAAAATAAATTTAGAGTTATTAAGAAAATATGTAAAGAACATTTACTCTGAACTAGGTAGACATTGCTTATTGTGTGAAGCTGTAAATTTGAACTTAAATATTTATTATCACACTATCTCTAGTCATGTCTTATCTTCATAGCACCTTCTCTTCTTTCTTTCTTTACTTTTCTTTCTTTCTTTCTTTCTTTCTTTCTTTCTTTCTTTCTTTCTTTCTTTCTTTCTTTCTTTCTTTCTTTCTCTCTCTCTCTCCTTCCTTCCTTCCTTCCTTCCTTCCTTCCTTCCTTCCTTCCTTCCTTCCTTCCTTCCTTCCTTCCTTCCTCCCTCCCTCCCTCCCTTCCTTCCTTCCTTTCTTTTTTCCTTATTATTTTTTTTTCGTTCCATCTTCCTTTCTTCCTCATCAAATATATATTTAAGTTTCTTTTATATGTCAGACATTAGATAAATATAATATGGTCTTGGTCATTTCAGAACTTATAGAGGGTGAAAATTGCTAAATAAATACCAAAGTAAAAGACCCATATTCTGAACGATTCACTCACAAACTAAAATATTAACCACAGACTAAAAAGCAAGAAGTTATATATGTCAATTATACTTTTCTTTGTTAAATACTGTGCTAAATATTCTAGCTTAAAAGATGCCAAAATGAGTAAGGCAACTTTCCCCACAAAGAATATACAATAGGGGTCATCGATCAAATATTTCTCAAGTCTGTTTTATGAGTTTCCTGTTAATGATGTAACAAATGACCATAAATCTATTGTCTCAAAACAACACACATTTATTATTTTACAGTCTGTAGTTTAGAATTGACATAGGTCTTAACAAGTTAAGATCAAGGATCTCTCAGGGCTGTGTTCTTTATGGAAGCTACAGAGAATAATATTTTCTTACCTTATCTAGCTTGTAGAACTACTCACATTTCTTTGCTTATTGCCACTTTCATCATGTTCACAGTCATCAACATTACATTTTTCTGTGATTATCTATTGGAGTCATGTCTTCCTCTGACTTTCTTGTTCTGCCTTTCTCTCCTACTTTTAAAGACCCTTGGAATTTCCCTTGGACACATCTGGATAATGCAAAGTAGTCATTTTAAATCCCATCTGCAATAAAAATTGCCCTTGCTATGTAACCAAAAGTAGTCACAGGTTCTAGAAATTAGGGTTTGTATTTATCTGAAATTACAGCGTTATAAAAATATAATTGAAATTTAGATTAAGTGAGATAATGTATATAAAATATAAAATATAAAAGGTAATGTTAATGTAAGGTGCTATGCAGGAATATAGAGTTAAGTTATATTTCCTTTCTCCTCTACCCCTTCTGGGTCTCTAGTTACTATGTTTGACTTCCCTATTTCCATGAATTTATTTTGATACAAAAACATGGGACTTTGGTAGTTCAAAGTCAAGATTTTATTCCTGTGCATACTAAAAAGAAGTAAAATATTATCTTGATTATAATATAAACTATATCTTACCCCTCTCTGATAGGCCTTACATTACCTGGGCTGTAAAGTGATATATGGTTAAAAACAAAACAAAACAAATCTGAATCATAAGGGAGGGGCCATGCGAAACATTGCTGGAATACTATCATCTTCCTACTCATCTAGGGTTAAAATATAGACAATTGTATGCATAGTTCTTAAGGCCCACACAACTGCCATTAGATGGTAAATGAGGAGTTTTATACATACTTAGTGAAGGATCAGAATCAAAGGAAGAAATGAAGTAAAGATGACAGTTTTTAGCTTGGGAGTGACTACAGCAAGGTTTTCAGAAATTGAAATTGCAACAACTCATAGGTTGAATTGGAAAGGAGTGGTAGTACATGAAAAATGATTAAAGTGCTTTCAATTTTATACTACTACAATGTCATGGTTGACATCCTTGTACATTTAACTTGTGTATAGGTATACGAATGATGATTCTGTTCATAAATATATGTCTTCTTTTCCACTGATACTAAATGAAGATTTGCACATAATAAACATTCTTTTAAGCTTTATCCATTCACTAAACATAGGGTTGATTTCCTGAGTTATTTCAAACTCGAGCAAACTAATGGGAGAGTTGTAACAAAACCTTTTAACTACAACAGAATCTGAATAGAATGAACCTTAAGAGATATGATCCCATTTATTTAGTCGTTGTAAAGTTTTAGCTTTAGATAGTCTAATTTTGTGTATCATTCAGGATGGAAACTTAGTGCAGAAAAAAGAACAGTGGCTTGGTATCAGAAAATGTGAGTTAAATATCTTATTTCATTCAATACTCAAATTACAACCTTGACTAAGTTTTTTATCTCTCTAAACTTTGGTTTTCTAAATAAACAAGCAAGCTATTGGGTAACACCAGTAAAGAAGAACACTGCAAGGGCTATGAGCAATCATATTTGAGAAACTCTGGGTATTCTTGAACCAGAAAAAAAAAGCATTTGTAAAGTTTGAATTATTCCAATTATATGTGTATGGATTTTGTGTTAAAGACTACTTATTGTGATGATACTTCTTTTCTGTTTGTGCCATTGGAGAACCTGGCATACAGGACCCAAAGAGAATTTAAACAATAACTTACTTGACAGCTAATTTAATATTTGTTAATTTCTCCATCCCCCTAAGAAATTATGCTGTGATTGTTTCCACAGACTGAAGCTGCACTGAACTTCTGCCAGAGTATCAAGTAGTTGTCTCTGTTGGAAAAGGACTTCTGGTCTAAGAACCCAAGCAGTTTATTCAAGTAGAAGTGTGCTGTTGTAGTATTGGTATATTTGAATAAGTTTTACATTCATGGTGGACATTTATATCCAACTCCTAAAGCCTATTAGAAATAAATTATACTTAAATCCAACACAGATTAAAGATACTCTAAAACTGCACAGCTGTTTCTCTGATATTGTTGAAAATGGTCTTGGTAGAAGGCAAAGCCTCTTTAACTTGTAAAATATATCATTATACTTTACTTTTAGTAATGTTTAAGTTAATGTCCCTCCCATCCCAATCATAACAATCCCTTAGTCAACTGTAAAAATTCTTCTAATGATTATTTTCTCTATTTAATGTTTTTTTTCATCTGTGGTTAGACAAGTGGATCTGGAGTGCCTTGCCTAGACGTTATCATTAGTTTTAGAGATTCTTGGGGAGTTAAAAATAAAAAGCATTTGCAAAAAATTTTGAAAGCTAAATGGGTATATTAGCAGAGTAATAACCAGTAAATTAAAAATGCAATCAAATAAAATGGAATTTCAAATTCAAAGGCCTTATCTCACGAAAAACAAACTGTTCTTAATTTTCACTATATAGAAAACTGCACAATTAACAAGAACTCATTGTGCTAATGGTTTTAAAAAACTCATTCTAGACTTATAGTTTCCAGATTACACATCTTTTAGATTGGTTTAATATACAAACACCACAACAATTCATTTAAAATAGTATTTTTAAGTTTTCTAAGTGATTTGGATACCCAAGCCTTTTTAAAAAAGGAATATCTTTGTACAATAAACAGGCAATTGTTCAATTCATTCTAAATGTCTAGTAGAGTTTCTCCTAACTATTCACTATAGCTTAATATAAGCTTCCAAGTGAATCATAATTTTAAAAGCATTATAAGATTTCTGGTCTTCTAAAGAGAAACTAAGTTAAAGAGAGCTATCCTATTGGGAAATGAGATTCTTTTCTCATTCTCCTTTGTGCTTAGGTTTATGCTAGCAAAGAGTAAGAATGACAAGAGCAGTGGGCACCTGATGTGCTATTCCAGGTCTTTGATGCTTACCTTTTCATCCCAGAACCTAACATTACTAGATATTATGGCATCATGCTGCTTTCACTCAGTTCAGTATTTAAACTTTAAGGTCAAGCTTAGGGAGTGTTTCTCATTCTCTTATTCTCTAAAAAAGTATATATAACATATCAGGTATTTAGCTGTTTGAAATTTAAATAAATATATCAAAAGCATGCCCACCACATCTATATGTGAATTGTGTGATAGAGAATTTGTATGGTCTCTGTCCCAGCTTTCTGGAATAATGGTTCTAACCCTTAGAATTTCCTGAGTTATAGGAGAATCTTTGTTGTTCATGATGGGCTCCTGGGATGACTACTGAGTTTAAATGTATGAGATAACTTATGGTGACTATACAGGGGTGGGTAAATGTAGGTTTATAGTTGGTCATATGAAAAAAAAAATACAAACTGTGTTTCTCTTACAGCTGTAAATCTACTCTTGTTCACCACTGTATATATAGGTTATGTATATGAGCCTACACATAGTTTGCTACATTTGTCCTTTAAATTATTCTCCTCCTACTCCTAGTGTGCCCCAAATCTATATGCGGCTCCTTCTGGAACAACTGCCAACATTTCTCTAGAAAATTTATTATATTGCTAGCAATAATTTCTTGCTGCAATAAACCCTAGTTTATTGTGTATTTACTGTCTGGTAAGTTGTTTATAATTCCTTCCAATGTATGGTTTTAACTTTTTCTCACTGAAGCTTCCATTGACTGTAAAGTATGAAGAAAGAGTTCCCTTTCAGGTATTGTTAACTTTAAATGGGAGATTTTAGGTGACAAATACAGTTGAATATTAGATGTTCAAACAGAGCAGACCAGGAAAAATGAACTCTTTACTAAAAGAGGATACATCAAGGCCCATTGTTGTCTGGGAATTAAACTAGATAATTTATACTACATCACAAATTTGGCTCTACATAGCAACTGTTGGCAACCTCTTGAATCCCCATTTATTTTTTCTCATCTAATCATAAGATCATTGATTAATGAGATTTTTCTAGTTGTTTAGCTTTTGTGACCCTTCCGGTTTTCTCTTTCTTCTCTCTCTCCATTTCTTCCCCTTCTTCTATCTCATTTTTAAATCTCTCCTTCTCTTTCTCTCAGATGATCTTGAATCTCACTGCACATCTCAATTTAACTTCCATTTATAGTGACTCATCTGGATACAGAATGTTTTATGTGATTCACTGTATTGTTTTTCATGCAGTCTTCTTCAATTTGCCCTATTGGTCACTCATTCCTTTTGCTGGAATTCTTACTTATTCTCCCCTTCTCTTCTTCACTGGTAATTTACCCCTGGGTCCTGCCCTCATCTATCCTAATACCAAATTTCAACAGAAACCAAACCTTTTTTATATTTAATCATATTAAGCATTTTTTAATTTAAAAATATATTTGTAAATTGTAGTATTATAGACTACTGATTGACAGTACAAAAATACATGAAAAAAATAATTCCAATGTAATTTTCTTGCAATACCTTTGCTTATTTTCCATACTAACAGCTAGTTTTTATGCTTTAAGAAAAGGTTATTAATTTAAAAAGAGTCCTAAGAAATTCAATAGAATTTGAAACAATGATTATTTCTGAGATCTGTGAGATTTAAAACATAATTTAAAACATAAAAGGCTAAAAATCAAAGGATCCATTTCTACTTTTTTCATTTTAAAAAATTTTAACAAGTTTTAAAAATATTACTGCTAAATAACTTAACAATCTAAAATATTATGCAACAACACATAAAAATATATACTAAAATAAAATTTGACTGTACAGTTAAGTAATTGTCTGAGGTTGTTCTTTTATTAAGCACCAATATCCTGTCCAAGAAAAAACAAAAGAACTCAAGTATAAATTGCAGTCTATTTTTTATTTATGTTGTACTTAAGGAAACTGATTTTAAGCAAACACAAAACATATATTGGTCATATCACCTTCTTTCTTTCTTTCTTTTAGTCCATACTAAAATTCTCATATACCATCTATTACCAAATCTAAATGATTAACTACCTTGGTTAAGTCTGTTTCTTTAAAATAATATTTATCCAGTCTGATTTTTGTTGATTAACTTTGAGTGTCTATATTTCCTTTACTGTCTTTTACAAAAGGTCAGTAATTGCACAATATTTTTGTGTCTGCTATTTGGGTTACTAAGAAGCAAGTTATACAGTGTTATAGGAATCCAAAAAATCTAATGCTCAAGTTTTAAAACTCTTTTGGGAAGTATGATAGAGATTAACTATGTAATTTTCATAAAGTTATTTGATGATATCAGAGATAATTATTAAGGTCATTGAAAGAAAAAGATAAAGTAAAAGCTTTAGAATATTCTGAAGGTACATAAACACAAAGTTATATTCTTTAAAATGTTTTGATAGTAATGTTTTATTTTAGTTTCTTTGGAAATTAAACACCTCTTTTATATTTTTATATTTATCTCTATAATACTTTCAAACATTAATATATCTCATTAAATTCATAGCCACTATTAATAACATTTTATGTTTTCTATTAAGTGTACATTCAGACAGAGAAAGATTACATCTTTTTCTGTAATTACATTTTCTTCATAAGTAGTATTGATGAATGATAATTATCACTTCATATTTCTACTTGAATGGGCATCGTCACATTAGGTAGCTGGTGTTCTAAGTCAACCACCCAAGAAGCCAACTTAATGTTAGCTACAAAACTATCAGATTGAAACTCATGAGGTTCTAAAAGCCATTAACTTTTATGTGCAGTCTGAAAAGTTTGCTCTATTGGCGTGTAATTCCTTTTTTTATAGACAGGAGATAACAATAAAACAAAAGCATTACTACCATTAGAAATATGTCTTATGAAGAATGTAGAGTGAAAAAAAAGGAAAGATTAGTTATTCTGAGAAAAGTGGATTTGTATATGAGAAAGAAAAAAAGAACAAAAATGAATCTACCCTAAGCAATTGAATGACTATAGCACTTGAGATAATAAATATGATATAATATTCACTAAAAATGTAAAATGTTGCCCTGGCTGGTTGGCTCAGTGTATGAGCATCAGCCCAGCGTATGGATGTCACAGGTTTAATTCCCAGTCAGGGCACACAAAAGAAGTGATCACCTGTTTTTCTTTCTCCACCTCTTCCTCTTCTTTCCCTCTTCCTCTCCTACAGCCAGTTAGTGGTTCAAGCTTCAGCTCTGGATGCTGAGAATAGCTTAGTTGATTCAAGCATTGGCTTCAGAAGGTCATTGCCAAGTGGATCCCGGTCAGGGCACATGCAGGACTCTGTCTCACTATCTTCCCTCCTCTCACTTAATAAAAAAAATGTAAAATGGACAAGCATGCAAAGTTTTTCTCAATATGCACCTGAAAATCCTGTATTCTGGCATTCATCAATAGGAAACAGGAAAAAGAGGACTTTAGAAAGAGAATAGCTTATTTCTTGAGTAATGGGTAAAACACAAGTTATGTGAATAAACATTGAACACAGCATCTAAATTCATAGTTAGCCAAGTGTTCCCTGTTGAAGCTTTTAGGACCTACTGTATCCATTTCTATAGCATGTGTTTATTTGTCTAGGGGATCACATTAAAAATGTAAAGGTATGACTGAAGAAATATTATTTTCCTGGGCATTGAATGAATGGTCACTGCTTACAATTGCTCTGTCTGTTCTTTTTCTATTCTTTTGGACTCACCAAACCAGAACCAAAGAGTGGCTCCTACTTCTAGATGTGATTGGTAACTCCAGTCAGGTCTTTTTTTTTTTTTTTTTTCTTTCATTTTTCTGAAGCTGGAAATCGGGAGGCAGTCAGACAGACTCCCGCATGCGCCCAACCGAGATCCACCTGGCATGCCCACCAGGGGGTGATGCTTTGCCCCTCTGGGGCGTCGCTCTGTTGCATCCAGAGCCATTCTAGCGCCTGAGGCAGAGGCCACAGAGCCATCCCCAGCGCCCGGGCCATCCTTGCTCCAATGGAGCCTTGCTGCGGGAGGGGAAGAAAGAGACAGAGAGGAAGGAGAGGGGAAGGGGTGGAGAAGCAAATGGGCGCCTCTCCTGTGTGCCCTGGCCGGGAATCGAACCCGGACTCCAGTCAGGTCTTTTTGAGTGAGGAGATGGCTTTAGTTTTTTCAGCTCTGATGCATTTTTGTTCATATTTTAATTTGAAGAAGGAAAGTTCAAGTTACTAATAACTTCTACAGATGCTGAACTATTCCATTTTATCTTGTAACATTTCTAGTTTAAACTAGAGGTGATAATAAATGTTTTACAGTTAGAGGATATAGGCTGATCATTAACTTCCTTCCGTTCCACTTTGCTTATCAAAAAGCTGAGATTATTTCTAAAGTCTCCTTCAGGTCTATTTTTTATTAATAAGAAGCATTCTTATTTCCCTCATTTCCTAAACACATCAGGTAATTTTCGTTTCACAACACAAAGCGGGCATATGCTATGAACTAAATTATCACTTCAGCTGCCCAGACTGGTATGAGGTTGACTAAAGTCTTATTTTTCAGTATTGTGAAATTTCATTATTTTTACTTTGTTATGGTTAATTTAATGAGGGATATTTTGGTCTCATTTTTGTAAGAGAGTAGGGTTTGAGTAGCTTATTCAGCTACTTTTTAAGTATATCAGATTTCACATTTTAAAAGAAATGACTATAATATATTTAAGAGGAAGAGAATTTTGTAATGTATATTATAACTATAGTAGATCAAAGTCCTCATTTTTTCTTCCACTTTCCAGGTCTAGAATTTATGCAACACAGGAGGATCCATCATGGTTGTAAAACAAAACAAAACAAAACAAAATTGCACTAGTTTCACAAATTTGCTTTGGAACATCTGTTTAAGTTGAAGGCATTTTCTCTTTTCATTTATTGATGAGTTTGGTTATGACAAACCATGTATGTTTATTTTCATGGTTATTCTGAAAGCTTTGAGTCTATAGGGATTAAAGTAGCCTAAATAAATTGCACTTATGCTAGTAAATAGTGACTTGTATTAGGAGCAGAGCGAGCATCTATTTTTTTCTACAATTCTAAAGCCAACTGTGATCTCTGGAGACAGAGGATAAAATTGGACTGACAGCTTAGTTTTTCTGCTGCCCCTGTTTACTAAAGTTAGCTGTGAAACAGCTC
Organism: Saccopteryx leptura; assembly: GCF_036850995.1. Classification (NCBI taxonomy): domain Eukaryota; kingdom Metazoa; phylum Chordata; class Mammalia; order Chiroptera; family Emballonuridae; genus Saccopteryx; species Saccopteryx leptura. The sequence goes on from NC_089504.1 coordinate 82,919,882, forward strand.
AACTTAATCAATGTAGGCCAGTTTGTCATATTATTGTTTCCTGTGACATTGGCTTTCCATCAACACCTGAGATCTGAGTCAGTGCTACTTCCCCTGATCCCATACACACCTAGCTGATGGGTTACCACCATTATAAAGAGATCTCTTAAATAAAAATTTAACCTCTCTTTAAAGTCCTATGTAGGCAAAGACACCATTTGCTAACAATATTGGATATCTATAGCATCTAGCCAACAATCTTCCTCTTTCAGAGTAAATGAAAGGGAGAAAAGTAGGAAGGCTTTTTGCTCCTAGTTAATGAAAAGCCAGATTATTATTTCACAGTGGAGATCATCACAGACTATAAACATAAAAAAAAAGAACAAAGTACACAGTCATTGCACTCTTAGTATCCAACACATGACAAGGTGTCCTTGGGTTATGACACAGTTCCGTTCCTAGGATAGTGATGTAACCTGAATTTTGATGTAAGTTGAAACACACCCTAGCCTAAGTCACTTACCATCCTAACTGGTATAGGACACTGATGCTGGTCTTCCAGCCAAAAAACTAGCAATCTTTCCATCTCAATCATTATGCTATTTCACTGCTTAGTAATCAAAGTTGATTTCATAGGGGCTGGTCCATTTATATGTTCTAAGATATGGTCTTTATCCTTGATAATTGTTGCTATAGTAGAGTGACTAAGGCTTAGCACATGGCCAATGTTTGTTGCTCATTCTCTTTTTTTATGATCTATTTAAAATGTCTAATTTCACTTCCATAATGATGGCTTTCCTCTTTTTCAAGGCACAGCTATCTAAAGACTCTTGTTTAGGAGCCATGATTAGGACCAAAAAGTTGCCAAACAAAGCAACACAAAAGTAACACTTGCACATTTAACAGTCCAAAATGGCATAGGTAAGCATACTGGGAGATGCCAATTCCCTTACTTCTATGCTGTGTTACTACATATTCTTCTGCCACATACAGCAAACTAGTTCAGCCACATAGTCTATAAGTACAACACTGACGGTGTAAGCCAAAACACTCAAGTCTCAATCTCAATTTTTTTAAAGTTTTTATGGGACTGAGCATCATAAACTCAAATGTTGTATGTCATGACTGTCATCACCCAAGGACCCCCTGTACATGGAAAATTGCTTTGAGATTGAGATGGGTGAACTAATTTTTGTCAATGAACCTGATCCATAGTTTCTGCAATCTAAGTAATATATCAATTCTAAAATTTATAAAAAAAAATAAGACAGATTATACATGTTGATATTTGAGAACAACAAATAAAATTTCAGGATAACATTGCCTTTCTATCATGTTTTAAGATCTAGAAAATGGGGGTGAAGGGAAGTGATGCCCAGTTTAGTTTAATTGTTAGCATAAATTCAGTAGCAAATCAACAAATTATTATCTTTAAAATGTAGATTTTGAACTTGTTTTTCTCTTCATTCTTTCTTCAGACATAATTGTAAGTTCTGTTTATCCCTAGCAGATCTTTAGAAGGGAGTCTGAAAATCATCTGACTTGGTAGAAATAGAATCTGACCTCATTCCTTTACAATGATAATCATATTCTGAACCCAGTTGAAAATCTGATTACTTTTTTTCTTAAGCCAGAGGGGACACTTGATTCAGAAGCTTTGATTTTCATAGTAGATCTAGCTTTCCAGATGCCTTTCAGATGAGGAGGCAAAGGAATGCCGTGGATTCAATGGAGCTTACATCCTTTTTATGGCGATAATTAGCTAAGTAGTTACCAGGCTTCATGTGTCACATCTTGGTTCTTTGAGATTTATTTTCTAGGTCCTCTAAGTCAAGAATGGTTGGTTCAGCTCAATTGCTCCAAAATCTAGAACATTCTATTTGGTTTAATATGAACAGTATGCGTATCAGATAAAACAGACAAATAATTAAGAATTCCTTGTCTTCTGGCCAGGCTGTGGCGCAGTGCATAGAACACTCAGCCTAGGATGCGGAAGAGTCACGTTCAACACCCCAAGGTCACCAGCTTGAGCACGGGCTCATCTGGTTTGAGTAAAAAGCTCACCAGCTTGGACCCAAGATCACTGGCTTGAGCAGGGGTTACTTGGTCTGCTGAAGGTCCACAGTCAAGGCACATATGAGAAAGCAATCAATGAACAACTAAGGTGTCACAACAAAAAACTGATGATTGATGCTTCTCATCTCTCCCATTCCTGTCTATCTGTCCCTATCTATCACTCACTCTATCTCTCTGTCCCTGTAAAAAAAAAAAGAATTCCTTATCTTAAAGATATACAGTATCAAAATATACCTTTTCTACTTTAAATAAAGCTTTGTCTTTCTTGGAATTTGTTTGTTTCTACACCTCAACTTTGCACTGAGAACCTCATATTTAGTAAAGAATTTTTAAAATTAATTTTGATCTTTTGGTGTATTCATCTCACATCTGCTGATGGCATTCACTCTTAAGTGACAGTTTTGTTGTTGTCATTGACCTGAAAAGAGTTGTATTTTAAACAGGATCTGTGGAAAAAAATGAAGGACAGGCAGAAAGGTTATTGCATACTTATCATATGTAGAAAGTATTTTCAAATAGATGGAAAGTAATACAATACACACTTTCATTCAGTGTTGGGAAGATCTACATGGCTAAGAGGTTATGAGTGGGAGGTATTAAAAGCAGCCAACTATTTAAAAGAACAATACCTGTATGTCACTTTGCTCAGAATCTCTTTTTATAGCCATTTGGATGTTCAGTGCACTGACTCTAATTTTCTTACATTCACTTCATGCCTACTATCTGTGTGAGTCATATGTTGGTAAAATTTCTGCATGGCAGTGGTAGCTCTGAAGTCTCAGAACAATAGGCCAAAGGACATCAAGAAAGCAGATACATTTGGTAACTGCCTTATGTAAGCCATAGAAAATGAGAGAGGCAAATAAATGCTCATTTCCTGAGGCTGTGAAATTACTGTATATCTTATGTCACAGAATAGATAGCATAAGAGGACCCGAAGAAATTTTCTTGTTTCATGTTGCCCCTTGAAAATAATTTATTAAATTGGAGTCTTTTAGAAATGTGCATATTCTGTATGTTTTTACCAGGCATTTTTAGCATCTTAATGGGATAATAAAGCTTTCATTTGGGAAATATACACATTGCTCCTACCACAGTGCATAGAGGTGTTGGTAGGGTACTGAGGGAAAAAACAGAGAGATGTGCCTTGAGAAAGTCTCTTTCTTGTCTCCATACACATTTAGGTCTTTTGCATATATGAGCAAGATTGGAGAGAGGAACCTGGGGGAGGGGAGAACTAGATGTGGCTGGCATCTTAAAAGATTTATGAACTGCTAAATTTAGAAATGTCATTTTGTTATTGCCAGAGTACTGCTGGCATCTTTGTATGAGTCACTAAGAAAAAATAGCAATCACCTCCCTTACAAGAGCTAGTATGAGTAACCGAAAATGGGTTCAATTAATCATTTTAACTGCTGAATTCATTCTGGATAAACAAAGTGTGTATCAGATGATATGCCCTAGAAAGGTAGTCATCCTTACAGAATGCTACTCTCTGCAGCTATGCTCTTCTCATTATCGTACTGCAAATAGTTTTCTGAAAGAAAAAACTGTTCAAGCAAAATATTAAACAGCATTCATTTGTCATTTTTCTGCAGAGACTAGGCAGCAACCTGCTGTGGCTGAAAATATGTGGTCATTATGAAGCTAGTATTGAATTGTTTGTTTATCTTTAGAGATTTCAATGATGCTACTTTTCGATTGGTCATTTCAGGCACTTCTGCTTTCTAGAGGCATATAATCTGTCCAGAATAGATATTAATAGATGAGTGTGTAAACGTGCCATTTGTGTGTGTGTTTTTTAAAATGTTCACATAATTTTTTGTACCACAAGCTCTTTTCAACCCGAGGAATGACAATGAGTTTCATTTTCTTGTTTTGTGTGGTGTTTTATATCACAAGGAGTTGGTCTGCTTGCTTTTTGGAGACAGGAATCATTTGCTATAAATGGTCTGAGGTAGAATGCCTAAGATGCTTTGGTCATTGAAGACAGTATGACTTTGGTTGGTGGATCAGAGAGAGTTCATTGTTTATACACTTGGTTTTTATCTCTTCCATTGTGGCACAGAACATTTTTTTTTTTAATGTGGAGAAATCTTGGTTTGGTTTCTCTTCTATCTCCTCCTCCTTTTACTCCTCCTTTTTCCTCCCCTTCTCCTTTGCCCCCATATTCTTCTTGTTTTTATTTTCTCTGCACTGATATTGTATTCACAGGATTAAAAAACAACCTGACAAGGAAAGAGGCTACACAGCTACTCAAATCCCTGGGGTAGAAAAGAATATTGTTCACTTACAAGTAACTTTCAACACCATCCTCATAGAACCACTTAGTTTTGAACAATCTTTCCCAAGTTCTTTTTTCTGACATTGAAACCTGTTTCCTTTTACTTTGTGCTCAGAGAACACAAGGAACTTGTCACTGTTTCCTGAAACATCCCTTATTCAAAGACTGCACATTCTTTCAGCCTGTTTAATTGAAAGCAGAAGTCCAGCTTCATTAACTTTATCTCTACACTTTTAGTCAATTTATGGCAATGTTCTGAGCTTGCCCTGTAGTTTTCCAGGAACCCTTTAAGTCACAGAATATAGAACTCTACATATTACTGCAAAAAGTACTTTCCCGGTGCAAGTAAATCATAAAGTTCAAATAAAAACATAACAATTTATATTCTCCATTCTCCTATTATCATATATGCCAGGCAAAGTATGTTTAGCAGAGGTAAGGATTTGCTTGTCCAAATGTCTGGTAAAGAGGTGACTTTACCAGAGGAAAGAATGCAACATTTAGAATGGAGTAAAACTCATAGCTGTCCCTGAATGCTACCCTATTTTTTTCTTATTTAGGAAAGAAAAACCCCCAAATTTTCATGAAGAGCAGAAAGTGAGAGAAGTCTGTTTCATTGGGATTATTGAAAATAACACTTATGCTTGGAGAATGTACTGAAGCTGGATATGTCAAGATAATGTTGACTTTTGATCCTTTCCATTAAAAAAATAATAACTTTCAAAGAGTTAGATGAGGACAGCAAAGTGCAGAGACTTTTGAAAAGAAGAATTAGAGCTGAATCAAAATCTTACTTATTCAGTAAGCTATAATGTTGTTCTTCCAGGCAGAAAGGACACAATTGCAGGTTTTATTACATTCTGAAGGGGAGGGATTTAATTGCTCAGATATACTGCAATGATTCTTTGCCTCATTAAATGTATTAACAGTCTGATGCTGCAGTTCAAAAAAAATTAAACAGGATAGAAGCATGAATTAAATAATTAGCTTACAGCAATATACATACAAAGTAATTGATTCTGACCTGATCTTTCCCTTATTTTTTAATTTATGTGTGTGATTTAACTTTTTTAAAAAAGCTTTACTTGTTTCCTACAGAAACACTCCTGACCCAACACCAGTAAACTGTAGTAATTGATACATAAAAAAAAAAAAATTAAGGGCCACCATTTATTCAGTTCTTACTATGTGCTGGATACTTAACATATCATATATATTTACCTAATATAATCACTCTATCATTTGGATATATTAGGCCCTTACTGACTATCATGCTCTGGTGTGAAGATGTAAATTCTATGATGTAGTCATTCATATCTCTATTTTACAGATGAGGAAACAGAGAAGTCTTTAGAGAAGTTAGGACTTACTAAAGTTCCATAACATAACAGTGGCAAATGTCAGTTTTGAACTCAAGCCTCAAAAGTTGATGTTTTTGCAAATAATTTTTCATTTCCCTCCTAGACTTGCCAGATTTAGCTTCTTTCTTAAAAAATGAATGCAATAGAACCACAATTCTCCAGCCATAACACTACCTCCAAGACAGATAAGGGCACTAAATTACAATGACAGATTAAATATTTTTGGATTTTTTTTATATCAGAGAAGCTAAGAAAAGGTCATTTTTTTAAGCAGAAGATTGGCTAGAGCTGAGGCTTCTGGAATTTTAATGACCATGATATTATGAGCACAATGTCATAACTGAGTGTAAAAAGTTATCACAATCATTACAATATTGTTATAGCTATTGGTTTTAAAATAAAATGCAAAATCCCAGCTTTTTAAAATATGATTAATGCTCAGGGGAACACTGGGGTGGGGGGAGATATATTCGGTGGGACACTTGAATCTATGTAAACACAAATTAAAATCATAAATAAAAAATTAATAAAATATGATTAATGTATTTCACTTTTTCACTTTATTCAGCTCTAATACTATGTTCTCTCTCCCTATCTCTATCTCCCTTTGACTCTTTCTTAGTCATTTTATCTAAGCCACAGAATTACAGATCTCTATCTTATTGTACTTTACAGTTGCTTAAGTTAGGTCAGGGTGATAACATAAGAGAATACTAATAATTCTTATTTTAACAAGCTTATATTTATACCATTGTCAAAAATGAATTGCTCTGTTATACTCCTGGTGGTAAGGATTACTGAGAACTAAGAAACAGTGGTAGAAATAAAAAGTTTTGCATTCTTGCAAAAACTGCCTCCTTAAGAGTTACACCTCTAGCAAGGAGGAGATAATTTCTCCGGAATAGTTGGCTACTTCTTGAACAACAACAACAAAAAAAATGGGAAGTGTTTTATAAAGAGAAAGTGTTTCATATGAAGGAATACTTCCGGAGTCCAACATTATATAGAGCACAGACAGAATAATTTTAAAAATTTATTAGATCCTAAATATGGATACCTATGTCACCTAGAAAATGCTATTTTATCCTAAAACTGCACACTAGTGGTCCTTTGTGAGAACAGTTGTCACCAGTTCACAAACTTTACTTTCTGGAAATTTTTTTTCTTTTGTGAGTGAAGAAGCAGAAAACACTTTCATTTTGATTCTCTATGCTTTCCTGGAAGCTAAAAGGGATCTGCCTGAACTTGAACTTACTTGCCTATGGTCAGGAATATGAGTTAGGGTCAGGAAAAGAGACAGTGACAAGAGCAGACAATGACAGCAAGATAATCTCTGTTAGATACTGTAATCCTCTGAAACCTCTAGGACGTCAGCTACTCCTCTGTTCTCATTCAAAGTGTAATTAGAAGTTTTCCAGTTGGTTTGCCACTATATGGTTATTAAATCATTAGTTAATAAGAAGAGATCAAAGCTTCAATGGCTTCATTTAATTTATCTGAAAAATGGGAATAATTAAGTCTGTCTCTCAGAAACCTTATGCAAATTTTTTGAAGTAGTGTCTGTGAAAGTCTCTAGTATATTATCCTTAGCAAGAAGGTGGAATCTCCATGGAAGGTATACATTGTGATTCTCTGGATCCTGCTTCCTAAGACTATATCAATAATTCTTCCTTCCCTAAGCCTTGGTAAGACTTCAAAATCCTCCAACTTAGAGTTCTGAGAGTAATTGCCAATTGTTTGGAGCTTTGAAACTTATCAACCATTCCTGACCTAAATCATAGTCAGTGCAATATAAAGGATTGTTAATTCTCTTTATTTCTCTTTCATTTTTCCTTCCTTGTAACTATCGAAGAATAGTGTCCTCCACTCCGGACAGTTGTGGATATTCTTCACAACATCTCTAGCTTATTTGATAGTATCATATATTTTGCCAACCAAATTCCTGACTTTGGCAACCAGGTCTTTTTTGATTGGGAGTTTTTGGCCTGGCATTCAACTCTCTCTTTCCTCACTCTGCAGAAAAAGAGAGCTATTGTGTGTGCTACCAGGGAGTCCCTCTCTAGTTTTCAAACTTAACTTTCTGTAAGATTAATAGTTCTTAGATTTTTTTTTTTGTTATCTTGTTTATAACATCATTAGCGCTTAGTAGTTTGCCAAATCCATTGCTTGTTTAATTATTATTTTTCCTATATTTCTCAAACTTTTAATGCATGGAACTAATATATTCCCTTGCAGCAAGATATCATTCCAATTTAATACCAGTGGAAGTTTTAATGATCAAACAAAACCTTGCACCAGTATTTTTATGTGTGCCATAAACCATGAGTGATGAGATCCTATGGCCAGCCAGAGGCAAGTTATCCAGTTCAACAACCCAACCCCAGTACCTGCATTCTTGGTCTTTTCCTAGTGGCAACTGATGCAGGCTTAGTTCCCTGAGAAGCAGTTTTTGATATAGAATTTAGTGTAGAATACTTTTACTAAGAAGTGCTTTTAGAATCAAAACTTGTGTTGGCTCAGGGGTAGAGAGTTGGAACAATGTGGAAGTCTTGAGTTTGATTCCCAGTCAGGGCACACAGGAGAAGTGAACATCTACTCCACTCCTTTCACCTCTGTATTGGCCCCAGGTGCTGAGGATGACTCCATGGCTTAGGCCTCAGCCACTAAAATAGTTTGGTTACTGAACAACAGAGCAGCAACCCCAAATGAGCAGAACATTGCTTGGTAGGGACTTGCCCAGGGTGCATGAGGAGTCTGTCTCTGTCTCCCCATCTCTCACTTAATAAAAAATAAATAAAAACTTGTGGAGGAGAGGGTAAAAAAGCAGAATTAAACAGAAAGAGAAGTTATTCTGTAATGCAATCTCAATGACAAACTTGTACAGTTACACCGGACACTCTAAATGAGAATTGTACCAAATTGTGCTGAGATGGCCTGAACTTTACCCTTTCTCAGTGATCAGTCACTTTTTGTGGCTGCCTTAGGAAGATAGGAGATCTTGGATAATGCAGGTCTCTGCACTGTGGCAGTCCCAAAAGGAGCAGACAGCAGAATGCTATTTGCCAATTATTTCTATGAGCTAGCCAACAAGTACTTCATTGAAGGAATAGGCATCAGCACATCACAAAGTCTACCAGGATAGTTAAAAGCACTTAATTTAACATTGAAGATAGGGATTTGGGACAAAGTAAGCATTGCATTAATTTATTTATTACTTTTACTCTATTTACCTCCATGGAGGGTGTCGATATAGTCTACTAGAAGGCAAAAAAACCACAAAAATGATTTAAAAAAAAAAACCCTGATGTAAGAAGTAGTACTACAAGCTAGAGTGAGCATAGGATAGTAAATTACTTGAACATGAAATTAAGTTCTGACTTTCCTCTTCACAAAGGTAGAGAAGATCAAAGACTTACATGGTTTTTAAGAGCTAATGGAAATCCAGTTTTCTTTTCTGGAAAATTAACGTTTTCCTGACTCTGAATTCTGAGAAGGTTTTATTATGACAGTCATTAACAAATGCTTTGATTAATATTTTTTGGGTGTGACAGACAGAGAAAGAGACAGAGATAGGGACAGATAGGGACAGACAGACAGAAAGGGAGAGATGTGAGAGGCATCAATTCTTTTTTTTTTTTTTTTTTTTTTTTAATACTTCTCTGAAGCTGGAAACGGGGAGAGACAGACAGACAGACTCCCGCATGCGCCCGACCGGGATCCACCCGGCACGCCCACCAGGGGCGACGCTCTGCCCACCAGGGGGCGATGCTCTGCCCCTCCAGGGCGTCTAGCACCTGGGGCAGAGGCCAAGGAGCCATCCCCAGCACCCGGGCCATCTTTGCTCCAATGGAGCCTTGGCTGCGGGAGGGGAAGAGAGAGACAGAGAGGAAGGGGGGGGGCGTGGAGAAGCAAATGGGCGCTTCTCCTATGTGCCCTGGCCGGGAATCAAACCCAGGTCCCCCACACACCAGGCTGACGTTCCACTGCTGAGTCAGCCAACCAGGGCCTAGAGCCATCAATTCTTTGTTGATGCTTCTTAGTTGTTCATTGATTGCTTTCTCATATGTGCCTTGACTGGGGGCTACAGAAAAGTGAGTAACCCCTTGCTAAAGCTACCAACCTGGGTCTCAAGCCAGCTACCTTGGGCTTCAAGCCAATGACCTTTGGGCTCAAGCCAGCTACCTCACACTCAAGCTGGTGAGCCCGTGCTCAAGCTAGATGAACCCAAGCTCAAACCAGCAATCTCGGGTTTTGAACCTGGGTATTCTGTGGCCCAGTCTAATGCTCTATCCACTGCACTACCATCTGGTCAGGCCTTGATCAATATTTTAAATTGTAACTTCAATAACAGCTTTATAATGATGGCAAAGCTGTTCTACCTACATTCTTTCTTTCACAGAGTTCCTGAAGTGTATATATTGTGCTAAGTGAAAGAAGATCCATGTGCTTTAAAAACAAAAAGAATATAATGACCAAAGTTGACATATTATAATGCCAGTTGAAGAGTCTGAGTTGTAACAGTTGAAAAATAATCTGTAGTATGTAAATTGGGACACTACCTTATCACCCATATTCATCCAAAACACTTTCTTTAGCAACTAGTTTTTGTTTCCTAAATTTCACCATTGTATGATGTGTTCACATGTGTGATTCTATATGTAAGTGAAAGAAGTTACAATTCAGTATGTAATTGTTTATTAATCTCTTTAAATTTAACTTGATTTGACTTACTTTGACTTAATGTAATTTTATGTTAAAATTATGATTGCACAGAAAATAAAAAAGATGTCCCTAATGGAGTATTGTTTTAGGAAGTTATATTCTTTTAAGAGTGAGATACACAAACAAAAATATGAATAGATTCATAACACACAAAAGGTGTTAAAGTTATAAAAGAAAAAAGATAATACTAACTGAGGATATTGTTAAATATATGTGTAGAATGTATGAGGTGGTAAAGGGATTGAACAAAAAAAGATAAAAATAGAGAAAAACTCACGACACGAACAACAGTGTGGTGATTGCTGGGTGTTGGGGAGAGGTGGAATAAGGTAGAGGGGGGATAAATGGTGATGTATGAAGACTTGACTTGGGGAGGTGAACACACAATATGATTTACAGAGTTGTGTTATAGAATTGAGCACCTAAGACCTGTTTAATTATGTTAACCAGTGTCACCCCAATAAATTCAATTAAAAATGAAATAAAATAAATGCAAAAATTTTAAGGAGGGCACAACATGTTAAATAGGCTTGAAAGGTAGCTGATACAAAGTATGACATCAATAAATACTGTGTAGTATAACTATGACAATCTTTCCTTAATTGGTACCTAGCTGAATGCGAATGTGAAAAGTTAAGCAAAATAAGCTAAGTTATGGTGCTTTTTCAATTTAATTACTTATTTCCTCAAGACAACATCAAATGATGATTTTTTTATCCTTATTTTACCATAAAAAAGAAGAAAGGAAGGAAGAAAGGAAGGAAGGAAGGAAGGAAGGAAGGAAGGAAGGAAGGAAGGAAGGAAGGAAGGAAAGAAAAAAGGTAGGGAAGAAGAGGGGGAGGGAGGGTGGGAAGGAGGAGTGAGGGAGGAACAGAGTCACAAAGAGATAAAGCAATGTTTTCTGGTCACACAGATAGTAAACCTGAGACAGGGATCTGATAAATATCTGGCTATGGAGCCTGTTATTTTTTTTCTCACTGTAATTACATATTATTACTAGGAATTGCTGTCAGTTATAAAACATTATTTCAAATGATTTGTTGAAAAAGAAAGGAGTACATCTCAGAATACACAATGTTGCTAAAGGAAGTTTTGTGGGAGGGGGATAGTTGGGCAGGAGCAATGTAGATACTCTGAGCTATTGGAGAAAAAGGAAAGAGAGTTGTGAAAAAGGAGGTATAAAGTTGTTAGATGTGGGTGGAGCGCAGAGCACATTTCTAGCAGCTGGAAAAGTCCTGCCAGGGGTGAGGACGACAGAGACGCAAAGACCCGACTCCGGGGACCAGGTTCAGTGACACAGACCCACTTTATTCAGGAAGTATGCTAGCTTATATACACAGGTTTAGTCTATAGGGTATTACAGCGTGTTCCTCAAAGCCAATGGCTGAAAAGATCAGGGAGCTGTGTGGTTGGTGCTAAGTCACTTCCTTATTGAGGGCGAGCTCCCTTCCTGGGTATGTCCAGGAGGGTTCTGGGAGCTGGAGTATTCTCACAGCATTGCATCAGCCACAGCTGCTAGGAATGTGCTCTGCACTCCACCTACATCCCCCCTTCTCTTTTAATAAAGGCCAATTGGACTTGATGAATGACAGCTTGCTGTTGTAGCTTCTGAATGCTACGCATTATGCAACTGGACCTTAGTAGAACTAAAACAATTATAATACCTACTATACTATATGCTAATAGATTAGCTGGATTAAACAATGAGGCAAGCTTCTGTAATGTTTGACTAGTTAGGAAATAGAATGAGGATCTTAAACAGGGGATTCTTCCTAGGGATCGGGATGTCATTTCCCTCCCATTGTGTTACAGATACCTTCTAGGTGCTGTTAAACACAGTTCCATTTTTATTGTAAAAAATGGACATAGGTTCATGCACATCCCCTTCCCACAAAGGTCCCAGCATCAAAACACAGAATGGATGGCTTGCCATGGGCTGCATACTGCATATGGTTGCAAGGCACATTACATAAATTTACAGACAACATGACAAACCATACAATTTCCACAATTACAAAGGAATATTTCACCAGTCTCTGAGCACTTTGCCAAAAGCGCAAAATGTCCTCAGCCTTCTTTCTAGCCATGGGAAAAGCTTCTTGGGGAAGGATATGGCCTCCAGTTAAGCCACTCCCCACCCACATCAGGGTATTTCACATTGTCCAAAATCCGTAAGTCCATCCAACAAAGGAGCCAGTGCTCACTCAGGTCATAGTCCAGGAAATCAGTCCATGCACATGGGGTGTCAGCCACCCCCTCATCCCTGCTGTCCTGGCAGGTCTTACACTGTCCCAAAGAGGAGCACGTGGCAATGGCTGTCAGCATTTCCATCTCTGCTCCAGCGAGCATGATGCATTCACACCCTATGTCCCAAAATGTCAGCAAACCCACTAGTGGCTTAGCAGGCACTCCCTGTCGTTCCAGTGGCAACGTGGCAATGCAAGCCTGGCTTCCGTTCATCCTCCCACAGCAGCTGCTGCCATTTCCCTCTGGAGTCTGTGAATCGCAACTCCAGCCCAATTCTCCTCACCCTCCAAAGATGAACTGAAAACAACAGCTCGCACTGTCAGGCTTGAGCATCTGGGAGTCAGCAGTTACTATAGGACACATAAGCAATAACAGAACACCAGGGCCTGGGGGCCTGTCAGGGACAATTATCCGGGCCCACCCCGCCAGAGCCTCCACATCCCCCCAGGTGATGGGGCACACATGCCAGTTGCAAGATCTTCTTCTGGAGCACTGAGGACCTCCTCCCCTCAGGTGTAGTTGGTGTAGAGAAGGCCAGGGCTGTGGCTTTGGATGGGTGAAGACTGAACCATTAAGTAGGTGCCCAAGAAACCCTTGGACAAGCAGGTGTTGGGGGGTTCCTGGGATCAAATTGGCTGAAAAACACAAGCATAATCTCTCCTTGCAATTAGAAGAGGGTATGGTCCCTGCCACTGTGCCATGGCTAGGGTCCTTTCAGCGTCATTGCAGAGAGAGGGGGAAGGGGAGAGAGAGAGAGAGCGAGGAGATACAGAAAAATAGACAAGACAAATAGACAGAAAGAAAAAAGACACATGGGGGGCATATAGGCTGGCCCACGGGTCTGCAGCAGGAACACGTGTTGGAGAAAATGGTGTCTGAGAGGCTGGGTTGGGGGCATTGAGCCCCAGCAGGGAATGCGGAAGTAGCGACTTCTACTTTAACCAGCCTCAGAGCTGATGGCACAGTTAGCAATTTGGTTGGTTTCGTTTCTGTGTGCTCAGCTGCAAGTCCATTAAACTTGGTGTTCCAGCCTTTTTCTTCCTCTACAGGGAAAGGCCAATACGGAGGCATGGGTTCCTCTGAAAGAGGAGTAGCCTGTAGGACCTTAGGGACAGGCAGAGGGTCCCCAGCAGGAGCACCGGTCAAGCAGGCATGTATTGCCAATAAGGCAGGAGTGAGGCCGAGAGGGAAAGTTTGTCCCCCATGTACTTCAGCCGAATGGACATGCCGGAAAGCTCAGGCCCCACTATCCAGGTCCCAAAGCAGCGTGTCCTCAATCCAGGGATTGAGACCAGAGAGAATCTCCCACTAAGTACAGAGATCCTTTTAACAAACTTCAACTCACCTACTCTGCAATAGATCATGCAGGGTTCGAGCCTGTGGGGCTCGAGAGTGGGGGAGGTTTCCCACTGCAGAGGGTCACTCACTCATCCCTTGGATACTGGTTAGCTCCCTGCCCAATGTTGGGCGCCAGTTGTGGACAAGTCCTGCAGGGGTGAGGATGACAGAGAAGCAAAGACCCGACTCCAGGGACCAGGTTCAGTGACACAGATCCAATTTATTCAGGAAGTAGGCTAGCTTATAATACACAGGTTCAGCCTATAGGGTGTTACAGCATGTTCCTCAAAGCCAATGGCTGAAAAGATCAGGGAGCTGCGTGGTTGGTGCTTCATCACTTCCTTACTGCGGGCGAGCTCCCTTCCTGGGTATGCCCAGGAGGGATCTGGGAGCTGGAGTATTCTCACAGCATTGCATCAGCCACAGCTGCTAAGAATGCACTCTGTGCTCCTACCACAGTTAAATACTAGAAGATAATTTCCTTATGCCACAATTTTTTGTCGAGTTAACCATGCTTTTAATAAAAAGAAAAAATATAAAAAACCTTTCAAGGCAGTCATGTAACTAGATTTCTTCTGACCTAAATACAGTTGCTTGATTTCAATGAAGGTGAGATCATTACATTTTGATGATAGCTCAAACACTATGCATTTAAATAGATCAATAACCCAGGAGGATTCAAGAGTTCAAGTTTCAAAGGCATTGTAAGTTGCTTAAGGTACCAAACTGTTATTTTCTTTTAGATATTTAGAGACTGAAAGGAAATAGATTGATAATTTCAGTGACTTACCCAGACCATAAATACTCATGCTCTGAAGAAAGCCTAGGAAAAAAAAAGGTTTTATATCCATTCGTAATCACTAATTCAGAGTAGTTCTGGAATGTCCTGTTAAATTCTGGTTATCTTTATGTCCTTTAACATATTTAAGATTTTAAATCACTAATATGTAAATTTCTTGTTATTTCTTAGAAGAAATAAATGCTGAAAATTGCTCTTTGGGGAACTTTCAAACTTTTCAAGATGAGATATTCATTGTTTGAACATTACAGTACTTAAATTTTTAGAGCATTTAAATTTTTTAGGGTTTCAAGGGCTTTTGGAAAAGAAAAGAAACCCTAAGAAGTAGATACTGAAACAACAACATGCAATACCCCACAAGATGCTACATTTGCAAGATGGACTGGAAAAGGGTACAGAAATGGGAGGAATCAAAAAGATATATATGGAGATGAAGGGTACATTCAGTGATCAGCACTTCAAAGAGGAAATAAAATACCTGACTTTGAAAATTTGTATCTTGTTACATATGTATTTTCAAACCCTCAACTAAACTTGTTTTTGAAGTTTTATACATTTATAAGAAATAGATTAATGATATTTAAACCAATCAGAGTTTAGAATTAAGAAAATTCAGTCATTACATAGAATTATTTAACAATTATATAATATTCAATGTATTATAGATATAATCATGGCTACAAGTTTACTCCTTGATCTGCCAAAATGAAAGTACATTACCCAGGAAATTCCATTCTTGCAAGAAAAATTCCACTCTGATCTAGTGATCCATAAATCATCACAATGACGATTAGCATAATGGTCTCGAATGTCTACCTTAGAACCTTTTAATAGATTTAAACTATTTTATCACTCATGAAAATATGGAGATTTTGGAGTTATCTCAAAAGGCAATACATTTGCAGGAAATTCATATCCATTAAAGACCCATTGTAGTCTTTTTATGTATTCTTTTTTCCTTTCACCCAATACCAAAGTTTTACAATTATATAATCTGAGATATTTTTTTCAGTACAAAACCACTTAGACAATTCAAACCCTGTATATTTAGCCATTTCTTCCTTAACTCTGCTTCGTCTACTTAGTAAAGCATTGAAACATCAGACATAGGCCATCCATCACTAATTTTTCTTAGTGCTGGGTTTTACTAAGGGTAAACCAACATTAAGGTAAAGAAATAACTCATCATTTAATTACTAGAAATTGCTATCAATTACTACACATCACTATACATTAACTTCTGAATAGACAAGTGATGTTTCTGGTAATAAGAATTTTAATGAATAATTTTACTTAATGTATTCATTTAACTACCATTTGGGCACAAGTGGCTCCTCTGTGGGCAATCTCAGCAGAAAGGTAAATGGCCAAATAAACTCAGAGACTCAAATTCTGCTTCCTAGTTGGAAGATTATGATTGAGAAGAAGGGGCAAATCTTGGAGAAATAGGTTTTTGGTTCTTTCTATTCAAGAAAATTATTATGGTAGCTTAATATAAAATTACATGTATCCTTTTTAATCTTCCCATGCCTTTTATAAGTGTAGTGCTATTAAATAAAATATTTTATTTAATAAATGTCAGCCTTGCATGGCAGAAAGATCGGGAGATTAGGAACAATGGTTATAGTCACAATTCCTTCACTACCAAGTATTAAACCTTAGGAATACAAGGCACTTCTGTTCTCTCAATTCGTAGTTGATCCATCAGTATAAGAAAGAGTGCATATTAATTTTATAATAAAAAAGAATGTATTGTTAACTCTTTTAGTTTACAAGTTAGCTGAACCCAAGTAAAGATGATTTGGGAATAAAAAAATAGTTTACCTATTCAAGGATCAAAGAGTTCAAGAATGGTAAAACAAAATATTACCATAATACTATCTTCGTGTCTATGTACTCACTATCTCTTTAGCTCTAGTGGCTCTTTATTAGTCTATATTAACTTCCTTCTTAGGAAAAAGCTTGTTATTTGATAGTCTTCAAAATATATAGTTATTTGTTCATTTGTTTGTTTAGAGAGAGAGAGAAAGGGACAGACAGGGACAGGTAGACAGGAAGGGAGAGAGATGAGAAGCCTCAACTCATAATTGCATCTCCTTATTTGTTCATTGACTGCTTTCTCATATGTATATTGACCAAGAGCTCCAGCTGAACTAGTGACCCCTAACTCAAACCACTGATCTTGGGTTCAAGCCAGAGACCTAGGGGTTTCAAACCTGGGTCATCAGTGTCCCAGGCTGATGCTCTATCCACTGTACCAACATCTGGTCAAGCTATATAGATTTTCTTACAACCACAAATATCAGCTTATAAGTTTTCCCAAATCCCTGGAATTTAAGTTTATTGATCTCTTTTGGGTTATGCGCTATAGCTAGACAGATGTAATATTCTGATGAGTTTTCATTTTATCATATAACAGACCTTTAATCAACTGTAAAGGATTAGGATTATTAGCCTCACCTGAAGCAGATGAGAGGTAGAAGCAGCTGAGAGTAGAATGCCTATATGTCCCTTGAGATAAATGTAACATGAATGCTGGCTGCAAAAAATAATAGGTGTAATTGCAAAAAAGGTGGTAGATATTTACTCTTTCATTCCCCCATTTATTCTCTTAAAGAATTATAATATAAAAATGGCCAACGCAAAAATGGTCTCTATCTTTATCCAGCACACAGTAAATAGATAGGAGCTACTTTAAATTGAAAAATTATAAAGCCATATAATTATACCTAAGACTCCTTTCATATGTCTCATTCTATGACATTGAGCATAGTGCTCTTTTCACCATTAAACAAAATTACATGTCACTTGCCAATACAATAGCTTTATTTTTCACAGATCATTGGCCTGTAGGCCATGTTAATTTGTCTTACTCTTTTCAGATTCTGGATTGAGCCATCTACCTTAAAGCTATATGTAAAGCTATAGCTAACAAAAACAGTATGATACCAACATAAAAAAGACACATAGACTAATGGAACAGAGTGGATAGCCCAGAAATAAACCCAAGCATATATGTTCAACTAATATTTGACAGGTTAGCCAAGAATAATCAATGGGAAAAGACATTCTCTTCTAAAGACAGTGCTGGAATAATTAAATATTCATGCATAAAAGATTTTAAATAGGCCTATATATTATACCACTCACAAAAATAAAGTCAAAATGGATTAAGGACTTAAATGTAAAATCTGAGACCATGAAACTCCTAGAAGAAAGTATGGGTCTTGTAAATGGTTTTCTTGAATATGATGCATAAAACAAAAGCAACAAAATAAATAATTAACTAAAAGGAACTACATCAAATTGAAAAAGCTGTATAACAAAAAATAATCATAAAGTGAAAGACAACCTATGAAATGGAAAAAATATTTACAAACAGTGTATCTGATGGAGTTAATATCCAAAATATGTAAAACACTGATACTACTAAATTGACAAAAAACCCAATAAAAAATGGACAAAAAACCCAAAATAGACCTTGCTCCACAGAAGATTATAAAGGCCAACAGGTACATGAAAAAGATGCTTCAAAATCATAAGATATTAGTGGAAATGCAAATTAAAACAACAATGATATATAGTACCTTCATGCCTGTTAGAATGGCCATCATCAAAAAGATAAGAGCTAAAACATGCTGAAATGGACATGATGAAAATGACCCTTGTGCACTGTGATAGAATTGTAAATTGGTATAGCTATTATAGGAAATATTATAGTATGAAGAATCCTCAAAAAGTTAAAAATAGAACTGCCTTATGATCCAGCATTTCCATTTCTGGGAATGTGTCCAAAGGAAAACAAAACACTAATTGAAAAGGTAACTGCACCCCCTTGTTCATAGCAGCATTATTTATAGTAGCTAAGATATAAAATTAATCTAAGTGCATTTTGATGGATGAATGGATAAAGAAGTTGTGGTGTATAAATGCAATGGAATATTATTCAATCATTAAAAATTGAGGCAGTCCTACCATTTGTTAACAACATGGATGGACTTTAAAGGCATTATGCTAAGATAAATAAGTCAGAGACAGACAAATACTATATGACCTCACTTACATGTGGAATCTGAAAAAGAAATAAACAAATTTGTAGAGAACAATATCAGACTTTTGGTGCCAGAAGATGGAGGGTTGAATGAGAGAGAATTAGAATTAGGTGTTCAAAAGGTACAAACTTCAAGTTTTAGTATAAATAAGTAATGAGGATATATTGTACATGATCATAATAGTTAAAAAACGCTGTGTAACATTATAGGAAAGTTGTTAGGAATGTAAATCCTCTAAGTTCTCATCACAAGGAAAAAAAAATCTTTTTATCTTTATGAGAAGATGGATGTTAGCTGAAACTATTGTGGTAATTATTTCAAATCATATATAAACAAAACCACTATATGGTATACTTTTAACATAGAATGATGTAAGTCAGTAATTGCTCAATAAAACTGTAAAACAAGGCTCTCTGTTATGCATGATCTAGGAATTTAAAATGATTTTCATTCCCAAAGTTTTCAGCCTGATACCATTTGGAATAAAATTGGAGCCTAGTAATTGTTAGTAACTTGGTATCTACACAACTAAATTCTTTTTCTCAGAAATTGACATTACAGTATGTCCGTAAAGTGATGATTCACTTTTGACCCGACACAGGAAAGCAACAAAAGACAATAGAAATGTGAAATCTGCACCAAATAAAAGGAAAACCCTCCCAGTTTCTGTAGGATGATGTGGCAGCATGTGCGCATGCGCGGATGATGTGGCAGCATGTATGCATGCGCATATGATGACGTAACACCGTGTATACAGCGGCGCAACCCATGGCCATGCCAGTTAAGATATGAACGGTACAGAGGAAAATTCAGCGTGTGCTGTGGCTCGCTAAATTGGAATCCATGACCAAAATGCAACATGAATATCGACGCATTTATAACGAAGCGCCACCACATAGGAATAACATTACTCGGTGGGATAAGCAGTTGAAGGAAACCGGCAGTATGGTGGAGAAACCCTGTTCTGGTAGGCCATCAGTCAGTGACGAGTCTGTAGAGGCTATACGGGATAGCTACCTAAGGAGCCCTAAAAAATCTGTGCATGAGCCACATAGAACTGCACTGAATAGGTATCAAACTGGGTGAGTTTTCCTTTTATTTGGTGCAAATTTCACATTTCTGTGGTCTTTTGTTGCTTTCCTGTGACCGGTCAAAAGTGCACCATAACTTTACGGACACACTGTATTTGCATGATTTTCTAAAACTATTTTATTTACTTATTTATTTTTTAGTGAGAGGTGGGGAGGTCGAGACAGACTCCCGCTGGCGCCCAGACAGGGATCCACCCATCATGCCCACCAAGGGGCAATACTCTGCCCATTTGGGGCCCTTATGCTGTTGCAACCAGAGCTATTTTTTAGCACCTGAAGTGGAGGCCGTGGAGCCATCCTCAGTATACAGATCCAACTTGCTCTAAAAAAACCTTGGCTGCAAGAGGGGAGGAGAAGAGAGAGAGGGAGAGAGGGAGAGAACTGAAAGTGGAAGGGGTGGAGAAGTAGATGGCTATATCTCCTGTGTGCCCTGACCAGGAATCCAACTCAGGACTTCCACATGCCAGGCTGATGCTCTACTACTGAGTCAACCAGCCAGAACCTAATTTTTTGAAATTATTAACAAGAGTTTATTGATTTTGAGGGGAAAGGGAAATTAAATAGATTGCTTTTATTGTTTCCTAGGAAAAGCTTGGAGACCTTTCTTAACATAAGTTTTGAATTTTCATCTAGTAATTGTCATTAATTATTTTTGTAATTTTGTAATATTTGTAATTTTGTGAATTTTCTTGATGGAAAATGCATATTTGGTGAGTAATTTTGCTTCCAACTTTTTCCAGCAAGCATGAACTAGATTATAATCTTTGTTTTATAATCAATATAAATCATCAAGCAGAATTTTTGAATTTCCAAAAGTGTGCTGAAAAAGATTTTATAAATCAACATTATCTTCCTGGTCATAGTAAGATCATGGAGACAAATGTTAACCCTGGTAATGCAATAGAACATGAGTACCAAGATTTACAACTTTTGATGAGGCAGTAGGAGCTGAGTGAAAGATAAAACAAAATGATAATTTGGCTGATACAGAAGAACCTTTTAGTTGGTACTCGGCAAATAAGAATTGACAGATGTATTTGGAACTGAAAGTTAATAGAAATAATAAAAATGAACTAAACTTCATGGAAATTCTTCAGAGAAGTAATTTGTAAGCCAAGACTGGCATGGATTCTTCACATATTAGGAGGATTCATAGTTGGCACACATGTACCTTTTTGAGCATTTGTAATAAACATAACTTCTGGCCAGAAAAAATTTTAAAAGGCATTCTTCATTTGGTTAGCCACAATCACTTCAAAAATGTCAGTCCCACTCACTGACTTAACCTAAGTGAAAAAATCTTGGCAAGTAAATTTGGATCCTGGTTCCAATACTTAATTATTAGCTTAGTGATCTGGTGCTCAGTTTTTTCTTCTCTGTAAAATGAGTATAACTATACTCATATCAAAAATTATGCACTTTGAAGAGATAATGTAGGTAAATTTTTTTAGCACACAGCCTGGCCATAATCCAGACCAATCACTTAATGGATAGCTCTATAGGTAATAAATAGCTATCATTTCATTGTGTTGTTATTATTTGTAATAATATTTGCAATATTAATAGTAGTTTGGATCCTATAGCAAATATTCTGTGAATTTTTTGTTTTTTCTTTTTGTTTTTTTGTTTGTTTGTTTTTGCCTTACTGTTTTTTTTATTGTCAACATATGACTGTGTATTATGGTAACTTTTATTGAGAGATTAAAACTGTAGTGGATAAAGAAGTAAAAAAAAAAACCCACAAAAATCAGCAGGGACTCATTAGGATAAGAAATACTTGCTCCTTTCTGTATAATGTCGGCAAAGTAATCTTATTTTTGGCTTAATCCACCAGGGTTCAAGTGCCTTGTTTTATATTAGTGTTCTGTGAAATTGTTTATGTTCAACAGAAGGAGGTCAGTTCAAGACCAACTCTTGGCAATACTGAGGCCTGTCTGATAGCACCATGCCTGCCTTAGGCTGAGAGAGGTTACTTTTATTATTCTTATTATGCAGAACACCACATTTTAGTGAGCCATTGAACATTAGCAACACGTCTAAGGGATGACAAGAGTAGTAAAAAATTTAAAAGTCTATTTTATAAACAATATTTTTAATTGGGTTATTTAACTTGAGAACTGAATTTGATTGCCAGCTGTCTCAAAATATGGGAGTCTCAGTCACGTTTCACTGTTTTAAAACTGCCAGTCTAAGGATTAGGTCTATCAGAAATTTCATGCCAGTCCACAAAAGAGTTAAACCACCCGACATTGTATGACTATTATAGTCAAATTAGCTTATGCTCTGGGTGATTTTTGCCTTAGCTGTCTCTGAGAATTCTCCTATTTTCACTAGTACCCAAGTGTAAAAAGTTTAAAAACCAGAGACATATGCGAGTGATTTATGTCCAGAGTCACTACTGACATAGAAGTTTCTAAACAAAAAAAAAAGTTGTTTATTTTTTAAACATTTTTTTTTTATCTCTAAAGCAGTTGAATAAGTACTTCTTTTGCTTAATAGACTTTGTTGTCACTGGTCATGTTTACACAGAGTCTAGTGATCTGTCTGCCAAGGCTTTGTGGTATAAGACAACCCTGTGTCAGTGACTGAACTAGATAACACTATGTGTCCTAATTCTCTGTCTCTAGAAACAAAGAAATTGAAATAGAGAAAGAAGTCCTTGGATGACTGAAATCCGTACTTAGATTTTGTTTTAGTCCTTTAAAGCAACAACCAAAAAAAGTTATCTTACTTTCAACTTGCAATTCTATTTCTCCATCTGCTTTGCTCTGAGTAGACACAAATGATGAATTATATTCAAGGATTTTTAATTTTTCTAGAATAGCAAATGCAGTTAAATTTCTTCTGCTAATGATGATACTGCAAATTCATGCTTGTCCAAGTTCCATCTACTTAGTGAAGGGCAAGCTGGAAAGAGTCTAAGGAATTGAAACTGCCATAACAATTTGATTGAGCTGTTAATAAGCTTTCGAAGAACCTTATGGTTAGATTAAACGGGGAGAGTAGCACTTTTCCTGCCTGTACTTTGAGTGTCTAGGAATAGGTGACCTTGTGAATCACTTCTTAATTAGCCATTATAAAACTTCCAGGATGGTGGCAAATAGGAATGAGGATCTTAAGGGGAAAATTTAAAAGTCATTTTCTCCACAGCTAATTCTAAATAACTTTGGGATTTAATTATCTCTCTTTTTTATACTCTGTCTTAAAATAAACATTAGTTCAAGTATTTGGAGGATGCTGATGAGACCTCTTGTCAAAAAGTCTAGCCCTAGTGTTGAACAGGGAGTTGAAAATGGCGAAGTGGGAGCAACTCTGGCAGAGCTGGTTAATGGAGGGCTTAATGAATCTGACCTTCTTTATATTGTGCATTTGCTTTGGCCACCATAGTCATTTCCATCTGCATTTAACTGCTTCCTTTTCTGTTCTCTCCATATTTGTATTTCTTCCATTTCTGTTTATGGCACCACTGAGACAAAAATTGATATTCAAGAGGGTATTGTGGTCTATAATTAAATGACATTCCACAATGATTATTTGCATTGTCTTTGTCATCAACCATACCTCTGAGAGGGGTTTGAGCACAACCAATTACACACAAAAGTGACACTCATAAAACCCTTCATGTGAAAGGCGCTTCTTTACGATTGATGGCAGTCCTTTCATTGTACCTGCACAATGCTCAACAAATAATAGGTGTTTTATAAGTGCTAAATACATTTTGGGGTTTTCTGCATAAATAATCTTTCTTTCTTTCTTTCTTTCTTTCTTTCTTTCTTTCTTTCTTTCTTTCTCTCTCTCTCTCTCTCTCTCTCTCTCCCTCCCTCCCTCCCTCCCTCCCTCCCTCCCTCCCTCCTTCCTTCCTTCCTTCCTTTCATTCTTTCTTTCTTGTATCTTTCTGAAGTGAGAAGTGTGTGGTGGGGAGGGGCAAACAGACAGACTCCCACATCATGCGCCGACCAGGACCCACCCGGCATGCCCACCAGGGGGCAATGCTTGGTCCCTCTGGGGTTTTCCTCTGCTGCAATCTGTGCCATTGTAACAACTAAGGCAGAGGCCATGGAGCCATCCTCTGTGCCCGGGTCAACTTTGCTCCAATGGAGCCTTGGCTGCAGGAGGGGTAGAGAGAGATAGAGAGAAAGGAGAGGGGAAAGGGGAAAGAAGCAGATATATACTTCTCCTGTGTGTCCTGGCTGGGAATTGAACCCGGGACTTCCACAGTCAGGCTGATGCTCTACTGCTGAGTCATCCGGCAAAGGCACTCCTTTTTATTTACAATTTTATTTATAACTTTGTAAAACTATTTAAATAGCTACATATACTTTTGTTTAGACTTCTCTAAATTTTGCTTTTCCTTTATCTAACATTTAAAAATATAGTGCTAATAACACAATCATGACTACTCTTCTATTAATAAAGTCCAAATGCCTCCTGCTATGTGGAAAAGTAAAATGTTTGCTGGTCTGTAAAGCAGCAGACTGGGAATCATTACTGGGGAACATCAAGAAACCTAAAACCGAACTGCTTAATTTTCGCCGACCATAAAATTAAATGACAATATATTTTGTATTCCTTAGGGCTGATATAAAGGGCAACTACCAAGTAATAAAGCACTCAGCACATGCTATTTAAATGTGAAATTCTCAAAATCAAGCTCATCATGATTATCCAAGCAGGCAGCTGTGGAATAATGATTAAGAGTGAAGGCTTGGCCCTTCAATAGATGATTGGATGAAGAAGTTGTGGCACATATACACTATGGAATACTACTCAGCCATAAGAAATTATGACATCAGATCATTTACAACAACATGGATGGACCTTGATAACATTATGCTGAGTGAAATAAGTAAATCAGAAAAAACTAAGAACTATATGATTCCATACATAGGTGGGACATAAAAATGAGACTTAGAGACATGGACAAGACTGTGGTGGTTACCGGGGGTGGGGAGGGGAGAGGGAGAAGATAGAGGGAGAAGAGGGGCTCAAAGAAAACCAGATAGATGGTGACGGAAGACTATATGACTTTGGGTGATGGGTATGCAACATAATCAAATGTCAAAATAACCTGGAGATGTTTTCTCTGAACATATGTATCCTAATTTATCAATGTCATCCCATTAAAATTAATAAAAAAATGAAAATCAAATGCTTCAAAAAACACCACCAATAAAGTGGAAAGACAAAAAAAAAAGAGTGAAGGTTTGGGGTTGAACCACCAGGGTTCAGATAGCCTGTGCTCCCAGGTTTCACCCTGTTCTTCTACTTCTGCAGGTTTAAAATGTGGATAACTTTACCAATTTCACATAGTCTTTGTAGTGATTAAATGGTATACTATTGTAAAGTTTTTAGAATAATGCCGTGTACATGGTAGATGTTCAATTGATTTTAAATAGTGATGATATATAAAAAGATATATGAAATTAATATAGCACTTTTAGCCATATAACCAAAATGAACTTTTTAGAACACCTGCAGGAATGTGGCACCCTAACAATAACAATGGCAGGACAGAACCGGTAATTCAGTTCTCTCTGAAGACCTCTAGAAATTTCATACATAGTACTAAAAACTAACATATATATTAGAAAAGTTGTGACTACCATAATTAGATCCCTAGTTTTTATTCTTGCAGGAGAAAAAAAGAAAAAAAAAAAAAACAGAAACAAAAAACAAACAGATTTGACCCATGCAGAAAATATGACTCAGCATAAAAACTAGAAAGAGAAGAGACCAGCCATGGTATATGAAAGCAAGTATATTGTGACTTGATGGGAGCATAAACAGCAATCAAAGACAGCATCAAGTAGAGAGAAGTTATTCTGGACTTTAGGAAGAATCAAACTATGACTAATGTGGAGACACATCAATTAAACATGAAATAAATGTGCTTGAGGATGAAACTTGAGGGGTTCATGGGAACAATATTTTCTAAGTTCCTGAATGTTGAAAACATTTTGTGCCCTTTGAAAATTACTATTGGCTGATTATAAAATATTAGGATTACATTTTCGTTCCTGGACTATCTTAAATTACTCATTTAGTTCATTTAGTTTTCTTGGAAAATAAAATATTGCTATTTAAAAATCTGATAATAACCTATTATTTGTGGGTGACATCAGAGAAATGGTGCAGTAAGGAGCGATACTGATAAATCTCCCCAAAATTTCAAAAAGATTTTCAACCAGAGACAGAAAAATCTATCCTTGGGGCCTCCAGAAGTCCCACACTGAACACAAAGGTATGATCGAGCAAAAAACTGACTGAATATATGATCAACCCTGAAGGAAAAGATGGAAAAGGGAACATTTGCTTTCCTCACTAACATAAATAAGGGCTGCTTTCACTTGGAACTGAGAGAATAGGAACTAAGGCAGGCAAAGGGTGTGAATAGAACCAGGCTGTGGCATGGAAATCCAAGCCGAGGAAAAACTGTGCTTGTGGCAACCCAGTCAACACAAGCTAATGCTCGCACCAAACCCAGACAAAGAAAGGCAAGTGAGGCAGCCATTGGCCCCAATCTCCTGGTCGATGCACGCCAATAGTGGGCAAGAGATTCCCCTTGGAGTGGGCACCCGTGGTACCGGACAGAGGGGCAAAGTCAGAGGCCTTTGTGTGGGCTGAAACTGGAGTCTCGGGGTCGCCCGTGTGCCCTGAAAAGCAGCATGTGAGAAGGGAGCAGGAGCAAAATTCCCTACGCTCAAACTTCTCAGGGCAGGTGGGGCGCCTCACCCGGAGTGAGAAGCGGCCAGTGTGATATCCTGATCGGCAGCGTGAATAGTGGGCTAGAGATTCCTCCAAGCACCCCAGGAGTGGGCGCCCATGTTCCTGGACAGAGAGGCAGAGTCAGAGGCCTTTGCGTGGGATGAGACCGGAGTCTCAGTGTCATCCCTGCACCCTGAAGAGCAGCATGTGAAAGTGAGATTTCCTATGCTCAAACTTCTCTGGGCAGGTGGGGCACCTCACCCAGCCATACAAGCTAACAGACCCATGAAGGATTAGCTTAACCCACAGTCTGCTCGCCTCCCAACTGATCTACGTGACCCTAACTGACAAGATCTCTCTCAGGTCAGCGATCTAAGAGAAGAGGGGTGATTTTTTTTTAGTGCCTCTTGTTATGCTATGCTCGTAGGGGTGGAGCCAACCTCTGATTGGCAGAGCTTTCATACTCAGGGTTATATGTTAAAAAGAGAGATTTGGCAGCTTGTAAGTCCTCCTGCTTTGCAAACAGTGACTAGGGCATCTTCTACCCAGCCAAAACAGGTTGCAAAGTGCCAAAAGCCTGGGGAAAGTGGTCCCACAGAGTGCTGAGGTATTCAGGACACACCTAGAGGTGCATAGAAAGGCACCTTGAAAACAATTGGCTTCCAGCCCCTCCTGATTGTGATAGCAGCTCTGACTGATTGAGCCTTACTTAGAGTCCTCTGCTGAGTGGGGATTTGCCAGCTCTTTGAGCCTCTTACTCTCCTACTCTCCAGGCAGAGGCAGCGGCAACCCCATAGTTGGATCTTCAGGCTGCTAATTCAGGAAGAAAAGACTAGGAGAGAGGCTCCAGGAAAACAGACTCTCTCATTGTCGGAGCCTGCAAATGCTAATGAGCCTCGACTGCCAACGAGACTGAAGCCTAATATATGACATCGCCATACAGACTTATCAAATGCAAACCTCTACCTAAGCATGCCACAGGGACAGAACCTGGGGTACAGAGTCACTGACCAGGAAGAGGGAGAGAAAAGAAAAAGCAAGAAGATAACCTCTCAAAATCAAGTATAATCCACAGACTTTATAACCTATCCCATTTTATTATATTTGTTTGTTTGTTTCTCTTATCTTCTTGTCTTGATTATTTTCTTCTTCTTCCAACTTGGATGTTTAATTCTCTGCCAGTTTTACTCTTTTCTTCCTTGAACTACACTACCCATAAGTGTTTCATATCCCATTATCTTTCCTTTCTTGTTCCTTTCTCCCTATGAGGGTTACACTCCAAAACCCTTAACTTTCTCTCTCTCCTTTTGATCTTTTTCCTTTTTTCTTCTTTTTGTGTTTTCCTCTTTCTGTTTTTCTTCCTCTATATTAGTTTCTTCTTTTCTCCTTTACCTTTCCTCTCATTCAAACCTCAATCATGAATAAATTATTTTATTTGGGACTCAAATTTTTCTTTGTGGTGCTTTGAGTATTTTTTTTACTTCGCTTTTTTAACTCACTAGCAATGCTTCAAACCCTGGCTCTCCATTTTATCTAGTTTTTGCTCCACTAAATACAATAGCAATTTTTTAATTCTTTTTTTAATTTTTCCCCTTTTTCATGTTTCCCCCTTATTCCTCTCATTATATCTCTTAGTCAAACATCCCCTAAAAGCAAAATATTTAATTCTTGACCCCAATTTTTTTTTGCATTTTGTGGGTGCATACCCCCTTTTATTTGCCCCTTTATCACTTCTCCCCAACTCAGGCCCTTCATTATAGGTAGTTTTTGTTCTATGTAGCAGAATATAATTCACAGTTTCCACAATTTTTTCTCAAGAAGGAGGGGAGAGTAGAGGAGAGGGAAAAAAAGGGAAATACTAATTTTTTTAACTTTTTATTTTTTATTAATTCTCATTAGTACTATCAAAAAAAAACCACCCTCAGATGCCATTAAGAAAAAGGAAATCGAATATCATGTATACAAAAGACAGAGAGGTAGCACAGATAGATGAGGAAAAATCTATGGAGAAAAAATTTAATTTATTGGAAACCTTGGAGTTAAATGACAGAAAATTTAAAATAGAAATTCTAAAAATATTCAGAGATATACAAGAAAACACAGAAAGGCAATTTAGGGAGATCAGAAAACAACTCAATGAACACAAAGAATATATCACCAAGGAAATTGAAACTATAAAAACAAATCAAACAGAGATGAAAAACTCAATTCACGAACTGAAAAATGAGGGAACATGCTTAGTTAATAGAACAGGCCAGATAGAAGGTAGGATTAATGAAATAGAAGACAAGCAACTTGAGGCACAACAGAGAGAAGAAGAAAGAGACTCAAAAATTTAAAAAAATAAGAAAGCACTTCAGGAATTGTCTGACTCCATAAAAAAGACTAATATAAGAATAATAGGTATATCAGAGGGAGAAGAGAGAGAAAATGAAATGGAGAACATATTCAAACAAATAATAGATGAGAACTTCCCAAGCTTGTGGAAAGAACTAAAGCCTCAAATTCAAGAAGCAAACAGAACTTTGAGTTTTCTTAACCCCAACAAACCTACTCCAAGGCACATAATAATGAAAATGGCACAAACCAATGGCAAAGAAAAATTCTCAAGGCAGCCAGGGAAAAGAAGAATACAACATATAAAGAAAAGCCTATTAGATTATCATCGGATTTCTCAACAGAAACTCTATAAGTTAGAAGAGAGTGGACCCCAATATTTAAAGTCCTGAAAGAGAGGAACTTCCAGCCAAGAATACTATACCCATCAAAACTAGCCTTCAAATATGAAGGAGAAATAAAAACATTCACAGATACAGAAAAGATGATGGAATTTATCATCAGAAAACCCCCACTCCAGGAATTACTAAAGGAGGTTTTCCAACCAGATACAAAGAACAAAACAAAATAAAACCGCAAGTAAAAGCTCCACCAAGAACACAATAAAACCAAATTTAAATTGTGACAACAACAAAAAAGGGGGGGAAGAGTACAGAAATTAACAGTAGCAAAGGACGATGGAGTGCAGAAGTACTCACAAGATAGTATACTACAATGAACAAGGTAGGAACACTTTTCATTACTTAATGGTAACCACCCTTAAAAAAACCACCACTGAAGCACATGACATAAAAAAGATAGCAACAGAGGAAGGAAATATGGAATACAACCAAACAAAAACAAAGGATATAAAAACAAAAGAGAATAATCAAACAACACACAAAACTAACAGAAAGCAATGTATAAAATGGCAATAGGGAACCCACAAGCGTCAATAATTACCCTAAATATAAACCGATTAAACTCAGCAATAAAAAGGCACAGAATAGCAGAATGGATTAAAAAAGAAAATCCAACTCTATGCTGCCTAAAAAAATCTCATCTAAGCCACAAGGATAAAAACAAATTCAAAGTGAAAGGCTGGGCCCTGGATGGTTGGCTCAGTGGTAGAGCATCGGCCTGGTGTGCAGAAATCCTGGGTTCGATTCCCGGCCAGGGCACACAGGAGAGGTGCCCATCTGCTTCTCCACCCCTTCCCCTCTCCTTCCTCTCTTTCTCTCTCTTTGCCTCCCACAGCCGAGGCTCCATTGGAGCAAAGATGGCCCAGGCGCTGGGGATGGCTCCTTGGCCTCTGCCCCAGGCACTGGAGTGGCTCTGGTCACGACAGAGTGACACCCCGGAGGGGCAGAGCATCACCCTCTGGTGGGCAGAGCGTCGCCCCTGGTGGGTGTGCCGGGTGGATCCAAGTCGGGTGCATGCGGGAGTCTGTCTGACTATGTCTCCCCGTTTCCAGCTTCAGAAAAATACAAAACAACAACAACAACAACAAAAACAAAATGAAAGGCTGGAAAAAATACTCCAAGGAAATAACATCCAAAAAAAAACAAAAAACAGGCATAGCAATACTCATATCTGATAATGCTGACTACAAGACAGCAAAAGTACTCAGAGACAAAAATGGTCATTTCATAATAATTAAGGGGACATTGAATCAAGAAGACATAACAATCCTTAATATATATGCACCAAAACAAGGAGCACCAAAATATATGAGACAGCTACTTATTGACCTTAAAACAAAAACTGACAAAAATACAATCATACTTGGAAACCTCAATACACCACTGATGGCTCTAGATCAGTCATCCAAACAGAGAATAAATAAAGATATATTGGCCTTAAACAAAACACTAGAGCTGGATATGATAGACATCTACAGGACATTTCATCCCAAAGTGACAGAATATACATTTTTCTCCAGTGTATATGGATCAGTCTCAAGAATTGACCATATGTTGGGCCACAAAAACAACATCAGCAAATTCAGAAAAATCGAAGTTGTACCAAGCATATTTTCTGATCATAAAGCCTTGAAACTAAAATTCAACTGCAAAAAAGAGGAAAAAACCCCCACAAAATTGTGGAAACTAAACAACATACTTTTAAAAAATGAATGGGTCAAAGACGAAATAAGTGCAGAGATCAAAAGATATATACAGAGATATGAAAATGACAATACAACATAGCAGAATCTATGGGATGCAGCAAAAGCAGTGATAAGAGGGAAGTTCATATCACTTCAGGCCTATATGAACAAACAAGAGAAAGCCCAGGTGAACCACTTAACTTCACACTTTAAGAAACTGGAAAAAGAAGAACAAAGACAACCCAAAACCAGCCGAAGAAAAGAGATAATAAAAATCAGCAGAAATAAATGAAATAGAAAACAGAAAAACTAAGGAAAAATTAATAGAACAAGAAGCTGGTTCTTTGAAAAGATTAACAAAATTGACAAACCCTTGGCAAGACTTACCAAAGAAAAAAGAGAAAGGACTCATATAAACAAAATCCAAAATGAAAGAGGAGAAATCACCATGGATATCATGGATATACAAAGAATTATTGTACAATACTATGAAAAACTATATGCCACTAAATTCAACAATCTAGAAGAAATGGATAAATTTCTAGAACAATACAACCTTCCTAGACTGAGTCAAGAAGAAGCAGAAAGCATAAACAGACCAATTAGTAGGGAAGAAATAGAAAATACTATTAAAAACCTCCCCAAAAATAAAAGTCCAGGCCCAAAAGGTTGTACTAGTGAATTCTATCAAACATTCAAAGAAGACTTCATTCTCATTCTACTCAAAGTCTTCCAAAAAACTGAAGAAGAAGCAATACTTCCAAACACATTTTATGAGGCCAACGTAACCCTCATACCAAAACCAGGCAAGAACAGCACAAAAAAAGAAAACTACAGACCAATATCTCTAATGAATACAGATGCTAAAATACTAAACAAAATACTAGCAAATCGAATACAACAACATATTAAAAAAAATAATACATCATGATCAAGTGGGATTCATCCCAGAATCTCAAGGATGGTTCAACATACGTACAATGGTTAACATAATACACCATATCAACAAAACAAAGAACAAAAACCACATGATCTTATCAATAGATACAGAAAAGGCATTCAATAAAATACAACACAATTTTATGTTTAAGACTCTCAACAAAATGGGTATAGAAGGAAAATATCTCAACATGATAAAAGCCATATATGATAAACCATCAGCTAACATCATATTAAATGGCACAAAACTGAAGGCTTTCCCCCTTAAATCAGGAACAAGACAGGGTTGTCCACTCTCTCCACTCTTATTTAATGTGGTGCTAGAGATTCTAGCCAGAGCAATCAGACAAGACAAAGAAATAAAAGGCATCCATATCGGAAAAGAAGAAGTAAAGGTATCACATTTTGCAAATGATATGATTCTATACATCGAAAACCCCAAAGAATCTACAAAAAGACTACTAGAAACAATAAGCCAATATAGTAAGGTCGCAGGATACAAAAATACTATACAGAAGTCCATAGCCTTTCTATATGCCAACAATGAAACATGAGAACAAACTCAAAAGAATAATCCCCTTCACAATTGCAAAAACAACAAAAAAAATACCTAGGAATAAACATAACAAAGAAGGTAAAGGACCTATATAATAAAAACTACAAAGCATTGTTAAGGGAAATCAAAAAAATTACAATGAGATGGAAGAATATTCCTTGTTCTTGGATAAGAAGAATAAATATAATCAAAATGGCCATATTACCCAAAGCAATATACAAATTTAATGCAATTCCCATCAAAATTCCAATGACATTTTTTAAAGAAATGGAACAAAAGATCATCAGATTTATATGGAACTTTAAAAAACCCCAAATAGCCAAAGCAATCCTAAAGAAAAAGAACGAAGCTGGGGGCATTACAATACCTGATTTCAAAATATATTATAGAGCCACGACAATTTAAACAGCATGGTATTGGCAGAAAAATAGACACTCAGACCAATGGAACAGAATAGAAAGTCCAGAAATAAAACCACATATGTATGGTCAAATAATTTTTGATAAAGGGGTGAACAACACACAATGGAGAAACGAAAGCCTCTTCAACAAATGGTGTTGGGAAAACTGGAAAGCTACATGCAAAAGAATGAAACTCGACTACAGTTTGTCCCCTTTTACTAAAATTAATTCAAAATGAATCAAAAACCTAAATATAAAACCTGAAACAATAAAGTACAAGAAGGAGACATAGGTTCTAAATGCAAGGACCTTGGTTTTAAAGAGCATTTTATGAATTTGACTCCAAAGGCAAAGGAAATGAAGGCAAAAATAAATGAATGGAACTACATCAGACTAAGAAGTTTTTGCTCAGCAAGAGAAACTGATAACAAAATAGACAGCCAACTAAATGGGAAATGATATTTTCAAACAACAGCTCAGATAAGGGCCTAATATCCAAAATATATAAAGAACTCATAAAACTCCACAACAAACAAACAAACAATCAATCCAATAAAAAAATGGGAAGAGGACAGGAACAGACACTTCTCCCAGAGAAGAAATACAAATGGCCAACAGATATATGAAAAGATGCTCATTTCATTAGTTATTAGAGAAATGCAAATCAAAACTACAATGAGATATCACCTCACACCTGTTAGATTAGCTATTATCAAGAAGACAGGTAATAGCAAATGTTGGAGAAAGTGTGGAGAAAAAGGAACCCTCATTCACTGTTGGTGGGAATGTAAAGTAGTACAACCATTATGGAGGAAAGTATGGTGGTTCCTCAAAAAACTGAAAATAGAACTACCTTATGATCCAGCAATCCCTCTACTGGGTATATACCCCCAAAACTCAGAGACATTGATATGTAAAGACACATGCAGCCCCATGTTCATTGCAGCATTGTTCACAGTGGCCAAGCCATGGAAACAACCAAAAAGCCCTTCAATAGATGACTGGATAAAGAAGATGTGGCACATATACTCTATGGAATACTACTCAGCCATAAGAAATCATGACATTGGATCATTTACAACAAAATAGTGGGATCTTAATAACATTATGTGGAGTGAAATAAGTAAATCAGAAAAAAACCAGAACTGCATTATTCCATACATAGGTGGGACAGAAAAATGACTCTAAGAGACATTGAGTAGAGTGTGGTGGTTACGGAAGGGGGCAGAGAGGGGAAGGGGGATGGGAGGGGCACAACGAAAACTAGATAGAAGGTGACGGAGGACAATCTGACTTTGGGTGATGGGTATGCAATATAATTGATTGACAAGATAACCTGGACATGTTTTCTTTGAACATATGTACCCTGATTTATTGATGTCACCCCAGTAAACTTAATAATAAAAAAGGAAAAAAAATAACCTATTATTTGTTTTCTTTTCAAACTTGATCTCATTAATATGTCCAAAAGATTTTCTGTTAAAGTCAACTAATTTTACTAGACTATATTTTAATGTAAATTGTTGGGGTTCAATATTCTCAGATATGCTGTTGTACAACTTTATTGTGCAATTTTAATTTTTTAAAAGGAAATTCACTTAACATAAAGTTTATGTTTTCAGCCATTTTAAAGCATATAATACAGTGATTTTTAAAAAGTTTACAACATTGTACAATCATCTCCACTATCAAATTCCAGAACATTTTTTATCATTCTCCAAATAAAACTGATAATTATTAAAAGGTCACTCCTCTATCTCTTCTCCCTATAGTCCATGACATAAACTAATCTGCTCTTAATCTTTATGGATTCGACTAAATCTGCACATTTTTTTATACATAGAATATATATGACATAAAACTATGTAGAGTTTTATGTCTGACTTCTTTCATTTAGCATAATGTTTCAATGTTCACACATATTGCAGCATGCATCAGTACTATATGCCTTTTTATGTCTGAATAATATTACATTATATTAATACAGATATTCCTTATTTTACAATGGGGTTATAGCTTAATAAATCTATTGTAAATTTAAAATGCATGTAACACAACTAAGTTACCAAACATCATAAAGTAGCCTAGCCTACCTTAAAAGTGCTCAGAACACTTGACATTAGTCTATGGTTGGGCAATCTTGCTGCCACTGCTCAGCATCATAAGAGAGTATCACACTACACATTGCTAGGCCAGGAAAAGATCAGAATTGACAATTCAAAATACAGTTTCTAATGAATGCATCTCACTTTCGCACCATCATAAAGTCAAAAATCATTAAGTTGAATCATGAGTAGGTGGGGACTATCTGTATACATTTAATTCATCCACTTATCAGTTGATAGGCATTTGGATCATTTCTACCTTTTTGCTATTATAAATAATGCTGTTATCAATGTTTAGGTAGAAGTTTTTGTTTTAATGGGTTTTAATTCTCTTGAATATGTACCTTGAAGTAGAATGTTGGTTCATATGTTTATTCTATGTTAAATTTTGAAGAATTTCCAAATTGTTTTTCTTAGCAGCTACACTGTTTTGTATTCCCACTAGCAATGTATTATATGAGGGTTCCAATGTCTCCACATCCTCACCAGCACTTACTACCATTTAAAAAATGTATTTGGAGGCTCCCAATAGGTATGAAGCAATATTTTCTCGTGGTTTTTATTGCTTTTCCTAATAACTAATGATATTGAAGCTTTTCAATGATGTGATTGCAGGTTTTTATACTTTCTTAACTGTTCAAGTTGTTTGCTCATTTTAAAATCTGATTGTTTTTACTTATTTTTGTTGTTAAATTACAGTTAAAACAATATATTCTAGATTTTTACAAATATTGGCTCCCATTCCAATGGTACTTTTCACCTTATTGATAATGTTCTTTGATGTACAAATGTTTTAGTTTAGTTAAAGTCCAAATATCCTGGCCCTGGCCGGTTGGCTCAGTGGTAGAGCGTCGGCCTGGTGTGCGGGGGACCCAGGTTCGATTCCCGGCCAGGGCACATAGGAGAAGCGCCCATTTGCTTCTCCACCCCCCCCCTTCCTTCCTCTCTGTCTCTCTCTTCCCCTCCCGCAGCCAAGGCTCCATTGGAGCAAAGATGGCCCGGGTGCTGGGGATGACTCCTTGGCCTCTGCTCCAGGCGCTAGAGTGGCTCTGGTTGCGGCAGATCAACGCCCCGGAGGGGCAGAGCATCCCCCCCTGGTGGGCGTGCCAGGTGGATCCCGGTCGGGCGCATGCGGGAGTCTGTCTGACTGTCTCTCCCCGTTTCCAGCTTCAGAAAAATACAAAAAAAAAAAAGTCCAAATATCCTATTTTTTTGTTTAGTTGCCTGTGTCCTTGGTGTCATATCTAAGAATATGTTACTAAGCCCAAGTCATGAAGATTTACCCTATGTTTCCCTTAAGAGTCTTATAATTTTAGCTTTTACATTGAATCAATTTTGATGTATGTTGTGAGGTAAGTATCTAATTTTATTCTTTTGTATGTAGATATACAGGTTTCCCAGCACCATTTGTTGAAAATATTATTATTTCTAAATGGAATGGTCTTGGCACCTTTGTCTAAAGTCAGTTAACCATAGATGCCACTTTTCAGTATTTCTAGTTTTCTTACCTTGATCTATATTTTTATACTAACACCACAATCTTTTGATTACTGTTGATTTATAGTTAGTTTTAAAATTAAGAAATACAAATCCTTCAGCTTTGTTCCTTTACCATGTTTTACTACTCTGTTCTTTGCTATTCCATATAAATTTCAGGATCAGCTTGTCCCTTTCTACAAGAGAGGCAAGTGGAATTTTGATATGGAAACATTGAATTAGTTCATCAATTTTCAGAGAACAGCTATCTTAATATTAAGTATTTTAATTCACAACCATGTGTAATATCTTTTGATTCATTTAAGTGTATTGAAATTTTATGTTTTGTAGTTCTCAGTCTACAAATCTTGCAACTAAGATAAAATTTATTCTTGAGTATTTTACTACACTGTTCACAAAAATTAGGGAATCAGAGCATGTGACTCCAGTACTTTCAGCCTTTTGTATAGTGCATTTTCACCAATGAAATAAAAGTTGGTTTTGCATCTCATTTGCATAACCAAACACCTTTTTTGACTTGTCATTTGCTTTTCTGATGTTCTTGTTTAATAAAAATATTAAATGTTTCTTTTTTTATTTCTTCATATTCATTCTGAAATATCCCCTAATTTTTGTGAGCAGTATATTTTTAATGGTATTGTATATGTACATAATTCAATATTCTTATTATAAAAAGGTTTTGAATTTTTGTCAGATGCTTTTTCTGCATCATTTGAGATAATTGTGTGGGTTTTTTAGTTTTATTCCATTAATGTGTTGTATTACATTAACTGATTTTTAATGCTAAATCCCCGCCCTTGTATTCCTGGGATGAATTCCATTGGACCATAGTGTATAATCATTTTAAAATGTTGCTGAATTCAGCTTACTAATATTTTATTGAGGATTTTTTCTGTCTATATTTATAAGTAATATTGGTCTTCAATTTGTTTTTCTAGTGGTATCTTTGACTTTCTACATCATGAAAGAGGTAGATAGTTTTACATTTTCTTCTATATACTGAAGGAATTTGAGAAGAATTGGTGTTAATTATTCTTTACACACTTGGTAGATTCTTTGTTGGAAGTTTTTTTCATCATTGATTTAATCTCCACTATTTACTAGCCCTATTTAAATTTTTTAGATCTTACTAAATCAATTCTGATAGTTTGTGTTTTTCTAGAAATTTGTCTATTTCATCAGTTATCTGATTTGTTGAGATATAATGATTCATACTATTCTTTCAAAATCTATTCTATGTCTTTAACTTGGTAATAGTAGCCTCATACTCCAATCAAAAAAAACAACCTTTGTTTTGTTTTTTTAAAATCATTTTTCTCCTCTATTTTATTTATCTTTGCTATAATCTTTATTATTTTCTTCTTATGCTTGCATTGGGTTTAGTTTGCTCTTTCTTATTCAGTGTTTTCAAGTAGTTAGATTTTATTTTCTCAAATCTGCTGCTGAAGGCTTCTGGTAAATATTTTATTTTAACTCTTACATTATTCACATCCAAAATTTCTATTTGGTTTCCTTTTATCATTTCTACCTCATCATTCATTGATACTATGTTTGGAGAAACATTGTTTTCATTATTTCCTTTAGTTCTTTGTTCATGTTTTTTTCTTTAGCGATGTGAGTATAATTAAAATAGTTGATTTGAAATCTTTATCTAGTATGTTCAATGTCTGGGTTTCCTTAAGAATGTTAGTTAATTTTTTTCCTGTCTAATTTGGGTCATGCATATCATACATTCTTATTTTATTGAAAGTCTCATAATATTTATACTGAAATGTAGATGTTTTGAATATTATATTGTGGCCACCCTCTGTATCAGATTCTCGCACTTTCTAATGATTTTTGGTTCTGCTGGTTGTAGTCCTTTGTTTGTTCAGTGAGTTTTCTACACTAATATTGTAAAGTTTATATTTGTTGTGTGTGGTCCTTGAACTTCTTGTTTTATTATTATAAAGTCAACTTGCAATTTGGCAGTGATTACTTTAACACCTGAGGAAAAAACCCAAGTCCAGATATTTGTAACTGTACTTTGATTGTTTATTGAGGTATACATTCTCTTGTCAGGCAGGTAATTTCAATTTTGCCATATGCTTCACTTCTGTTGGAGCTTCCAGGCCTTTTCTGAGCATGTGCCCAACCCTGGGTATATTGTGGTGTTTTAGATTCCCAGGAGTACATGGAAGCTTTTTAAAACTCTTATTCCTAGAAACATCTCATTCCCTATTCTTCTTTCCCAAGCATTTAGATTTTTCTATTGTTTG
Source organism: Saccopteryx leptura (assembly GCF_036850995.1). Classification (NCBI taxonomy): domain Eukaryota; kingdom Metazoa; phylum Chordata; class Mammalia; order Chiroptera; family Emballonuridae; genus Saccopteryx; species Saccopteryx leptura. The sequence continues at coordinate 82,958,715 of NC_089504.1, forward strand.
CCTCAACTACAGCTCTTGCCCCAAGTGGCAATGGCTAATGCATGTGCCTTTCTCTTAAAGTGCTAATCATTGTATTTACTCGTTCTTTCATTCCCTCTAGTTTGGTTTTTGTATCTTAAAATTTTCCCATTTATATCTAATTATATCCAGACTTCTCTCATCTTATTTGGAATTTTTCTAATCCTGATTTATATTATTTAATGCTTTTAGATATTCTGAAGTGATTCTCTGGATATTCAATTTTGAGAGGCTTCACCAGACCCTTCACACCCTCTCAAAACCCCTGCATGTACTCAATTTTGCAGGTGGTATCCCTTTTTCCAATTTTAATAGTTGCTTACAAATTGATCTGTTGTGGTATTTAGTAAATACCTTTTGGCTATTTGGATTTTTATTATTCTCAGCTCTATAAGATTCTCTATTACTCTCTTTGCTTTTCTCTGCCAATACACTGAAACAAGTAGGGCTTCTGGTTATTGTTGTTTTTTTTCCCGCTCACTGTATCTAGGATTTCATAGGGATAACTTATTATCTAATTTCATTACAAATACTGTCCATGGGATTATAGGTTTTCTAGTTAGTTGCTATGTCTGTTTTTAACTGGAAACTCAGTGATATTAAAAAATTATGACATGGCTGCATCGACCTCTTAGAATCCCTATCAATCTCGAATCTTATATTTGTCCTTGTACTTCACAGAATTATATTATATTGATAAAGTAAAATATAAGAAAGTTGTTGGCACGAACATTAATGTGCATAAGTGTTCACTACTTCACTACCATTAACACCAAGGTTTATTTGCAATACTTACTTCTGTATACCAAGACAAATCAATCTTGGTGTCGCATGTTATTTATCTTTTATCTCTTTTATCTTTACATATATTCAAGATTTTCCTCAAGTGGGAGCAAAGCAAAAATACTTTTAGGACTAAAGTTTTAAAAGTAATGTATTGATTCTGATTAATACATTATATTTTTAAATTTTAAAAATAAAAATTTCTGCCTTAAATAGTAGCTTCCTATACAAAATTTTGAAATGTGAATTTTTTAAAATTACTATATATTCATGCATATATTCAACATTCATCTGCAAAAAAAATTGGCAATGTTCAAAGAAATCATTTTTAAACTGCAGCTCCTTAAAGAGAATGGTATAACTTGATGGTCTAGTTTTAATCCTACCTTCTCAAACTTCCCCTTATAATTATGCAGCCCATTTTATGGAAGAGTAACTCAAGAGTTGAGAAAGCTAGTCAACATTGATGGAAAAAATTGAGTGGTTTCCACTTCACTAAACTAGGAGATTAAAGTTAAATATTGTTTTTTTGTGTCTGTTCTATTCATGTATAAACTTACTATCACAGAACACACACTGCCCAAATATTTCTATGCCTTTCTGGTAATGGCACTGGAAATGTTCTCTATTGAATAGTAAAATATTTCAGTCTCTATAAGGTAGAGGTTTCAAAATTCTAAGAACTATTTTAAAGAAAAATAATTTTAAATAGTATTACTAATAGCCAGGAATAGGTTTTAAAATTTATGATTAAATTGCTTGAGAAAATATTTCATATGTGATAATTAGCTATTTTAACTATAACTATACTTAATAATACTGTATTAACAATCAAATAAAACATGATATATTTTGAGTGTTGTAGAGACCACTATAGTGTTTCTTGGGCAGTAGTACTAAAAACAAAAACAAAAAATTACAGAGATAGGTGTTTGTTAAGAACCCATGTATACTTCTTGCATCAATCAGCTTTGCAATGGTGCTCTCTGAATATGATTTTCTACACTCTGCAATCTGTGTAGACATTTACTACATTTTTGTTGTTGTTTTCATTGTAGAAAATAAGTATGCATTTATTATTCTCTTTTTTATATTGTTACATGTGAAACATGATAGCCTTTAATGTCAGACCAACTGATTCTGTCATTACTTGTACTAGCTTATGCTCATTGAACCTCATTCTTTCTACTAAAAAATGAGGATTAAAATAGAAGTAAAGAAAAAAAAGTTCTAGAATGAACTATATGTTGTAAAATATTATTTTTTCTATCTTTTCACTATATAATATTTATAACCAACCAATTTCTGCATCATAATATATTTTTTAGTATAGATTACAAAATTTCCCCCCAAGGAAAAGTCAAGTCTTAGTTTTTCCAAAGACAAGCATTTACAATTTTTAGACACTTGGTCATAACCATAAAATTCCTTAGTTTTACTATACATAATTTAATGCTTTCATAGATATGTTGACTACCTTTTAAGTTAAAGAAAGAACAATTTTGTCAATCAAACATGAGGACTATAAAGCTTAATTATCTGATTTCTGAATCACAATTATTTTGATAAAGAAGGATAAGTAATTATTTTCATGGATGCTAAAAAGCAACATTTCAGAATGTAGTATGCTTTGCGAAAAAAAGATGTAAATATTGTTCATCTGTAAGTATATCTTTCACCAAATCTTGACATTTTCTGTTACTATTTATTTAAATATCTTCTCCCCCAGTGTTTTTCTCCTCCTTTCAGGAACTACAATTATGTACATATGATAGCTTTTGTCATTATTTCACATAGCTCTAAATCGCTGTCACTTTTTCCCAATTTATTCTCTACTTATTCTTCAGGCTTGATTAGTTCTATTTATTTATTTTAAAGGTTTATATTTTCTATAAACTTTATTTTTCTGTAAAGTACAATAAGGGAATATTTAATATAAGTTCTAAATTAATTTAAACATTTGTTTTGGTTCCAAATCTTGATTTATGCTTTTTATTTTTTTTATTATGGTTCTTATCTTTTTATTTACATAAATACATTTTTCTTTATTTCTATTGAGTATAATGTAATATTGCCTTTAAAATATTTACCT